>NW_024420586.1:11945087-11974587 GCF_014898765.1 Herpailurus yagouaroundi
AAAAAAAAAAGAGGTTAGAGTGGGAGAGAGCCAAAGCATAAGAGACTGTTGAGAACTGAGAGCAAACTGAGGGTTGATGGGGGGTGGGAGGGAGGAGAGGGTGGGTGATGGGTATTGAGGAGGGCACCTTTTGGGATGAGCACTGGGTGTTGTATGGAAACCAATTTGACAATAAATTTCATATATAAATAAAAAAAAAGAAAAAGAAAAAAAATAAACACTAAAAGAAAATTTAAAAAATATATTAATATGAATTAACTCAGAAATGATGGCTTATGAGTGATTTTAAAAATTTGGTCATAATTTTTGGAGCATTCTACAACACAGAGACAATATTTTTTACCTAATCAAAAAGCTTATTGTCAATTAAGCAAGCTATTTTGCCTGTAAGTCTTATAGACACAAAGAATTTAATTTATTGATTCATTTCCTTTTCCCTACTTAGCACCCCTATGATTTCTCTTAGGACTTTGAAATGACCACTTATTATTCTCAATCAATGAAATGATTCAAGATCGTTTGGAAGCACTCCTTTCCAGCTTGGGCATGATGATTAATTTTATGTGTCAACTTGACCGGCCATGTAGAAAGGGAAAAGACAATGAGTGGTGGAAGAAGTTAGTTACAAATACTAGCTATGACCATGTGACCAATTACAGACAGAATTATAACTCTTATGAGTATTTCTTAGCTTGTTATGAATACATTTATGTGTATTTGTTTTCTGCTTGCTTTTTGACTTTTTCTATTAGTCCCTTTTTATGTAACTTAAGATTTACTGATTTTATATCATAGAATTTAGGTATTATTACTTTTTCATAATAGTACTTAAGTTATGGGACATCAAAAAGAGTAAACATCACTCAAGCACTTTACCACCTGCACTGAGGAAGGGATAAGTTTTCAGTTGTATACAGGAGAGTTTTATCATGTTAGGCAGAATTATGACCTTGTTTTTGTCTTTAGTTGGAGATTAGGTATTGTTTAAGGAGATGCATACGGGTGGTAAATTGACAAGGAGTGGACTCAACTTCTGATGGTTAATTTTGTCAACTTCACTAGCCACCATAATGTTCAGGTTAAATTTTATTTGTGGGTGTGTCTGAGGGTGTTTCAGGATTAGATTAGTATATGAATTTGTGGGCTCAGCAAAGTAAATTGCCCTCTCTAATGTGGTTGGGCATCATCCAATCCTTTGCGTGACTAGAACAAAAAGCAGAAGAAAGAGGAATTCCTCCCATTTTTTCTGCCTCACTGATCTGGGTCTGCTCATCTCTTATCTGCCTCTCTTCCTCACTGGGATTGACACCACTGGCTCTCCTTGTTTTCAGGCCTTCTAAGGCTAAACTATACTGACAGTTTCCTTGGGTGTCCAGCTTGCACAGGGCAGATTGTGTGGTTTCTCAGCTTTCATAGTCACATGAGCTAATTCCTTATATCCTACTGGTTCTGTTTTCTCTGCCTAAACATGACTAATATAATTGGATTTGAGGTAATACAATTTTTTATTTGCATGTCATTTTAAAATCTCAAAGTTTAATTTATACATAAATTTTACCAATTATAAGTGTCCAATTTGATGAGTTTTGTCAAAATCTGTCATTTTTATTTGTGATTGCTATTTTTTATGTGCCAAGTTTAAAGTCAGAGCGTGAATAACAAACTCCCCCATCATCACAAGTGCAACAGTGGAGTGCTCAAATCCCCAGATCAGAAAGAATTTCTGTTTCTTCCTCTCTTCTAGCCACTTCTCAACTTCGTTGAAATTTTAAGAATCCCACTGGGGTTCCCAATACTGTTGACAGTCCAAGCCCTGTTTTTTCCTTAGCCATCACCACAGACATAACTTGATAAACACACTCTACACATTGAAGCAGAAAATCTCCAGATGCCATAAGAAGTTAGTTAGTTTGAAAGGAACCAGGGTCGGGTAGCAACCTGAAAACATGGGAGCCTATTATAAGGCTAAGTGGCACAGATAGCCAGTGATATTTCCCCAAAGGTAGCATAGCCACATTAGATTTAGTAAAACAGATCCGTGATATTGTTATTTTGAGGTTCTGTGATATTAGCCCTCATCTAAATGGTATCCTCATAACCGGCCTCCAGCTATCACCAAATCTGTCTGAGTGGTCAAACATGGAGAAGTGGTAAGACAAACCGGCAACTAAGAAGCCAAAGTTAGAAACCAGAAGTCATCATGAAAATAGAAGCTTCTTCAGAATTCCAGAAATATTTAGGAAAGGTTAGGGCTTACACGGAGCATTGAATGGGAATTGAAGCAATTTTACTGAGATAGCAAGAGGGAGACTTGAAAAATAGGCCCTTTAGCAACTTGACAATTTGTGAAAAGCCCTGGAGCAGAGGTTATATAAGTATTTTGCCAAGACTTTAAAATATAAAACCAAGGAGATTGAAAGTATAACATACAATAAGATTGAAGCAAAAAAAATTAAAAAAAAAAAACAACTAAACTGGTTAGAAACTTTAAAAAGAAATATAGTTTGCATAGAAAAATCTTTAAAAAGAATTGGATTTAGCACAACAGGATAAAGTCACAAGGTTTCCTGAATACATGGGTGTATCAGGAGAAAAAAGCAAGGTGGAGGGGTGGATTATGGCCAATAAAACATAATTATATTTGAAGCTGAAGCCTTAGAGAAATTTTATTTAGAAAGATTTTTATTATAAAATATGTTTAATGCAGTATCTTTGAGAGTCCCTTAAACTCTTATTTTCTGAATCTTTGAACCTCTCTAGGCATTGCACTGTAATTTATGCTACTTTTCAGGAGTAAGCCTAAATTTCCTCTTCTCTAAACTGGGAATAATAATAATGTTTGCAAATAGGAATTTTATGAGGATTAAGAGCTGCAATGCATATAAAATCCTTAACACAGTGCCTGAGAGATTGTTACAGAAATGAATGTGATCCTAAGCTGTTGTTACTCTTTTTGTTGTTATTAGTGATCTCCTTTATCAGTAAGTCTCCTTAGAAATTTACACTAGGATGTTCATTATCTATGGGTGGTGTCAGGGAGGAAGACCTTCCTTTGCCTCTCCAGGTCCTTCTAGCTGGATTTAAAATCAAAATTGATGTAAGACAGTTTAACAGAAGAAAATCAAATTTAACAGACATACATACAGGGAATACACACAGACAAGAAACTCCAAAGATTATGAGGCAATGTGAAGCTCACATGGCTAAGGAGAAGGAGAGGGGACTAAAGACACAGAGGGGAGGGTGCCATTAGCAGAAAGGGGAAAGGAGCCATTTGGAAAACAAAGACTGCCCTCTCAGGTAAAATGGAGTCTTTGCTAATGCTGTTAACAGCTCTAGTCCTGACACAAGGAGGTCAGACCTTGAGAGGGAGGTTAAGAGCTTTTCCCCAAATCTATTGTGTTTTGATTTCTTGTAACTCAAAAATAATGTTCATGCCAAAGTGGTCCATCTTGGGGTGACCTGCTTTTGGCCTCTACAGTGGCAGAGACTTAAATTAAAGGACCAGGCAGAGCATTGCCTGGGGCAACAAATGGAAATGACCTCCTATCCCTCCCTCCTTTGTCTTCTACACTTCTACCAATGTGAAATCTCTGGATCTCAGGGTGGTATCCTAGAATGTTAGATCCGGTATGAAATTTAAAAAGAATCTAGGAGAAGGGCAACACCTTAATAATCAGGAAATCTGACACAGGGTGTCTGAGTGGCTGGTCTAACGTCAGTTAATAGAAGATTTGGGAGAGAGACAAAAAAAAACACCCCAAAACCAAACCCAACATTATGAGTGGACTGTGATAACTATTCAACCAGATGACAAAATAAAAGTAGTGGAGTTCAAGGATACTTATAGCTTTGAGGAAATATTGGTACCTACAAATAAGGCTGTAGCCTTCAGGTGCCTTCATTTCTTGACACAAAAAGTTCTCACTCCCACACCTGAAGCTACAAAGAACAGGAAATGCTATATATAAAATCCATCCTTCCAACACTTCATAAACCATTGCCCTCTCTTCTACCTTGTGTTTTTTTTCCCCCAGTTGTCAGGCATGCACTGACATCACTACTTAAGTGACACTCTATTATATATATTTAAAGAATTTTTTACCTCAATTTTCAAGAGGCTGATTACTACAGCACTTTTTGTCAAAAGAAAATATTGGAACACATTTTCATCTTCAGTCTTAATCTACTAATAACTAAATTATTTGAGTTTTTAAAAATATTTTCAAAGAACAATCCATTAGCCTTAAAAAAACTCAATATATTATTGGTTAATAAGAAATATAAATGTATAAACTATTTGATGTTTTAAAATAATTCATTTTCTCCTGGCATTCCATGTCCCTGATGTTAATTTTTATGAGGTCACAGAGTGACCTCTCATGACATTTTGACTTGATTCACTTAGTAGGGAAGAAGTGACAAAGAGGCTGTCCAAAAGCTTTGTTTCTATAGAAACAGTCTCTTCCACTTCAGACTCAGGAAGATGAAGTTTTGGGGTGATGGGGGGTTTGTGGGGTCCAGAGTCGACAGCCAAGAAAGAATTCTTGAAGACGTCTTCGGTGCAAAAAGGTGATTTTATTAAAAAAATGGGGATAGGACCCATGGGCAGGAAGAGCTGCACTAGGGTTGTGACAGGTAACTCATTATATACCCTCGGGTTGGGAGGGGGTCAGGGATAGAGTAAGTCTATAAGGTATTTTAAAAGCAAGGTTTCCAGGACCTTGAGGGGCTAGCTGTTGCTAGGGAAATACCACTTATTACAGCTTAATAAAACCCCAGTCATGAGACCCTTCAGATGTATATCAGGGGGGCCATAAGCTTGGAGTATGATTGCCAGTATATATCTTGGGGCAGTTGTGATAAAAGAAGTAGACTTACAGGATCCTCGAAGTTGACACAATATTAAGTCAAGGTTCTCTTTTGCCCGTACCAAAGTGTCACCATCTCGGCAGCTGAGCTCCTAGAGGGAGGTCACTCTGCCAATTTCAAGGACTTATCAGTGGGTTGTAGGCAGTAAGGGAATTTGCTTTTTCATTTGCCTTAGTTTCCCACATTACCACGACAAGCACTTTCCTTTGTTCTTGAGTAGCCAGGAGTATCTGAGGAACATCACACATATTCCACCTGGTATATGTGTGTGTGTGTGTGTGTGTGTGTGTTCACCAGCCTGTATTTTGCCCTCAGCTTGCCCCAAGTTCTCTCCTCAAAGATAAATGGAAAATTTTAGAGGTATTAATATTTACATTCATAAATCCCAAGTTGGAGGTTTCTCCTTCCACTTACTCTTCTCCCAATGATTTTAGGGCATGTAGGCTATGAAATGGGCTTGCCCCATACCTGAGCCTGGATACTTAAGAGGGAAATAATTCACTTAATGGAGGAAAGAGTATGATGAAAATATGACATATGAACAAATAAATAAATGACATTTTAAAATATTTATTTAAACTTCACATTGTATTGGTGTAGGGTACTTTTTTTTTAATACTGATAACCCACTACTGAAAATGAGACCTTAGAATGTAATGTGGCTTACCAAATTCTCAGAAGACACATTGGCATAGTGTTCCCAAAAATCTTCCCAAATACTGCTGCAGGTTACAAAGGTAACTGGATAAGTCATCATATTTAGTAAATGGTTATAAGAGTTTTGGATAGGATGGTAATTGCTTGGTAGTGGCAGTGAACCAGAGCCCAGATAATTTTTCATATATTATAAACTCAAAATATTGAATAGGGCAAAGTAAAAATATAAATCAATGAGGTAGATGCATGAACCAATGTTCATATGAGTGCATGCATACACATATAGACACACAATCATAGAACCAAAAACCTTTTCCAGATCTTTCCACATCTTAGTATCAGGAACCAAAGAAAGTAAATATATACAGAGATATCAACAAATGGATAATATGGAATATTTTGCTTTTTTAAATATTTATTTCTACTTTTGAGAGACAGAGAGCATGAGTAGGGGAGGGGCAGCAACAAGGTGGGGGTGGGGGGGGGGGACAGAGGAGCCAAAGCAGGTTCCTTGCTGACAGCAGGGAGCCTGATGGAGGACTCCAACTCACAAAGTGTGAGATCATGACCTGAGCCGAAACTGGACGCTTAACCCACTGAGCCACCCAGGTACCCCTATGGAATCTTAATATAATAACTTTTATCTACAACTTCCCAAGATAGAAATATGTTCTCTTTAAGTAGAGAGTGTAGGGGTGGAAAACTTTTCCCTTTTTTCCCTTTTTCCCTTCTAGGTTCTTTGACTGGTCTAACAATTAAATTGACATAAGACAGTTTAACAGGAGAAAAACAAATTGCATACATGTGCATGAAAGACATGAAACCCAAAGGCAGTCCCGTAACTGAGGTTTATATGCCATAGTGAACTAAGGAATAGGATAGGGCCTGAGACTTTAAAAGGGAGGAGTGCAACTCACAATCAGATGTTCGGTAATCAAAGGTTTGCCTTGACATACAGATAAGTCTCTCAGATAAAAAATTATCTCTGGTCATAGCTCTTTTCTTGGTACAAAGCCCTCTAAATTCTTTTAGGTAATTACGGGAGACGCAAAATCTTTTCCTGAGCCTGCTGGGTTTTAATTGCCTTCAGCTCAAAACAATCCCCATGCCCAAGCAGCACATTGTGGGACAGCATATGCTTCTCCCCGTCAAGAGTGTAGTATTTACTTTATACCTTCAGCCAGCTCTTTCTTAGTAAATAAAACAGAACAGAGTTTATATCCTCACTGCATTTTCAGGGTAACCTAACTGCTGTAGAGAAGGAAGAGTCGGTAACTTGGCAACATAGCAATTTATGGTTCTCTGAAACAATAGCCCAATATGTGTGATTACGGTGGGCTGACGCAGGGATCCAGGACTCACACTGTACCTTATTGTGAATGGGATGTATGATGTTTCCGCTCTCATTATTTTGGTGAAACACGCGGCCCTACTAGCTGCAAGTGGCTGGGGCTTCTAGCCCAGCTGTATGCCTGGGAAAACTAGGAGAACAAGGAACTGTTCTACACAGTCTTTTCATAAAGGAAATAGAATTCTGCAGTTAATTTTTAGTTTTGTCATCAAATGCTTAAAATAGGAGCAAACATATTTTATAATCAGAGAAATGTGACAATTGAAACCAAGTGTTACAAGGAAGAGGAGTGGTTGTCTGACATAACAGCAACAAACGAAGTTCAACTTTTGAAATCATGAAATCCTACTTATATGGCAGTCATAAGGCTTTTCAGACTATAAGCTGGACATTTGGAGCTGAATTAAATAAGTGGTATTTAACTTAGTTTCAAAAAGTCAAAACAAAACAGCATATGAAATAGTGTTTGGAAATACCGGCTCTGTTGTCTAACAGATCCAGTTCCCTACTTTCTAGCTGTTGTTCACATACTAGGCAGCATGTTGCAGATGTTTTTATAGTTTCATGCAGCTCATATTATTTCACCTGAAATATTACACACATCTATTTCTTTTTAACTATATGGGGCCTTCCCATTCTCCTGAAATACTTAGCCCTTCTTTTGTAGCAGCATTATCTGGCAATGAGGCCTTCAGCACACGTTTAATGGCTCAAACAATGCTGCTTTAGAACTAAAGGTTGGGTGTGGAGGGATGCTTCTTCAGGCTATAGTGTTATCAGACCATTGTCCTCTGAGCTAATAAGGTTACCCCTGTTTGGGGGAGACTGTTGACATTTCTAGGCTTTTACTTACTTTTCATCAAAGGTTCAATGGAAGTCTGAGACTCTATCATGAACATACAGGATGAGAAACAAATGGTGCTTTTTTTCTGCTACACTGTATGCATGAGGTAGAAATGCCTTATGCTGGTTCCATTACACCTTTTCATCTGCACATGTTGACTGGCATATTCAATAAAGGCCACTGGAGGCTCTCTGTTTGGAACCAGATTTGACAATAAAAATAATAATTTCAGATTTTTGAATTCTTAGAAGATGGATCATTTTCCATAATTGTCTCTGAATTTTCCCTTAAACTCAGAAAACGCATTCAACATGCTCTTGGACTCACATTAACCTAGTGTTTCATCTAATCCCGCAAATCCAAAATTATGTATGGTCCTCAGAACCATGCAGTAGACATCTGAGGTAAAACAACAACAACAACAACAACAACAACAACAGCAACAACGTTTGCCTGGTACTTTTCAAAGAATCCGGTAGTACCTGGTGCAGCACTCACTTGATTCATACTCATGTCTAGCATACCTGAAACAATTATCTTGACATTCACAGAAGTGCTGAATGTCCCTAAGAAGAACTTCTCTCTTCTGACTCCCTCCAACTACTGTGGGTTTGTTCACTGGATTCTCCTCTCCTTTTTCCCAGAGGAGGAAGATGCTGAGTCATGGCAACATTACATGGCACTGAATGTACTGTATTAAGAGTCTAAACTTGAAAGGCTTCACTTTGAAGCTATCCTCTGAACTTAATCAACAGTATTCTGCTTTAGCATGTGCACGTTAGTTTGTAAACAAATTACATCTCTTTGTCAGACATACGCTCTATGGAAAATTCAGTAATCTTTTTTCTCCCGGTGAATCTCTGGGGTAAAGAGCAGCTCCTCATCCTCAAGGATCTTATCAATATATAGGATAAATGCTTGGCAATAACATCAAGTCCACCAAAACTCTCCAAGGCTTTTATGCAGACTTTGTTTCAAGGATTCCCAAAAGGCTTAAGAATACTGGTTGTGTTTCCTTTCATTTTAACTTCACTTTAGATGTTAACACCCGGCTGATTGATCATGAAGAAGGTTTGAAAAGTAGAAGTTACGTTTGGCAAAAATTTTGTAAGGTCCACTCAAACATAAAAACAGGCAGAACACATTTATTTTAGTAAGTGAAAACAAGGACACCGTATGCTTTTATAGACATTGCATGCACATGCAGACAAATTTAAGTAAGGTAGTCAGAAAAGGCTTATCTGAAGAGGTTGTTGTGATGTGATGTCTGAATTAGAATGAGCAACATATGCACAGTGCTGGGCAAGCAGTATATTTCAAGCAGAGGGAATAGTAAGTATAAAATTATTGACATGGAAAAGGGCTTGCCATGTTCAGGAATGAATACGAGTAATATGGAACAAGAAGAAAATTGTATGAGATGTGTTTTGGGATGTATACTGGAAACAGGTAAATTATGAAATGTTTTGTGTTTCATTCTGACTTAAATGAGAAACTATTCAATGTTTAATTAAGGGAATTCCCTATCAGATATTTACTTCAAACAGCAATGTATGGAGAATTAGTGGAGTTTGAGCAAGTATAGAAACAGGAATGTTCTATCCGTTATTCATCTAAGTATTAGATAATGGCTTCCAGAACAAATAAGTTTTCAGTGAAGATGAGGAGAAATGGATCGATTTGAAATACATTTTGGAGATAAAATTCATGGAACTTGCTGATAAGCATGGGATGCAAGGAGTAAAAAATGAAGACAAATGAAGGATAATACCTAATATTTTTATTTGTTTTGGCTTTGTTTTGTTCCTTTATCTTGCAATGAGTTAAATTTTGGTGCAGTTTAGTATTATTTTGGAAAATAAGAAAGATGTTTTGGGAGAAATGGGTATCAAAAGTTCTGTTTTAAACACCTTTGGTATTGCTGGTCTCTCTTTGTGTGTCCAAATTTCCTCTTCTTATAAGGACACCAGTCAAATCGGATTGGGGCCACCCCAATGGTCACCTTTTATCTTAATCATTCTTTTATAGGCCTTATCTCCAAATACAGTCACGTTTTGACGTACCGGAAATTAGGGCTTTAACATATAAATTTGCCAGGACATAATTCAACCCATCATATATAAGAACCATGTTTTTAACTTTTCAAATTACACCTTGGTGATTTTAGTGGCTCCACAAATAAATATTTTACATGTTCACTCTCCATTCTCTATTCTAAAATATACGCTTCAACAGACCAACTATTTCAAACGTCATATTACTCATTTTTTTCAGATAAATGCAAAGTGAAATTTGATGTTAGTTTCAGGTTGAGCTTTCTGGAAAGTAGATGCTGAGATGGAGTTGAGTAAAAATGTTTATTGTAGAGTAACAGATGGAGCAAAAAAAGAGAGGAAGTAGGGTTAGACACAAGGAGCTGTCAGAACATGATTGTGAAGGGAAGTAGAATGCGTCACCCCCCAAAATATGCCTGTTTGGCATAAGGATTATTTTAAGCTGGGTATTTTTAAGAAACAGCAGACATGGGAGATGCTGGGAAAACCACATCAAAGTTACTCTTTTGTAAGGGATATTTATGTTTATAAGGGAAATCTTCATTTGTAAGGGTATCTCCTTCTCTGTACCAAGAAGGGAAGGCTGATTCTAAATTTCTAGAAATTCTTATCCATGTAGAAGGCAATTGCTTAAATCTGCATAATGACCTTACCCTTGATTATTGTGCTGTGCTTGATAACCTTCCCTAACTGGCCTCTCTCCTTTTACCCAACATCTTTCGTCTTTAGCTGGAGTTGTTATTTAAGGGGGTGGCTTGGGTCATTTCAGGGGGTTACTCAGTTTTCCTGGGAGTTTTCCATATATACCGGAGGTATACATGTTATTAAACTTCTGTCTGTTTTTCTCCTGTTAATCTTTTATTATGGGACTGTGGTCTCAGCCAATAACCTATAAGGCTAGAGAGAAAATTATTTCTCCTCCCCCACAATTCTGACCTGACAAAACTTCTAACAGCTCAACCCGGAGGTCCAGAGCAAAGATTACTCAGTAAGAAGATCCTCACTGGGAGGCCCTCAGACCACCACCTTGCTCCATTATTGCTCCACTGCCCTAGAAGATCATAGCTTTGGCTCACAAGTTAATGGGGATGTTGATGAAAATAACGGTTCAAAGCTGTCAACTAGCCATAATCCTTGGAGCTAGGCAACAAGTACTTACTTGATGAGGGATCTGACTGGTGTATATTTGGATCTGTCACAAAGTTTAAGTCACAAATGTTTAATAGGCATATAAAAAAGGAAGGAAATAAAAATCAATTCAAACATCTAAACAATAGTAATAACCAAGATTTTTGGCCACTTACTATGTGCCAGACACTATTTGGCACTTCATAGCATTATCTAATTTTTCTGCTTCTACCTCAACATAAAGAAGAGAAAAAAATTATAAACATACAAAATGAATCCTTTTACTGTCAATGATTGTAGTTCTCATATTTGGGCACCAAGAAACATTGATTACAAACTCATTGTTCAGTAAGAAATAACACATATATCACATTTTTATTGCAGCATATGCTGATGTAAAAAGATTCAATTACTGTAAGAGTCATTTGTTTAGGATAACATTCTATCATAAAAATAGTACAAAATTCCAAAAAGAAATTAATGCAGGCTATTAATAGCCTTCCCAAACCAAATTTACTAAAGGATATGCATGCTTAGATGCATGTGTAATTCTTAATATTAGGTTACAAACATTTCCCTTTTGTTTCTATTGATCATTAGGCTTTTACAGATTTTCAAATAAACTAAAAATAAAACTTCATCAGGTGTTAAGGAGAGTGGCATTTGCAACTCATACAGCTTATATTTCCATTTTTTAACTTCTTCATTTTCAATCCAAGTCACTTTACCTCTTAAGGTAAATATACAGAAAGCAATAGAGCAATTAGGTGAAAAAAATGTATTCATTGGTTAAGGAATTAGATCCATGTCCATTAAACTGAAAGCTATCTGTGAAAAGTAGGTAAATTAAGAGTCCAAAGCATATATACTAAACAGGATACCATCTATAAAGGTGATCATCAACTGAAGCAGTTATATTTTGAAACCTCATAGGCCTGCTTGGTACCCTTAAAATAAATCAAAATTAGATAATTTATACCTAGATTCCATCTCCGGAAACAAAATTAAAAATGGTCAATTTTGTTAGGTATGATTATGCAATGAAAAAACCTAAAAATAGGAAAAAGTCAATTTATATAAACATTTAAGTTTATAGTCTACAATGATTAGTAGTTCTAAAATATTTTCTCTTGGTTTAGAAAATTACCCTTCCCTTTTGTCAAATGATTACCACGGAAAAATTCATTTAAACAATGAATAATTGTTAAAGTAATTTTTTCATCTTTAGAAAAACTTGTCTTACATGGTATAGTATCTCTCTTTTATTTCCCTCTCTTTAAGTTGTAGCTCTGTTAAGTGTTGCCAATTAAAGAGCAGTACGTTCACTGGCAACTTACTTTCAGTTATCTTTTTAATTAGTCTCCAGAGTAAAAAATTCCAGAATGTTCATATGCCTCCCCAAACACAACAAATATTAAGCACAACATTGTTCCATATATAGTTTTTTTTAGCACATTGGTTCTGTGTTATGAAATTTTCTCAAAACATAAATATATTTTGCAGCTCCAATCTTTGAAAATAGCATTTTGTCTTAACTCTGCTAGTTCCCTAAGTATCTTTAAACAGGAAATACTTTTAAGCCTTCTTTATCTGCTTTCCATATAATAATCTAGGCAATATATCTCAAATTAAAACTTTTCAAATATCAAATCTTCCTACCTCTTCAAGAGCCCCCTCCACAATACACTTGTATCTTGCAGTGGTCTCTAGTAACCTACAATATAATAAAATCTCTTCTCGTTAGCAAGGCATGCATGGCCTCCAAAGGAAGGTCCCTACTTGTCTTTTCAGACTTATCTCTCAATACTTCTGTTCTCATAATTTAAGGACTAGCAAAAGCAATGTTAAGTCTTCTTTTCAAGTTTACCATCTCTACTCATCTTCCTTTCTATTTTCTATGAACAAGTGTCCTTTTTCTCTCTGCTCCATTCTATGCATGTCTCTATAATTTCACTCATCTCATTTAATTGTGATTATTGATCCCCACATAAGAGTTTGCTTTAATAGGGCCTATGCTATAGACATCTTTGCATCACTAATTTCAAGCTCTGACAATTCACTTATGTGATGATATGTTCTTCCAAATTTACAGTCATCACAATATTTTGAAGAGCTCATGTATATTTTTCTACATATACACAGCCTGGTACACAGATACTGATATCAGAGTGCTCAGAATTTACAATGAGTAAGATCATAGTGAAAATATCAAATTGAGTCATTTTCTCTTTTATATTTCCTTTACATAAGGCAATTTTCTCCTAATATTGAGAGGGTGTGAAGGAGGGAGAAAAGGAGGGTGAGAGAGAGAGAACTGACTTTAATGAAAAGGAAAAGAAAAATTTAGTACCTTTTCTCCCCATTAACCTCCTGCTGGTGGCTGGCATTGTGTGTACAATATATTTACTCCCTCTGTTTTTCTAATGCTGGGCCTTGCCTATCAGAGCTTCTTAGAATTTCTAGTAAAGAGCGATTCTATTTACTTTCTGTAGCAGCAACCTAATATATCATATCTTGTCAAGTACTGAGCATGGAATAGGTTGTACTTCTAAACATATAACTATTGAATTCTGGCTTCTTAGAAATGTTTCTCTAATGCTCTAAATCTGCCCTGTTGTATTGCTCTTGTATTTTTGCTTACACCTTTGTATTCTAGTTGGATCCTCATTTAGCTTTCTTCTAGTAGGCTTGTTTGTCTGTGCTAAAGCTTCTCCTGATTTTGGTAACTTAGAGAAAAATACCATAAAGCTAGCTTTATTTTTTCTCATTTATAAAATTTCCTATTTGCATTATTTGAGTCTATTACTTTTTGACTGATGTTAATGGATTGGTGAGCAACACCGAATCGGGTAGTTTTGCTACATGAATAACTAACTCAAAGTCAATGGTTTAAAGTAACTATTTATTATTAGAATTCCCTCATGAGGGGGATCACCTGGCTTAGGTTAGACTCAGTTGGGTGGCTCTACAACTGGACTCTGTTATATATCTGTAGGTTGGCTGGTATACTCTACCTTGAAAGCCAAGAGGTTTAGTTGCAAAGCTCAGTTCCGTGTGCCTTGAATCCATGAACTTTGAGCAATCCTAGTGAATTCAACCCTACCCGATGTAATTGAAAACTTGATCAGTTTGGGTCCTCTGAGAAGCAAACAATGGTATTAGATACATAAGAGATTTATTAAGATAAATTCTTCTGAAAGATAAAAAAGAATGGGAACAAGACTACATGGGGAGAGACTTCGAACTGCAATGCAAGTCTGGCCCCTGTGAAAGAGGAGAAAGAAGGAAGGAGAATTTGGTAGAAAGAGCCTCAGACTGCAGTGCTGTGTTTAGAAAGTCTTGGCCAGATGGATGAGAAGTCCTAGAACATAGATGCCCCATAGAAGTCCCATGCTGGGCAGGGATGTTTTGGCTCTTGTATACCCACTGTGTTCAGTCACTGATTGGGAGCACCCTGAAAAACAGAGTAGCATTTGAAAGAATGCAGAGATATATCCAAAAGGTGTGTCAGCTGGAGACTTTCAGCAAATTATTCTTCTCCTTCTAAGTTCTCTTTTGAAGGGAAATTTGAGTGGCATATTAGTGGTTGCTACTACAACTCTTTCCAGAAAATGGGTACCAGACTTTCTTTTTATCAACCAAGAAAAGATGAATGAATTTACTCTGTATTATCTAGAGCGTAAACTTACACTTCTTGATTAATAAAACCATAAGAAAAGAGAAAAAAACATATTTTTATTCGGGAACTAGTACATCTTTACTGTATGTGTTCTTGATTCTAAGTTAGAAACAAACAACCCATAATAGCCAACTTAATACTGAAAAATAACAGTGTTAGAAGACTGGCAATACCCAACTTTAAGACCTACTATAAAGCTGCAGTAATCAAGATAGTGTGGTATTAGTAAAAGAAGAGACAAACGTATCAATGGAACAAAACTGAGATCCCAAAAAGAGACCCAAAATATAGGCAACAGATGTTTGACAAAAGAGCAAAAGCAATTACATGGAGAAAGGATAATCTTTTCAACAAATGGTACTGAAATAACTGGACATCCACATGCAAAAAATTAAAAATTAAATATAGACAGGGACCTTATACACCTTATACCTTTCAGAAGAATTAACTCAGAATGTATAATAGATCTCAAGGTAAAATGCAGAAGTTTAGAATTTTTAGAATATAGCATAAGAGATAATCTAGGTGACCTTGGTGATCCTGGTAATCAGTTTTTTTGATACAACACCAAAAGCATGGTCTATAGAAGAAAAAAATGGTAAGATGGATTTCATTGAAATTAAAATGTTTTGCTCTGTGAAAGACACTGTTAAGAGAATGAAAAACCAGTTAGTGACTTGGAGAAAATCATTGCAAAACATGTATCTGATAAAGGATTTGTATCTAAACTATATAGTAAACTCTTAAAACTCAGCAATAAGCAAACAACCCATTTAAAAATAGCAAAAGAAAAAAAAAAGAAAAAAATAGCAAAAGATTTGAATAGATACTTCACCAAAGAAGTTAAACAGACAGCAAATATGCATACGAAAATATATTCAACATTATATGTTATTAGGGAATTGCAAATTAAAAATGAGATAACACTACATACCTATTAGAATGACTAAAATTAAAAAAAACCTGATAATACTAAATGCTGGTGAAAATGTAGAATCAATTTTCAGTGAACCTAAAACTGCTACAAAAAAAAAATTAGTCTATTAATCTAAAAAAAGTTCTCAGCATTTATTTATGCATGTTGTAGTGATCTTTGTTTCTCCTTTGACAGATTTTAGAAAGACATAATATGCCCTCTTGCGTCTGCCTCTTGCTAGTTGCATATTTTGGCCAATTCCCTGAACCTTAGCTTTCTCCTATGTGAAATAGTGTTAACAATACAAAATCCATAATACAGTGAGGGTACCTGGCTGGAGGAGCACGTGTTTGGGATCTTCAATACATGTCACTTTCCTCCTTGTTTTTCAAATATGCTTTCCTCTATTACTAAATGGGAACAACCTGAGCCAAATACACTTTTGCATGCTTTCTCCTTGTGCCATGTTTATTCAATCACTCTCTCCATTTCCCCCTCATCACTTAAATTTCTCCTTCTATTCTACCCTTTGCTGTTTCTTCAGATCCCAGAACACAACTTATAAAATAGCTAGATAGTTCACAATAAGGAAGGGGTAGGTTTTTCAGCATTATAATAAAAAATTATTTTTGTTGAATTGTTGAGGTAGTGACTATATGCTAGCCTCATCACCATGAGAAGTCCTCAAAATAATCATGAATAAAACATAATTCCTGCCTTTAAGTAACTCACAGTTAGAAAAAGGAGATGCATGTAAAGAGACCATACTTGATGCAGTTATCAACAACTCAGTATGAAGTCATATTGCATACTTTTCTCAGACTATACTACAGAGGGAGAGGTGGCCTCAGCATAAGAATGCTGGGAGTTTGGCAGGGAGAAGGTGTCCCTTAAAGGGAGGTGGGGGGTTGAAGAAATTAGGGTTTAGTAGCAGTAAGTAATACTCCACGTAGTTTGAAGTTATATTACTTGAAAGCAAGTACCATCCCCCCCCCCAAATTCTGTTTTCTGATCCCACTACAAAATACAATTATCAAACATTTCTATCAGTGGAAATCAGGAGGAAGAAGTTATTCAAGGACATTAAGCATTACAGAAAATTTGGGTTTTTAATCATTTCATATTTCTAAGAAACTCATTTTAGTTATATTGCTCTACAAAATTAATATTCCTAGAGTTTATTTAGGCTCTATCTTTCTCTTGCATGGATACATTTTTAACATAGGTTCCAAAGAAAAGTTAATGATTTTGTTTCCTTTTACCTTTCCCAAATTAAGATGTTATTTATAATCAAACTGTATGACATCTCAATGTGTGAGGCTAAAATTCACTTTAATCTAGCTCTCCTTTTTACTAATATTATTAGTGAATTGTATGTTTCCAGGATTATTTCTTTTTGTCTATGAGAATGGAGAGTCACAGAACATTTCCTACAGTAATGATACTTGTAGAATTTGAAAGTAAAATGATCTTTAGCAGCAATCAATTAATTTACCTGCATTTTAAATATTTGATGTATAATTTTCATAATACTTATGTCCATTGATTTGATTACTTAATTAATAAACAGAGTACATATCATAAAGTAATACCCACAATTCCAGATAGTCCCAAGTTCCTGAAGTCCTCCTCAGAAAAGTCATAGGGAGAACTGGATATATATGGTGTTAGCTCTTCTAGGTAATATGATATAAAACTAGATCATCCACATATAATTCTTATCTTACCTTCTCAATTATTTTAGTCCTCACTTTTTCTAATATAATAAATGTTTTTCATGTTGTTTTATATTATTCCAAAGTCAAACAGGACAGAAAAAATTTTCACAAATTCCATGAAATTAAATCTCCCTTCCAGAGATGTTTATTAAGCATCAACTTGGCATTCCTGACTTTAGAATTCTTGAAAGATATCACAGAATTAAAATCACCATGAAAATACTTCCAGCAGCATATTTTTTTCCAGAGTGATATTTTTTTAATCATCTTTATGTCCACTGAATTTTTATTGTTTCTCACTATTTCTTAAATCCTTAGTGATTTAAATAGTAGTTTTACCTTTGAATATAAAAATAACTTATTTCAATATAGAGATTTTTATAAAGAACAATACTATAAATGCCATTAATAGTGTTAGGCCAGAATCTAAATATGGGCATGCTTATAAATCTGTTGCGCTTCAGAGATTAAAATTTCTACAACAACAGTGAATATTCACTAGTTGGTACAAATAGGAAGGACATATTATGAAGAATAAAATGAACAATTTCACAGAATTTAGATTTCCTGCAATGAATGTATCAGCCAAAAAATAGGGAAATTACTTTATCAGTAGTAGTAGTAAAGTTTGGATAAAGAGGAAAGCAACTTTGTCCCAAAATGCCTCAGGAGAATATTAGTAGCATCATTACAAAGCCAGATATTCACTCTTCTATCAGTTGCACATACTTGAAATTCACTGTGATCTCAAACTTTCCAAATATTTCAGTTGTATTGGGTAAAGTAATTATTATAATATTTGCCTTGGCCCTAGGGATAGTCCCTGTTTCAGGGTTAAAGCATAATCGTTTTACTAATAATGACAATTGACTAAAATGCAAATAGTCAATAGGGGAAGATATTGGTCTAAATGATTTTGAAGATCAGCAATTGAACATGGCAGTTTAATTAAAAAAAAAAAAGTGATATCCAGCAGGTAAGGCCTTGTGTCATTAAGTAACAAATTCCATTTCAGGTTTATAATACTGTTGGGTGACCTGACATTTAACACCATCAATATATATGTATATAGTCCTTCTAACCTCCTTTTTATTTTTATTTATTTTTATTTTTATTATTTTTTGAGAAAGAGAGAGCATGCATGTGTGTGTGGGGAGGGGAAGAGGGAGAGGGAAAGGGAGAAAACCCCAGCAGGCTCCAAGCTCAGTGTGGAGCCTGATGCGGGGACTCAGTCTCACAACCCTGGGGTCATGACCTGAGCCAACATCAAGAGTTGGTCGCTTAACTGACTGAACCACCCAGGTGCCTCTAACCTCCTTTTTAAAAGAAGTTTTCCTTAGTGAAAATGATGTTTGCTACTGAATCGAAAGCCATTAAATATGAACATGTCATACTATGTGACAGTGATGTTTTATTTTCTTAAATTTATTTATTGTTTAATTTACATCCAAGTTAGTTAGCATATGGTGCAACAATGATTTCAGGAGTAGATTCCTTAATGACCCTTACCCATTAGACCATCCCCCACCTCCCAAAACCCCTCCAGCCACCTTCAGTTTGTTCTCTGTATTTAAGAGTCTTTTATGTTTTGCCCCCTCCCTGTTTTTTTTTTATTATTATTTTTGCTTCCCTTCCCTTATGTTCATCTGTTTAGCATCTTAAATTCCTCATATGAGTGAAGTCATATGATATTTGTCTTTCTCTGACTAAATTCACTTAGCATAATACCCTCCAGTTCCTTCCACGTAGTTGCAAATGGCAAGATTTCATTCTTTTTGATTGTCGAGTAATGCTCCATTGTATATACATACCACTTCATCTTTATCCATTCGTCTGTCAATGGACATTTGGGCTCCTTCTATACTTTGGTTATTGTCGATAACGCTGCTATAAACATTGGGGTGCATGTGCCCCCTTTGAAACAGCACCCCTGTAACCCTTGGGTAAATACCTAGTAGTGCAGTTGCTGGGTCATAGGGTACTTCTATTTTTAATTTTTTTGAGGAACCTCCATACTGTTTTCCAGAGTGGCTGCACCAGTTTGCATTCCCACCAGCAATGCAAAAGAGATTCTCTGCATTCTCACCAACATCTGTTGCTGCCTGAGTTGTTAATGTTAGCCATTCTGACAGGTTTAAGGTGGTATCTAATTGTGGTTTTGATTTGTATTTCCCTGATGATAAGTGATGTTGAGCATTTTTCATGTGTTGGTTAGCCATCTGGATGTCTTCTTCAGAGAAGTGTCTATTCATGTCTTTTGCCCATCTCTTCACTGGATTATTTGGTTTTTGGGTGTTGAGTTTGATAAGTGTTTAATAGATTTTGGATACTAACCCTTTATCTGATATGTCATTTGAAAATATATTCTCCTATTCCATTGGTTGCCTTTTAGTTTTCCTGATTATTTCCTTCACTGTGCAGAAGCTTTTTGTCTTGATGAGGTCCCAATAGTTCATTTCTGCTTTTGTTTCCCTTGCCTCCAGAGATGTGTTGAGTCAGAAGATGCTGCAGTCAAGGTCAAAGAGGTTTTTGCCTGATTTCTCCTCTAAGATTTTGATGGCTTCCTGTCTTATGTTTAGGTCTTTCATCCATTCTGAGTTTATTTTTATTTATGGTGTAAGAAAGTCATCCAGGTTCATTTTTCTGCATGTCGCTGTCCACTTTTCCCGGCACCATTTGCTGAAAAGACTGTCTTTATTCCATTGTATATTCTTTCCTGCTTTGTCAAAGATTAGTTGGCCATATGTTTGTGGGTCCATTTCTAGGTTCTCTATTCTGTTCCATTGATCTGAGTGTCTGTTTTTGTACCAGTACCATAGTGTCTTGATGATTACAGCTTTGTAATATGTCTTGAAGTCTGCAAGTGTGGTGCCTCCAGCTTCAATTTTGTTTTTCAAGATTTCTTTGGGTATTTGCGGTGACAGTGAAGTTATAAAAGTATTCCATTGGGGCGCCTGGGTGGCGCAGTCGGTTGAGCATCCGACTTCAGCCAGGTCACGATCTCGCAGTCCGTGAGTTCGAGCCCCGCGTCAGGCTCTGGGCTGATGGCTCAGAGCCTGGAGCCTGTTTCCGATTCTGTGTCTCCCTCTCTCTCTGCCCCTCCCCCGTTCATGCTCTGTCTCTCTCTGTCCCAAAAATAAATAAACGTTGAAAAAAAAAATTAAAAGTATTCCATCAGGTTCATTTTACTTTCTGTCACTGTGTTTCTGTTCTTCCCTTCTATTTTCTAATTATTGACCAGTAATTTTCAAAATTCTGTCCTTCTTTCTTTGTCCTCAATATTTTCCTTTTTTTTCAAATATTCTCTCTGGTTTTATAGTTAAATCCATCATATTTCAATAGCTAATTGAAGCTCTAGTCAAATAAGAAAAACAAAAACAAAAACAAACAAACAAAAAAAACACCTCATCAAGTAATTCCTGGTCTTGGCAGGCCTCACTTCAGAATGAAGCAGAGATGCCCAGAGGGAGAAAGCAATCCATGGGCTGCCATGTTTCCTGACTAAACAGCCCAGTTCTAGTTTTAGCTCATGAACAGCCCCACAGTAATTCTTTGTGCTTAACTAAACTGAGTAAATTCCTGTTATTTGCATAAGTCATCGTTAATTCTTTACCTTTTTACTGTACTTTTAGTTTATACCCTTCAAAATATTTATAGATTCTGAAATGGTTTCAGAGCATCCAAATGACCACTGTAGTCTAACCACCATTATCTCTCTGGGTTATACACAGCTTCCTTGTTGCCCTGCGTTTGCCTTTGCTCCTTTAAAGTCTATTCTCCAGGAACAACTGAAGAGATCTTTATGAATGCATGACAGATGATGTCATTTCTCTGCTCAAGAGCCTACAATGGTTTCCCTCTTCACTTGGAATAAAAGTAAAAATGCTTACAAAGGCTTATCAATGGTGACCTGCATCATTCTGCCTCCTGGCTCCTGTGCACATATCCCCCATCCTTCTATTCCTATCCAACTCCATTCCAGGGCACGGGCCTTATTCTTCTTGGAATCTCACCATCATGTTTCTGTCTCAGTTTTTTGCTTGTTTCCTTTATCTAGAAATCTCAGTTCCTAGATACATAATTGGCTCCCTCCCTCACCTCCTATCACTTTGAGAAGTTTCATTCTTGCCTTTCCCCAGCGCTCCCTGTTCCCTTTATCCTATCATTTTAATCACAATTTTTACAACCTGAAATAACATATGTGAATTTATTATGTTTATGGTCTGTCATTTTCCTTTAAAATAGAAGCTCCATGATGGATAGTGGTATTTTTCCTATTGGTTCTCTAGTGCCTAAAATAGTAATGGATACACACTCAATAAATATTTGTTGGATAAACTAATTAATTAGATGTCATATTATATAATTAGAATCATAGAATTTCACATAGAAGGAATGCATGTTACGGGCACTTGGGTGGCTTAGTTGGTTGAGTGTCTGACTCTTGATTTCGGCCCAAGTCATGATCTTGTGGTTCGTGAGTTCAAGCCCCACATACGTCAGCGCACTGACAGTGCAGAGTGTGCTTGGGATTCTCTCTCTTTCTGTCCCTCCCCTGGTCACCCTCTCTGTCTCTCTGACACTTTCAAAATAAATAAATACACTTAAAAAAAAAGAAGTAATGTATGATAATTAGAAAGGGATAGGAAAATAAAATAGGAATAAAATAAGAATATGAATAAATACATGGAGAAAATTAAAAATAAAATATGCATTTACATCTCCAAAATGACAACTAAACACTGCCATCATTTGTCTAGAGATCCAACGCAAATATCAGGAATAAAGTGCAAAATATGTGAGAATTAAAAAGAAATGACACTTAATAATTATGATTAGCTTAAAATGTGATAAGCTGATTTTTTTTATTAGAAGTTTTTATATGAATGTAGGAAAGAAAAATATGAAATGGAGGAAGGAATGGAAAATTTATTACAGATAAAATTTTCATTATTAATTAAATGTGTTGTCCTAGTATTATCAGCCATTACTTCCTAATTCATAATTTAATTTCAACTCTTTTATGTATATTTTAACTTTTAACTGTTTGATAGAAATTATGACTAATGAAATACACACTACAATATTAGTACCCTGTTGACAGAAAATAAATATTTGAACAAAAATATTTTCCAAAGATTTTTCTTAGAAAAAGCAGTCTTACCACTGAAAGTTTAAACACTGATCTAGGTGGACTGATATATTATTGCTTCCATGTCTGATTTCTAATATTTTTAGTACTTATATGCTTTTAAATTATGTGATCTGCAAAAGTATATATTAAAAACACATTCTACCATGTAGTTTAGGACAAATACAAGTGATCACAAGAGATATTATTACACTGTTATTTGTACTATTTTCCAGGTATTGAGACAAATTCATAGAAATCAATTCTATCCTCCCACCTTTCCCTTTCCTTTATTGTTTTAACAAATATTTTTTGAGTGATTATAATGTACCTATACCCTGGGAACAAAAATTCAAAACTCCTGCCTTTTAAGACAGACCAGCCAGCCTTTTTTTCTTCTTTCCTTTTTTATTCCCTCTTTTTATCTCTTCTTTTCTGTCTCCTTAAATTATACAAGTAATACAGGAATACACCATTCCTCCTTCCTTCTTTTTTTTAACTTCCTTCCTTCCTTCCTCCTTTCCTTCCTTCCTCCCTTCCTTCCTTCCTTCCTTCCACCTTTCCTTCCAGAGGTAATACAAGAATATACAATGTAAAACATCCAAATGATACAAAAGTATAAAGAGTGAAATATAAATACATCTCTTTCCGCTCCTTCTTATATTCTACTACTTAGAGAATAGTATTTGTCCAGAGATTGGTGACTATTTGTCCATTTAAATTTCCATCAACTTGCTTACACACGGATACTCAAATACCCATATATGCTTTTGTTTCTTACATAAGGATTTATAAAGTTTTTATTTCCCTAACAATATATACTTTATTTTTAAAAAATAATGACACAGCATTACACAGAGAAGTTGCAAGCCAATTTATTTAACCATTCTCCTATGATGGCTGTTTTACATTTACTTGTTTTTTTAGGGTATATAGTCAATGCTGCAATGAATGTCTAGAACAGTGATTACTGGACACATGTGTGGGGTTTCCATAAAATAAATTCTTAGAAGTGGAATTTGTTAAAAAAAAAAAGTATTGACTTTTCACATTTTGATAGATACCAATAAATTACCTTCCAGAAATGCTTCACAAGTTTACTTCAATAAAATTGTATTCACATACCCATTTTCCCACAATTTCATTAACATCTAATATTATAGATCTTATGATATGATTAAGAATTATGATACTTTGAAATGTTCTAATTTGTTCTCTGATAATATTTAATAACCTTGTGTATATTATCATATGATCACTGGACACTTATATTTTATATTTTCTGATTTGCCCTCAAATAGTTTGTCACTCACATTTTATTGGGTTGTGTCATTTTTTTTTTAATTTTTTAAATTTTCTTTTTTTTTGAAAGTGTTTTTTTGAAAGTGACCCGTGTTGTGTCATTTTTATGGAAAATGTAGAAAGTCATGTTTTTTAAATGTTTTTTTGGTTTATAAAATGACTTACAAGTTTTTCCTACACTGTATCTTTCCATTGGACATTATGGTATATATTAAATATGCTACAATTTTTTCCTACATTGTATTTTTCCATTGGACATTATGATTAAATATGTTAATATTTTTATTTATGGCTCCTTCTCTGGTATTTAGGAAGGCCTTCCTCACTGTGACATTTAATTTTTCAACTTCTATTTTTTTATTGTATAGCTCTCTACTCCATCTACAATTTATTTCTTTTTTTTTTTTTTTCAACGTTTATTTATTTTTGGGACAGAGAGAGACAGAGCATGAACGGGGGAGGAGCAGAGAGAGAGGGAGACACAGAATCGGAAACAGGCTCCAGGCTCCGAGCCATCAGCCCAGAGCCTGACGCGGGGCTCGAACTCACGGACCGCGAGATCGTGACCTGGCTGAAGTCGGACGCTTAACCGACTGCGCCACCCAGGCGCCCCTACAATTTATTTCTATGTAGAATTGAAATATGTCTAAATTAATTGTATTTTTAATGGATAGTCAATTGCACTAGGAAACATTTATTGATTTAGAGAACAGCCGTTCTTCACCACTGCTTAGAAATGTATCACTTTATTCTAGACCACAGGCATGCCATAATTAGAGGCTGCCACTCTTTAGCCTAGGAAATTTTTTACTTGTAGAGCTCTAGAGTGTGATTTTCCTCATTATCTAAACGTTTTTCTAGATTTATTTCACAATTTGCCTGAAGACCACTTTAACTAATTTATGTTTAGTCTAGTTAATACAGAGGTACACTTTTTTTTTCCATTTAGAATATGTCTGGTTTAAAAATCACAACGCTGTTTATTTTAGGCACTATTTATTTTAGTTACATCTTCATGGGAATATGTTGGTTTCATGATTCTTTTTATAGAGTACTAAATATTTCAGGGTCAAAAACTCAGCTCTGCACTTAACTCTGAAACATTACTCTGAAAATATTGCAAAGGCCTTTGCCCAGAGCATGTAAAGTCTACCTTGAAAATTACTCTTTTTCTAATTAACTGTGCTTTGTTTTTTTAGAATCAACTAAAATTAACCTTCTTCTTCCATAAAGATTAAATTTGTATCTACCAAGGCAATTATGAGTGAATATCTGACTGTTACATACAGAAACATTTTCCTTAAACATATAAATTTTGTAGTTCTTTTTAGTACTTTGTTTCCAAATGTTGATAGCTATTTAATATACCTTTCTACATGATTTCAACTATATCCTTTACTTTTACTAGAAAAATCTGAAAGCATGGTGTACCCAAAGTACATAAATATCCTTATGTGTATGAGGAAAAGTTACATAGTAGGTATGGTAAAAAAAAAAAAAATTATAAATATAGAATCAGGGTCTCTAGTTTTATTAGTACTCTATTTTTTCATACTATGAACCATGAAAGATTCTCTACAAAGTATTAGTAGGGATTTACGTTATAAGGAGATTATAGTGTATTATATGTTAGTGATCATATAATTTATACTTTATAAAACACAACATATCTTGTAATACTTTCTAATCCTCACGCCTTAGCAACAGGAAGTTATGGGAGTGCATTGGATTAGGTATTATAATCTTAATACTGAATAGTCAACCTCTTTGTTTCTAATTTGTCACAAAAAGGAAATAGGGTAACAAATATTATTCCAAAAATGGAATTAAAAATTCAATCAATTATAAATTTAAAACAAAGCACTTTTCTTCCTCCTGTGTTTCCTTATTTTAAAATACTATTACTTTGATTTCTTGAGAGAGGGAAGATGGCGGCGTAGGAGGACGCTGGGCTCACGGCGCGTCCTGCTGATCACTTAGATTCCACCTACACCTGCCTAAATAACCCAGAAAACCGCCAGAGGATTAGCAGAACGGAGTGGCCGGAGCCAAGCGCAGACGAGAGGCCCACGGAAGAGGGTAGGAAGGGCGGCGAGGCGGTGCGCGCTCCACAGACTGGCGGGAGGGAGCCGGGGCGGAGGGGCGGCTCCCCGGCCAAGCAGAGCCCCCGAGTCTGGCTTGCAAAAAGCGGAGGGGCCTGACGGACTGTGTTCCGACAGCAAGCGCGACTTAGCGTCTGGGAGGTCACAAGTTAACAGCTCTGCTCAGAAAGCGGGAAGGCTGGAGGACAAAGGGAAGGAGAGCTGCTGAGCCCCCGGACGACAGAGCTCAGTTTGGTGGGGAACAAAGGCGCTCGCCAGCGCCATCTCCCCCGCCCATCCCCCAGCCAAAATCCCAAAGAGAACCAGTTCCTGCCAGGGAACTTGCTCGCTCCGCGCAAACACCCAACTCTGCGCTTCTGCGGAGCCAAACCTCCGGCAGCGGATCTGACTCCCTCCTGCTGCCACAGGGCCCCTCCTGAAGTGGATCACCTAAGGAGAAGCAAGCTAAGCCTGCCCCTCCTGCCCCTGTGCACCTTGCCTACCCACCCCAGCTAAGACGCCAGATCCCCAGCATCACAAGCCTGGCAGTGTGCAAGTAGCCCAGACAGGCCACGCCACCCCACAGTGAATCCCACCCCTAGGAGAGGGGAAGAGAAGGCACACACCAGTCTGACTGTGGCCCCAGCGGTGGGCTGGGGGCAGACATCATGTCGGACTGCGGCTCCGCCCACCAACTCCAGTTATACATCACAGCACAGGGGAAGTGCCCTGCAGGTCCTCACCACGCCAGGGACTATCCAAAATGACCAAGCGGAAGAATTCCCCTCAGAAGAATCTCCAGGAAATGACAACAGCTAATGAGCTGATCAAAAAGGATTTAAATAATATAATAGAAAGCGAATTTAGAATAATAGTCATAAAATTAATCGCTGGGCTTGAAAACAGTATAGCTGACAGCAGAGAATCTCTTGCTACAGAGATCAAGGGACTAAGGAACAGTCACGAGGAGCTGAAAAACGCTTTAAATGAAATGCATAGCAAAATGGAAACCACCACGGCTCGGATTGAAGAGGCAGAGGAGAGAATAGGTGAACTAGAAGATAAAGTTATGGAAAAAGAGGAAGCTGAGAAAAAGAGAGATGAAAAAATCCAGGAGTATGAGGGGAAAATCAGAGAACTAAGTGATACACTAAAAAGAAATAATATACGCATAATTGGTATCCCAGAGGAGGAAGAGAGAGGGAAAGGTGCTGAAGGGGTACTTGAAGAAATAATAGCTGAGAACTTCCCTGAACTGGGGAAGGAAAAAGGCATTGAAATCCAAGAGGCACAGAGAACTCCCTTCAGACGTAACTTGAATCAATCTTCTGCACGACATATCATAGTGAAACTGGCAAAATACAAGGATAAAGAGAAAATTCTGAAAGCAGCAAGGGGTAAACGTGCCCTCACATATAAAGGGAGACCTATAAGACTCGTGACTGATCTCTCTTTTGAAACTTGGCAGGCCAGAAAGAGTTGGCACGAGATTTTCAGTGTGCTAGACAGAAAAAATATGCAGCCGAGAATCCTTTATCCAGCAAGTCTGTCATTTAGAATAGAAGGAGAGATAAAGGTCTTCCCAAACAAACAAAAACTGAAGGAATTTGTCACCACTAAACCAGCCCTCCAAGAGATCCTAAGGGGGACCCTGTGAGACAAAGTACCAGAGACATCACTACAAGCATAAAACATACAGACATCATAATGACTCTAAACCCATATCTTTCTATAATAACACTGAATGTAAATGGATTAAATGCGCCAACCAAAAGACACAGGGTATCAGAATGGATAAAAAAACAAGACCCATCTATTTGCTGTCTACAAGAGACTCATTTCAGACCAGAGGACACCTTTAGATTGAGAGTGAGGGGATGGAGAACTATTTATCATGCTACTGGAAGCCAAAAGAAAGCTGGAGTAGCCATACTTATATCAGACAAACTAGACTTTAAATTAAAGGCTGTAACAAGAGAAGAAGAAGGACATTATATAATAGTGACAGGGTCTATCCATCAGGAAGAGCTAACAATTATAAATGTCTATGCGCCGAATACCGGAGCGCCCAAATATATAAAACAATTACTCATAAACACAAGCAACCTTATTGATAAGAATGTGGTAATTGCAGGGGACTTTAACACCCCACTTACAGAAATGGATAGATCATCTAGACACACGGTCAATAAAGAAACAAGGGCCCTGAATGAGACATTGGATCAGATGGACTTGACAGATATATTTAGAACTCTGCCTCCCAAAGCAACAGAATATACTTTCTTCTCAAGTGCACATGGAACATTCTCCAAGATAGATCATATACTGGGTCACAAAACAGCCCTTCATAAGTTTACAAGAATTGAAATCATACCATGCATACTTTCAGACCACAATGCTATGAAGCTTGAAATCAACCACAGAAAAAAGTCTGGAAAACCTCCAAAAGCATGGAGGTTAAAGAACACCCTACTAAAGAATGAGTGGGTCAACCAGGCAATTAGAGAAGAAATTTAAAAATATATGGAAACAAACGAAAATGAAAATACAACAATCCAAACGCTTTGGGACGCAGCGAAGGCAGTCCTGAGAGGAAAATACATTGCAATCCAGGCCTATCTCAAGAAACAAGACAAATCCCAAATACAAAATCTAACAGCACACCTAAAGGAAATAGAAGCAGAACAGCAAAGGCAGCCTAAACCCAGCAGAAGAAGAGAAATAATAAAGATCAGAGCAGAAATAAACAATATAGAATCTAAAAAAACTGTAGAGCAGATCAACGAAACCAAGAGTTGGTTTTTTGAAAAAATAAACAAAATTGACAAACCTCTAGCCAGGCTTCTCAAAAAGAAAAGGGAGATGACCCAAATAGATAAAATCATGAATGAAAATGGAATTATTACAACCAATCCCTCAGAGATACAAACAATTATCAGGGAGTACTATGAAAAATTATATGCCAACAAATTGGACAACCTGGAAGAAATGGACAAATTCCTGAACACCCACACTCTTCCAAAACTCAATCAGGAGGAAATAGAAAGCTTGAACAGACCCATCACCAGCGAAGAAATTGAATCGGTTATCAAAAATCTCCCAACAAATAAGAGTCCAGGACCAGATGGCTTCCCAGGGGAGTTCTACCAGACGTTTAAAGCAGAGATAATACCTATCCTTCTCAAGCTATTCCAAGAAATAGAAAGGGAAGGAAAACTTCCAGACTCATTCTAGGAAGCCAGTATTACTTTGATTCCTAAACCAGACAGAGACCCAGTAAAAAAAGAGTACTACAGGCCAATATCCCTGATGAATATGGATGCAAAAATTCTCAATAAGATACTAGCAAATCGAATTCAACGGCATATAAAAGAATTATTCACCATGATCAAGTGGGATTCACTCCTGGGATGCAGGGCTGGTTCAACATTCGCAAATCAATCAACGTGATACATCACATTAACAAAAGAAAAGAGAAAAACCATATGATCCTGTCAATCGATGCAGAAAAGGCCTTTGACAAAATCCAGCACCCTTTCTTAATAAAAACCCTTGAGAAAGTCGGGATAGAAGGAACATACTTAAAGATCATAAAAGCCATTTATGAAAAGCCCACAGCTAACATCATCCTCAACGGGGAAAAACTGAGAGCTTTTTCTCTGAGATCAGGAACACGACAGGGATGCCCACTCTCACCGCTGTTGTTTAACATAGTGCTGGAAGTTCTAGCATCAGCAATCAGACAACAAAAGGAAATCAAAGGCATC
>NW_024420586.1:11974597-11977566 GCF_014898765.1 Herpailurus yagouaroundi
GATCCCATTCACAATTGCACCAAGAAGCATAAAATACCTAGGAATAAATCTAACCAAAGATGTAAAGGATCTGTATGCTGAAAACTATAGAAAGCTTATGAAGGTAATTGAAGAAGATTTAAAGAAATGGAAAGACATTCCCTGCTCATGGATTGGAAGAATAAATATTGTCAAAATGTCAATACTACCCAAAGCTATCTACACATTCAATGCAATCCCAATCAAAATTGCACCAGCATTCTTCTCGAAACTAGAACAAGCAATCCTAAAATTCATATGGAACCACAAAAGGCCCCGAATAGCCAAAGTAATTTTGAAGAAGAAGACCAAAGCAGGAGGCATCACAATCCCAGACTTTAGCCTCTACTACAAAGCTGTCATCATCAAGACAGCATGGTATTGGCACAAAAACAGACACATAGACCAATGGAATAGAATAGAAACCCCAGAACTAGACCCACAAACGTATTGCCAACTCATCTTTGACAAAGCAGGAAAGAACATCCAATGGAAAAAAGACAGTCTCTTTAACAAATGGTGCTGGGACAACTGGACAGCAACATGCAGAAGGTTGAAACTAGACCACTTTCTCACACCATTCACAAAAATAAACTCAAAATGGATAAAGGACCTGAATGTGAGACAGGAAACCATCCAAACCTTAGAGGAGAAAGCAGGAAAAGACCTCTCTGACCTCAGCCGTAGCAATCTCTTACTCGACACATCCCCAAAAGCAAGGGAATTAAAAGCAAAAGTGAATTACTGGGACCTTATGAAGATAGAAAGCTTCTGCACAGCAAAGGAAACAGTCAACAAAACTAAAAGGCAACCAACGGAATGGGAAAAGATATTTGCAAATGACATATCGGACAAAGGGCTAGTATCCAAAATCTATAAAGAGCTCACCAAACTCCACACCCGAAAAGCAAATAACCCAGTGAAGAAATGGGCAGAAAACATGAATAGACACTTCTCTAAAGAAGACATCCGGATGGCCAACAGGCACATGAAAAGATGTTCAGCGTCGCTCCTTATCAGAGAAATACAAATCAAAACCACACTCAGGTATCACCTCACGCCAGTCAGAGTGGCCAAAATGAACAAATCAGGAGACTATAGATGCTGGAGAGGATGTGGAGAAACGGGAACCCTCTTGCACTGTTGGTGGGAATGCAAATTGGTGCAGCCGCTCTGGAAAGCAGTGTGGAGGTTCCTCAGAAAATTAAAAATAGACCTACCCTATGACCCAGCAATAGCACTGCTAGGAATTTATCCAAGGGACACAGGAGTACTGATGCATAGGGGCACTTGTACCCCAATGTTCATAGCAGCACTCTCAACAATAGCCAGATGATGGAAAGAGCCTAAATGTCCATCAACTGATGAATGGATAAAGAAATTGTGGTTTATATACACTATGGAATACTACGTGGCAATGAGAAAAAATGAAATATGGCCTTTTGTAGCAACGTGGATGGAACTGGAGAGTGTGATGCTAAGTGAAATAAGCCATACAGAGAAAGACAGATACCATATGGTTTCACTCTTATGTGGATCCTGAGAAACTTAGCGGGAACCCATGGGGGAGGGGAAGGCAAAAAAAAAAAAAAGAGGTTAGAGTGGGAGAGAGCCAAAGCATAAGAGACTGTTGAGAACTGAGAGCAAACTGAGGGTTGATGGGGGGTGGGAGGGAGGAGAGGGTGGGTGATGGGTATTGAGGAGGGCACCTTTTGGGATGAGCACTGGGTGTTGTATGGAAACCAATTTGACAATAAATTTCATATATAAATAAAAAATAAAATAAAATAAAATAAAATACTATTTCTTTTTAAAACTGTAAATGAATTGTTTATTTTGGTAAATTCAGATAATAGAGACTTCCATAGAATATAACTTTTATACTATTTCTATGCATATTATACATATATATGTGCATATAACTTTTTTACTAGGAGACTATTAAAGTTCTTATTATCTAGAAGCCAGTATAGTCCACATTTGTAACCATGTTATCCTACATAGCAAGAAGGACTCTGGACATGTTAATAATATTATGGACTTTAAAATAAGGAGATTATTTTTGATTATTCATGTGGGCCTAATATAATCACATGAGCCCTTAAAAGCAGGGAACTTCCTCTGACTGGAGACAGGAGAGAGATAAGAATGACAGGGAAGTCAGAGAGATTCCACAGGTGAGAAGGAATGAACATGTCTTTGATAAGAGTCCAGCCAGACAATACCTTGATTTCAGCCTTCTGCAACCTGGAGCCAAGAAACCAGCTGAGATAACCTAGATTTCTGAACTACAGAACTGTGAAATAATCAAATTGTGTTGTCCGGGTATTATTCATTATTCATTCTATTCATATGTCTATATTATATTATTAAATTATATTATACTGAGCTCTATACTTTTATACTTATATTTAAATAATTTAAAGTACTCATTTGTAGAATAAAATTAAAAAAAAACTAATAAACTTAAGCCTTTATTTCAACATGCATATTAAGAAGGAATGTTCTGGTTAGAGGTGTAACGACAGATTTTTTAATATAACTTTAGCTTTAGCAGTAGGGTCGGTCAGATACCAGCTGGTTAGGGTATACTTACTTTAGATTGGTTTTCTGAAGAGGGAGGGATCAATCTTGTGAACTGCAGCTGAAGGCTGGGAAATTTACATTTTATCAGTAAGTATGGAGAGGAATACTGTAAAAGTATGTGAGGGCCACAGTGGAAAATTTTCAATCCTTTGTGTCTCTTGCATTCCACTTATCAAGTAATAAGATGCACTGAGTTCATTTTGTACATATTTAAAGCGCTTATCCCCACGAGCAGCAGTTTTTGTACTTAAATATTTGTGATGGAAAGCTTCTAAAATGGTAATACCAGTTTCCTAAAAGGATTTTTCTTAAGGAAAGAAAGAAAGAAAGAAAGAAAGAAAGAAAGAAAGAAAGAAAGAAAGAAA
>NW_024420586.1:11977576-11990277 GCF_014898765.1 Herpailurus yagouaroundi
AAAGAAAGAAAGAAAGAAAGAAAGAAAGAAAGAAAGAAAGAAAGAAAGAAGAACCTATGTTTCAGGAATTTGTGTAGATGGATTTTATTTTTTAAATCTTATTTTTTAATTTTTAAATCTTAATTTAATTTTTTTCATTTTTTAAAATTTTAAATTAATTTTTTTATTTGGCATTTACTTCTACCTGTACTATCTACCATGACCTGGCTTCTTATTTTTCTATTTCCTCTTTTTTATAATTATTGTATATATTATAAACATAATGCACAACATACATTATAAATATACTCTGAAACCTGGAGGGCATCAGTTATCCCTGAGAAAAATCCTCTTACCACTTTCTCTCTAATCTCATACTCTGAAGAGAATTATTGCTAACAGTTTACTGTGCAATTTTCCAAATATACCCCATGACTATTCAAATACAGATAAATTAAAGCAAAGACAAACTATATATATATATATATGATGCATTATAAAACTTTATTAAATTCTATTAGCCATTTTCCTGCCTTGGTACACAGAGATTTATCACATTCTTTATTAAGTCTCATTTGTATTCTAAGTGTACCTGTATCTAGCAGCCAGCCCCTTTGCACTTTTTTCCTTTTTTTTTTAAGTGGTTTTAGTTACTTATTTATATTGAGAGAGAGAGAGAGAGAGAGAGAGAGAGAGAGAGAGAGAAAATCCCAAGCAGGCTCTGCCCTGTCAGCATAGAGCCCAATGTGGGGCTCGATCACATAAACAGTGAGATCACGATGTAAGCCCAAATCAAGAGTTGGATATTCAACCTCCTGAGCCATCCAGGCACCCCTGCGCTAAGTTAGTCTGACTTTGTAAAACCAAAGAATCTAACAGTACAGTTAGAACTGTATTTATTTATTGATGTGGTAATGGCCCAAAACATCCCCTTGCAAATAAAAGTGGCTGAGCCTTTGGAACCTGTCTCAAATATCTCTTCAGAGCAGTCTTCACTAACCATCATCTATAAAGTTACACATCCCAACACACCTTCGCACCTCTATCACACTCTGTATTTCCTTTACAGTAATTGGCATAATATGAAATTAGAATATCTTTGCTTTATGGTCACTAAATCTTCATTAGTCAAATGTCTGTCCTCTTTACTCTATTTCCCAGTATTTAGACACCTCACTGATGCACAATGGAAAGTTAGTAAATAATGATGGAATGACAGGATGGATGGATGGATGGATGGATGGATGGATGGATGGAAAAGTCCCTGTTGTATGACTTCTACTTCTTTACATACTTTTCTTTCTTTGTTTACGTGTTCTCTCAAACTGGAAAATGAGATTGTCAGATCAGTGAACTCTAAGAAAATGACCAACAGTGAATCCAAGCTAGAGGATCTGGACTCCTAGGAGTGATTTCATGAAAGAGTAAACTAAGTTGAGCTAAAACTTGAAAAAAAAAGTAGTTAAGAATAGCATGCAGGGTTTTAGAATCATTTTCAGAGCAAGACTCACAATAATAAAAAAATCACAGTTTAATTTATTGGGAGTGCATGGGGCAATGCTATGAAGTGACAGAAAAATATGGCAAGTCTCAGCTTCTATTTTGTTTCAATTTTTTTTTTTCTGTCAGACTGAAAGTGCATTAGACTGCAGGGATTAGAAAAGATATTGTCTTGAAAAAATGGAACCTTGAGAAAAGAGGAAAGAGGAAGAGAATACCTTACTCAGATGAGTTGTGTTGCAAGACTTCGGATGGGGTCTTGGCATGGGATCCCCAAAAGTCAACTTTGACACTAGGATGTGGGTTGTAGGTAACTGATTTGAAAGGAAGCACAAGAAGGAAAAGATAAGGTGGGGAAGGGAGAAAGGCAATCAAAGACATATCAATGAGTGATCTATACCATATTTACACCTTATCTGTAATACCACCTGGACCAGCAGCTTTTAAACTTCCCCAGGTTATTCCAGTATGCAGCCACGTTTGAGAGCCAGTGTTCTGGCTTATTATTTAAAGTGTGTTGCTTAGAGCAGCAGCAGCAACAGCAGCATTGGGAAATACTGAGACTACAAAATCTTGGGTCCAGCCCCAGACCCGCAGAATCAGAATCTTATCTTTAACAGGATCCCCAGTTATTGATATGAACATTCAAATGTGAGAAACATCTATTACTGCACATTGGAATAACTTTTAGAGCTTTAAAAGCACTAATACCCCAAAACAAAAGGTACCAACTCCAGAAACCTAGGCATCCAACTTTTTATAGTCTCACCCAGGTGATTTAACCATGCAACGTTTGCTGATCACTGTTGTAGATAACTTCTGTGAGAGTTATATTTTAAACATGTGTATAGATTTTCCCTATAGTATCTCAATGCTTAGCTCCTATTAAAATTATTATGCTACTGTCACAGATTATACTTTTATGCTTTACTTTCTTGGTCATCTCTGAATGCCATTCCTTTCTATCTTATTCTATACTATTTCATCTCTTATTTTTTTCCTCTACTACTACTTCCTCATTTGGTACTTTGGAGACTACATTTACAACTAATTTAGAGTTTTCCGTCATAGCTGATGTTAGAAAAATGTAGAAAGTTAAAAAAAAAAAAAACACTTATGTCTAGATGCCATGCCAGAAATTCTGATTTAATGATTTGTGGTAGGGTCAGTTATGTTTTTTTTCACTTGAAAGCTCTGTGAAGATTTCATTATACACTTAGGTTCAAGACCCTCTGAGCTTATTCATATTATCCGGAACTTTGAAAGACAAGCAGAGAAGAGCAAATGATCATAGAACACCTGTTAAATGCCTTCCTGTGGAAGCTCCTTAATAGTTTGGTCTGTGCATTTTCATTTGATTATTTAGCACCGTAAACCTCCATCATTATAGTGTTCAACAGATAAGTGGTGAAAAACTGTGGAATAAAAAATCCTCAAAAAATATATTAATTGTCACAATGCCCCTGAGGGAGATATCTTTCCATGTTGCTGAAGAGGTTATGTGGCTAAGTGAAAATCACCAGGAATTTATGGTGATTAAAATAAAACGGATCAAGTTACCATAAGTAATGTTTTCCCAGTTAAGGAACAGAGCTGGTAACACTTGCCCCATATTTCCCCCAGAACACAACCATGTGTGTCCTGCTAAAACATATATAACCAAAGGTATCAAATGCTAGAGTACTTCTAACTGTGAGCGCTGTTGAATTTCCTGGATTTTCATGAAGATGCTTCCACTGATGGACAGAAGGGAGATTCCTTTACTTGCTGTGAAAAGTTCCACTTTATAGTTTTTTTCTGTTTTTCAAATAAAAAATGATTCCCATTTTCTGATTTTCAAAGAAATTTCACTACCATCTATTTAATGGGTAAAATGTCTATTTCACTAGTTGTGATGAGATAAATGATTTATAGGCCATAGTTATTTGATCTATTGGAGATGCTCAGTATGGTAATTCTTATTATCAGTCCTGAATATCTTATAAACAATATCTAATAAGGGGTAGCACTATGTTTACTATTAATGATAATAGTGAGCGTGGTACTCATATATGCTTACAGGCATTCTAAATTTATTTGTGTGATGAGATGAGTCTAGAGTTTCCCAAAGCAAGAATATGAAAACCAGGTTCCCCAAATATTTAACTTTAGCCTCAAATAGATTCTGTGATAAAAAGGGTTTGGAAAACATTAGACTGAAAACTTTCAATAGATTTCTCTATAAGGGAGTATTCAGATCCTTTGGTATTTTCTTATTAAATTAGAATATCCTGGAGGGATACAGCTGTATAGGATACAGCATTTCACAAACTTATCTAGACATTTTGAACATCTTTTTTATATTATGAAGTTTGTATTCCCTGGAGCACATTTTGGAAAAGCTCATTAATTAAACCATTAATGTGTACTACATCAAATTAGTGTCTTGAACAACTGACTTCTCTGAAATGTACTTTAATGTTCTACGTTCAGATTCTCTCAGAGTTGATAATAAGAAATATTCCTATGGTACATAGTTTTTACCTTCGCTATAGAATGTTATTGACGTTAGTGTAGTCTTTATCATACAATATTTTAAGATAAATTTCTATTGAGAGTTTTTCGGACTTTACATCCAAGAATACTTATAATTCCCCTAAGTGGTATACTTTCCCATGCTGATTATGAGAGACATGTCAGTATGTCATGTTTGGCCTTCCTTGCCCTAAAGTCAAACGTCAAAATTTATGTACATTCACAGCTAATCTAAAAAGCTCTAAGTTTTTAATTACTCCTTTCCTTGGACCAAATATTCAGTGTCTACTCTGTATTCTTACTGTATATGGATTTTGCTTGAAACCCTCCTCACACAACTTCAGAGACATGTAGCATAGGAGTAAACTTTATAAATGGAATTCACTGTCTCTTATCCATTTTTCATGCTTCTTCTAGGCTATCTGTAATTATGCCCAAGCTTCAGTCACTCTGTGGTTTTCATTCTGAGACTCAGCAGGGACCATTTTTTTCTCCTCAGGAAACCTTGCCATTTGAGTAGGAAAATGCCTCCTTTCCAGGAAAAGCTGTCAGAAAAACATCCTTTTCTTTCTCTCTCATCTGTCTTCGCATGAAAGAAATTTCCAGCAGCAGAAAGTCCTCTGTATCAAAATGATTAAAAAGTAAATTGTAATTATAAGTTCCACCTTTATTACTTTAATGAATATCTGTAGCGTTTATACGACCTTTTCTCAGGTTAACTGTAGTTTCCACTTATGATCTCTTGAGATTTCCTGTTGAAATCTGTTGGATCAGTCATCTCTTTGCCCTCAGATTCATTCTTGCCCTTCCCCTGCTTTGTCCGCCTAATCAGATCTCGACCACTGAAGACTACATTTCCCAAGTTCCCTTGCCAAAAGAATTCCTGTTAGATTTGGCCAGTAAGAGGTAGCAGCAAGAGATTGGCCAAAGAGAAGAAGAGTCAGAGTATTTCCAACCTCTCTCTCTGAATAAGCAGTGTCTGCATGAAGTTGCTGCTTCTGCAACATGTTTCCTCTGTGATTCCTGCTATCAAAGGCAAGGTCTTCATTCATGGTCTTCACTCATACCTCTCAGCCCTTGTGTCACTTTAACACCACTTCTTACCCCTCTTTTATTTATTTAAAATTTTTCTGGCTTTATTGAGTATAATTAACATAATATTGTGTAAGTTTAAGGCATACAGTACAAGGATTTGCTATATGTACATATTGCAAAATGATTACCTCAATAAGATTTGTTAACAAATCCATTACCTCATAGTTACTTTTGTTCTTTTTTTTATGTGTGTGGTAAGAACTTTTTTTTTTTTTAATTTTTTTTTCAACGTTTTTACTTATTTTTGGGACAGAGAGAGACAGAGCATGAACGGGGGAGGGGCAGAGAGAGAGGGAGACACAGAATCGGAAACAGGCTCCAGGCTCCGAGCCATCAGCCCAGAGCCTGATGCGGGGCTCAAACTCACGGACCGCGAGATCGTGACCTGGCTGAAGTCGGACGCTTAACCGACTGCGCCACCCAGGCGCCCCTGTGGTGAGAACTTTTAAGAACTACTCTCAGTAACTTTCACGTATACATTAGAGTACTGTTAAGTATGGTCACCATACTATACAGTAGATCCCCAGGACTTATTCACCTTATAATTGAAAGTTTGTACCCTGCACACACCTTCAACCATTTCTCTCATCCCATCCCCACAGCAACCACGAATCTACTGTTTCTATGAGTTTTCTTTTACATTCTCCACATAAGTGATATCATACAGTATCTGTCTTTCTCTCACTTATTTGACATAGCATAATGCCCTCAAGTTTTATCCATGTTGTCACAAATGGCAAGATTTCTTTCTTTTTAGGACAGAATAATCCATTATGTCTAATTTTACCACATTTTCTTTATCCATTCATCTATTGACACTTAGATTATTTCCAAGTCTTGGCTGCAGTAAACATGTTGGTGCTGCAGTAAATAATGCTGCTGTAAACATGTTGGTGATGGGCGTGCAGACATCTCTTCGAGACAGTGACATAATTTCCTTTGGATATAGACCCAAAGTGGAATTGTGGGATCATATGGTACTTCTATTTTTAATTTTTTAAGGATCCTCCATACTGTTTTCCATAGTAGCTGCACCAATTTATATTCCCACCAACAGTGTGCCATGGTTCCTTTTCTGCCAAATCCTCACCAGCACTTTTTATCTTATCTTTTTGATAACAGCCATTTGAAAAGGTGTCAGGTGAGATCTCATTGCAGTTCTGACTTGCATTTCCCTGATAACTAATAGTGATGTTGGCGACTTTTTCATGTACCTGCTGGCTTATTATATATCTTCTTTATAGAAATGTCTATTCAGGTCTTTAGCACATGCTTTAATTGAATTAACTGGATTTTCTTTTTTTGCTATACAGTTGTATGAATTCCTTTTTTTCATTCATATATGTTTTTTAAGTTTTTATTTAAATTTCAGTTAGTAAATATACAGTGTGATATTAGTTTCAGGTGTACAATATAGTGATTCAACATTCACACACAACACCTTGTGATATTATCTGAAAGTTAGAATATTTAGGCCAACAGATATAAAATAAATATGTTTTTAAACTGAAAATTAGAGTATAATGAATAAATTTCTTTGCAATTGCAAACAGATGTCATGTAGAGGTGGATTAAAGAAATTGAATACCTGTGAACATGACCAGTATTTTTACCTGGTGAAATTTAACTGATAAAATTATTTAAAAAATTTTTTTAATTTTCTTTGAATACCCATTAGTTAACATACAGTGTAATATTAATTTCAGGTGTATAATATAGAGATTCAACTTTTGCATGCTTCACCCTGTGCTCATCACAAGTCCACTCCTTAATCCCCATCACTTATTTAACCCATCCACCCACCCACCTCCCTTCTGGTAGCCATCAGTTTGTTCTGTATGGTTAAGAATGTGTTTCTTGGTTTGTCCCTCCCTCTCTCTCTTTTTCCCCTTTGCTCTCTGGTTTTGTTTCTTAAATTCCAGAGGTGAGTGAAATCATATGTTATTTGTCTTTCTCTGACCTATCTCACTTAGCATAATACTTTCTAGCTCCACCATGTTGTTGCAAATGCCAAGATTTCATTCTTTTTGATGACTAATATTCCATTATATACATATACCACTTCTTCTTTATCCATTCCTCAGTTGATGAACATTTGGGTTATTTCCATAATTTGCTATTGTAGATAATGCTACTATAAACATTGGGGTGCATGTGTCCCTTTGAATTAGAATTTTTGTATTCTTTAGGTATACCTAGTAGTGCCATTGCTGGGGCAGTTGTATTTTTAACTTTTTAAGGAACCTCCATACTATTTTCCACAGTGGCTGCACCAGCTTGCATTGCCACCGACAATGCAAGAGGGTTTCCCTTTCTCTACATCCTTGCCAACACTTGTTATTTCTTGTGTTGCTCATTTTAGCCATTCTGACAGGTGTGAGGTGATATCTCATTGTAGTTTTGATTTGTATTTCCTTATACATTTTGGATATTAACTCCTTATCAAATATGTCATTTACAAATATTTTTTTCTGTTCTGCACACTGCCTTTTCATTTAGCTGATGATTTCTTTTACTGTACAGAAGCTATTTAGTTTGATACAATACCCTTTGTTGATGTTTTCTTCTGTTGCTTGTGCTTTTGGTGTCATGTCCAAAAAATCATTTCCAAGACTAATGGTAAGGAGATTTTCCCCGATGTTTTCTTCTAGTTTTATGGTTTCAGGTTTGACATTTAAGTCTTAAATCAATTTTAAATTATTTTTTGTAAGTGTCTTGTCCCCTGTATCCCTCCATCCCTAGGATAGGTAAGAGCTTCCCGATACTGAAATCTCTGGGTTACTTCATGTTTTTGGTTGGCATTTTCATCTCTTCCAACATGTTTAAATATTTTCTATTGAACGATCTGGTGAGGGCTTTCTTTTCTTTCCTGGAATCAGACTGATATGAGGATTTAAATATTATTTTAATTCTTCTGAGTTTTATTAAATCCTTGAGAAACAATGTATTCAGGGGCACCTGGGTAGCACAGTTGGCTAAGCATCTGACTTGGGCTCAGGTCATGATCTCATAGTTAGTGGGTCTGAGCCCTGCATCAGGCTCTGTGCTGACAGCTCAGAGCCTGGAGCCTGCTTCAGATTCTGTGTCTCCCTCTCTCTCTTCCCCTCCCCTCTCTCTGTCTCTCAAAAATTAATAAACATAAAATATTAAAAAAAGAGAGAAATATATTCAGATTTTTGGATAAAAAATTTAAGAACTATATATTTAAAATGTTCTCACGAAGTAGTGACATACCTATATTCATCTATCTAGCATTCTACACATCTACATATCTATCAATATTAACACAATGTGACATTAGAATTTGGTTGCACTAGTATCTCTATACACAAGACATATAATCACTGACAAGTTATAACAATTCCCTTTGCACATACATAAGGTTTGTGCTGATTTTATATTCAAACTAAAAGTATGGAAGGAATTTTCAACACAAATTTTCAACACTACTTTCAATACAAATTCTGTATCAAAATGTTGGGTGTGTCTCTTGCATTGCACTGTTTTCCAGAATTCAGAGGAGTAAAAATTCAAAAATATTGCATGCAGTAATAACTAAGCATGGCTGGTAATAGTTTGGCATTATGGTTAAGAATCATTGCTGAAATATACCATTTATAATGTCTGCTGCTAATGTATAAGTAATTTTGTTGGATTGCTGCTGGGAATTAGTTTTATTTCCCTTGCTACATGCATATTTTCCATTTCATTTGAATAAACATTTAAGAATGCAATGGTCTCACCAGTTATAATTTTCATTTATCTTATACAAGAATGAATATCACTACATGGTTCTGAAAGCTGGTTTGTCTTGCAAGGTTTTACTTCTCATTCCTTCTGAGCTAACATGTTCACAATAGAATAGGGCAGGTCAGGGAGAGTATAGGTTTAAAATTTAGTTTCACTGAAAGAATGAAAACGGGCACTCTGAGTAGTTAGAAAGTATCACTGATTTTTCTCATCATGATGATTGGTACAGAATCTATTCTGGAGTTTCTTTTTCATCAAAAAGGACTTAAGGTAGACTTAGGTAAATTTATAGTATTAAGAGCAACTTCCATATAGAGGAAAGCATTAGAACATAGGTTTTCCCAATGTTATTAAATGTACTTATACCATATAAGTAATGGGACCCATATAAGCAAGGGGATTATTTTATCTTCTTAATTTTGAGTTTCAATCAGTACCTTTATTTTTATTTATTTTCAAAATATTAGTTAGAGTTAGTAAAGAAGAAGCAGGGAAGCAAAAACTGCCATCCTAAAATGTGTCTCTTTGGCAGGTACATTATATTAGGATGGTTATTTTTAAGAAACTGGCCACCTTGGGAAGAACCTTTGACATTTATCCTAACCTCCTAAAAGAGTTTAGATTGAGGACCTGCTCCAGGAAGGGAGTTGTTATCCACCACAGATAAGTACAGTATAATATAACCTGAGGTAGTAGACATGGATAAATTTAGCCAACTCTGTTTATTAAAATTCCTCTCTGTGTCCCATCATTTCTGTATGGCCCAGAACATATTTGTTTGCCAAATATTTATTCTTCTTATCTTCCTGTGAATTGTCTTCCTTCCTTTGAAGTCCCAGACCACTACCCTGGTATCCTTAGCTCTGGATGACATAGAAACTTCAATTGCTTGGCTGCCTGTGGGCCTCATATTCTTATGAAGCCCTCATACATAGGTAATTACATTTTATTTCTTCCTGTTAATCTGTCTTATGTCAATTTAATTCTTATACCAGACAAAAGAATCTTGAAAGGTAGAGGAAAAATTTTCCTTCTCAACAAGCATTATAAATAACAATGCTAATACTTGGAAAAATAGAGACAAGAGAAGTAAGGCAGATGGCTCTTAAACTCTACCTAAAGCAATCTTTTTCTTTCTTTCTTTCTTTCTTTCTTTCTTTCTTTCTTTCTTTCTTTCTTTCTTTCCTTAACTTACTTGTTAGTAAGGAAATGAGTCACCCTCTCTTACCTGTCCCCAGGATTTTACAGTCTACTTTGGGAAGAATTTCTCAAAATAACTTTTTAGAGTGTAAACAAAACATACTGCAATAATGACATATTTCCAGTTTTGTAAAATTCTATCTCTAGAAAACGAATTTATTTTGTTCTCAATTAAAGCGAAGTTTACTTTGGTTTTTGTGCAAAAAAAAAAAAAAATCAATGAGGGATGCAGATTGTTTCGAGCACCCTGAAATACTGAAGTCTATTCAACTAGCATACATCTGGCAGTCCCTAACTGGCTTACTTATACTTTTGACTAAAATAGTTACAAGAATACAGAAAACAAAAGGAGAAAGGAATTAAGTGGTTAATTATGTGAATCCAGAAGAAATATTGACTAACATCAAAGACTGTGAAGCAAATACAGTAGTGTTAAAAAGAAGATACTAGGGAGCTACATCAGCTTATTTCTACCCACTATTTTCTTTGGCTTCAGTGAAAATCAGAACACTATGTAGCTAGTTTTCTAACAAAGACTAATACTTGAGGCTTCAAGGACTGGGTCACCTTGGTCTCCCTATATTCATCACATATGTAGTAGTTCAGGAAGCTAGATTATGAACATGGACTGGTGATGAATGATGGGGAGCAAAATTGTCACCCCAAAATATGCCTCTTTGCATAAGGTTTATCTTGAGCTGGTTATTTTTAAGAAAGAGCAGACACAGGACAAGCTCTGAAAACCAAGTGGAAGTTACCCTTTTATAAGAGAAATTCATATGGATATGGGAAATCTCCACTTATAAGAGTGTCTCCTTCTCTGTCAGGACAATAAGGATGACTCTAAATTTCTAGAGACTCTTATCAATGGAGAGGGCATGGACTTAAATCTTCATAGCAACCTCACCCTTGTTTACTATGTTTGAGAACCTCCTGTAATTGGCCTCTATATCAACATCTTCTTTTGTCTCTTAAGATGGTATTCATTGTGGTACTTAAGCCCATTTAGGGGAATTATTCCATTTTCCTGGGAGTCTCTCATATACACAGTAGGTATACATGTCATTAAACTCTTCTTTTCTTTTCTCCTGCTAATCTTTTATCCCAGTGGTTCTCAGCCAAGAACCTAGAAGGTAAAGGTAAGATTATTTTTCCTCCCTGTATAAGATTAACAGTTTGGGAAGTGTAGGTTTTCAAAGATGAAGTGCTAATGCAGGGGCATAGTTTGGAAAAAATTCTAGTAGGAGTATTCTCCAAGACTCTGGAGTGTTCAGGCAAGTAAAGAATCAAACATCAAATCTTTGTTCCCCAATCTCAATGAATGGCTGTTAGGTATTTTTTAATGTTTGTTTATTTTTGAGAGGGAGACGGAGAGAGAGAGAGCGAGCAGCGGGAGAGAAACAGGCAGGGAGAGAGGGAGACAGAGAATCCCAAGCTGGCTCTGTGCTGTCAATGCAGAGCCTGACACAGTGCTTGAACTCACAAACTGGGATATCATGACCTGGGCACTTAACTGACTGAGCCGGCCAGGCATCCCAGGCTGCTAGGTATTTTTAATTGAAATGTTCATTTGTCTTTAAATTTATATCTGAAATGGAGATGCTTTCAATTTCCTCAACTGATAATAAGAGATGAAAAAAACTGAAGCAAAAATATTATGGAGATGAAATCTTTATCTGTATCCTTGAAGAAAGAATATATCTCTGCTATATTTTAGGGTTGTTTTGCTTTGTTTTGTTTTTATAAAAAAATTCAAAATAATTTCTGGGTGTTTTTTTTAAAACAGCAAGGAAACATGACCTCTAAAAAACTAAAACAAGACATCATTAATCAATAACAAAATGAGATGAAGCCACATGACTTGTATATAAGGGATAAAAATCACATCACAATATACTTAAGTTTAATTCTTGTTCTTTAAGTTTGTCTACCTTGCAGAAAACATATTTTTCCTCTACATAACTAACTGGATTTTTTTTTCCATTTCAATTATATTCAACATGACTTCTATGTAACTTTTGTAGTTTAAAGAAAAAATGTCTTTTAATCACTGAGAATAAATTCTTCTATTTTTCTCTATAATAATGTGATTTCAGATTTCTTAATATCAATCTCTGAAAAAATGAAAATCCCCTGTATTCTGGGGTTAAAAAATTTGTAATTAGTAGTTATATACACAGTGTTAGGGAGGAAAATATTTTTCATACTCTTCAAGATACTTCTAGGTAGTCTAAGAATAAAATTGACATGAGACAGATTAACATAAAGGAAAAAAAAACCCCAAAGTTTAATTACGTGTGCATGGAGGCCTATATGAAATTGAGACCCCTGAAAAATGACCAGGGCAGGCACTTTTTATACTCTTTAGACAAAGAGACAATGTATCTGTGAGGAATTGACAGGACAAAGAAAACTTATGTTCAGGAGCTTTAATTAGTAAGGAATTTTAAAGAGAATTTGGACTGGAGTAATAAATTTAGTAAGAAGTAACAACGGTTCTTGATACAACCTTCTCAGCCATGGTTCCCTAGCTCTGGTGATGAGGATGTCTTTTTACCTCCTGGTACAAACAGGATACCTTTCCCATGGAATATTTAATTCCTGCTTTCTGCAGACAAAATGTGTGTGTGTGTATGTGTGTGTGTGTGTGTGTGTGTGTGTGT
>NW_024420586.1:11990377-12003320 GCF_014898765.1 Herpailurus yagouaroundi
CAACGTTTATTTATTTTTGGGACAGAGAGAGACAGAGCATGAACGGGGGAGGGGCAGAGAGAGAGGGAGACACAGAATCGGAAACAGGCTCCAGGCTCTGAGCCATCAGCCCAGAGCCGGACGCGGGGCTCGAACTCACGGACCGCGAGATCGTGACCTGGCTGAAGTCGGACGCTTAACCGACTGCGCCACCCAGGCGCCCCTCACAAACTATTTCTTAAGTAGCTTTCATTTAAAATAATCAATATGCCAAAGTACTACATTTTTGGGCAGCCTGTCCTTGGCTCCTACAATAGTTAAACTATTGTTCAAATTGACAGGGGCATAAAAACACATTCTGAAATGGGTGTTAATACAAAATACCACATTCTGAAACTTCCTCCATGAGTAAATCAAAAATTTGCCCCAATATGTCAAAAATGAAATTTCAAAAATTATATGGTAAGTATTGATAGGAGTTTTGGATATACATGTATGGAATAAATATGGGTTAGAAAATTGATTACAAAAGAGCAAAAACAAAATTTTTTTTAATTTTCTTTTTTAATGTTTATTTATTTTTGAGAGAGAGAGAGACAGCACATGCGCATGTGCATATCCATGAGTGGGGGGGGGGGGGGCGGTGGCAAAGAGAGCGAGACACACACAGAATCCGAATCAGGCTCCAGATTCTGAGCTGTCAGCACAGAATCTGACGCAGGGCTCAAACCCACCAACCGCGAGATCATGACCTGAGTCAAAGTTGGACACTTAACCAACTGAGCCACCCAAGCACCCCACCAAAACAAAATTCTTAAAAGCAAAGAGTTATACAATGATAAAAGTACCTAATAGTGAACTGGTTAAACTTTAAAGTTAAATTGTCAAAGAATGGACGTTGGTCAGGGGCAGCAGAGAAACAGGTGTACTACATTTCTGTCATGTGTTAGGGAAAGACAGATTTTCAAATAACTTGAATACATGTCTTACCACCTAAGTTCCTCAATGTGTATTTTGGATTAAATAAATGTATAGCCAAAAAAAAAAAAAAAAAAAAAAAAAAAGAGAGAGACAGAGAAAATGGCAAGGAACAAAGGAACCAAAGAACATAAATAATTACTGAAATAAGGCTAATAAATTATAAGGAATAAAAATATGACAGGTTGGGGGTACCTGGGTGGCTCAGTTGGTTAAGCATCCAACTTCGGCTCAGGTCATGATCTCACGGTCCCTGAGTTTGAGACCCGCGTTGGACTCTGTGCTGACAGCCTGGAGCCCGGAGCTTGTCTTCAGATTCTGTGTCTCCCTCTCTCTCTGCCCCTCCCCTGTTCATGCTTGGTCTCTCCTTGTCTCAAAAATAAATTAACATTAAAAAAAATTAAAATATAATATGACAGGTTGAACTCCTCTGTACAAATAAAAAAGATTAAAATTCTTTAAAGGAACAAAATCATAATACATTGTAACAAGAAAACATATGTACACCTACACAGAGATATTTCAAAATGAAAGGATAAATGAAGCTATGTAACTGTAAGCAAAAAGCAATCAGTTGTACCACTATCAATACCGAAATAAAGTAAATTTTGGTCATGATTAAAGAAAAAAACAATGGCCCTTTTCTATTCTTTAACAGCCTGATTTAGAATAATGGCATTATATTATCAACTTCTTAAGCACAAATTAGTGTCAAAAAAAAAAAAAACAACAGAAAAACAAACAAAAAAAAAAACCCATAGGAACCAGTAGCTGATACACATTTTTTTAGGGAATATGTAATTTATCTGCCAACATTTAACATACCAAGAATTAAAAACAAAATAACATCAATATTTCCAGGGATTACTATAGGTCTATTTAAAAAATCAAAACTCTGAAGAAAATAAACCATTTTGAGCTTTGTTTTAACATTTACAAAAATGTATCATATAAAACTATAAGTTGTGCAAGCCATAATCTCTAACCACAGTTCTTCAAGATTTTAAATTAATAAAAGCTTATAATATCAATTCATACTAAAATAACATTGGAAATTGGAAAAGTACTTTTCTGCATTTAGTAAATAAGTAATGAGAATAGAGATTCTACAAAATAAAATTTTTCATTTCTAAACTTTTAGTAAGGATAGTAATAAACAACTAGATAAGCAAAACAAAATAACATCTAAATTAAACAAATAAAAAGTCTAATGAGTTCCAACAAAAGGAAAGCAAAGATGCAGGAAATTATTGCTCTTGTTCCTTGTTATAGAAGTTAATAAGCCATAAAATATGAGGTTGTATCTACTCAATTATAATTCTCAAATATAGTTATTTTCAAAAGAGAAACAAAAAATAGAATTAATCTAAAACCTAAATCAAGAATAAAAGAAAGCAATCATAAATACAATTAGAAATCAGAAGGCAGTATAAACATGCTTATAACTATATTATTGTTAACATATTTTAGCATTCATAAAAATGGATCATTTTCTAGAAATCATGGAATTAGCTAAAAGAAGAGGTAGAAAACTTGGAGAAAGATAACCATGGAAGAGATGGACAAATAATTAACAATAATCTCTAAAATTAACTGTTGAATGGATTTTTTGGTGAATATTTTAAAGTTTCATAGAAAAAAGAATAATTGCCTTACTTTTTTTTTCAATATATGAAATTTATTGTCAAATTGATTTCCATACAACACCCAGTGCTCAATAATTGCCTTACTTTAAAAATAGTTCAGAAACAAAGAGAAAGATGAAATATACCCAATTTTGTATTTTATAGAATTGATAAAACTGAGAATCATAAAAAAATTAGGAGAAGTACTGGCCAAACATATTTACAAACATGTATTTTTAAAAAGCCTTAGCAAATTACTGTAAATGTAAAAAAAATATGTTCTAATATAATGGAGATAATATTATAGGAATAAAAAATATTGTCTAATACATCTTCAAATTTTAAGGTGATAAGAGATTTCCTAGAAAGAGAAATACTCCAAATAGATATCAAAAATTGCATTTGAGGAAATCCATCACCTTTTTTTTTTTTAGTTGCATAAAAATATTTTGGTAGGCATTCTGGAAAAAAAGCTTTCATGATCAAATAAGCTTATGAATATACATACAGAGGAGCATATAGAGGGCATATTTTGATCCCTCAGTTTCATTTGGAGCCTGCCTGTCTTGCTTCCTTAGCCAACCATGTAACCCTTTCTAGACTAATTATAGTAGCACTGGCATCAGTGATCATTTCAACATCAAGCACAAAACTTAAGTGGGTCTTTATGTACATACAGATTCACCAAAGAATGCAAATCTATGTATGTCAGTTGTCCTTTTTCTACTGCACAAAAAGATTGAAATCAACATATGGGAATAAATAGAAAAAGAAATAAGTAAATGATAGCCCTTGATGATATAAATTTTGCTCTTGGAGACAGGCATCCCACAGATAATTTCTCCCATAAACTAACATAAAAGATATCTCTTCTTGAAAAAATTTGAGTATGGTTTGTAATTATTTAAAGTATTTTTAAAGCTCTAGGTATTAATTAGAACATATTTCTCTGCCACATAACATCACAGAAACGTTTTTAAACTTAATTTGCATCACTAATCTACAAGAAGCCTGGCCAAATGTATGTAACTATGGAATGTACTTTTCTTTTTTTGAGAACACATGCTAGATAACGCTACCTCATATGCTAAAACAGGCCAAGTCCTCTCCTGATCTGTTTCTTTTTACACTTGTTTTTCTACTCCTTTGCTCAGAATAAGCCCATTTTATCTATAACCTATGAATATCTACATTATTGCACTCTAAAATGGTATCTTTGTTGAAAATACAGTGAAGAAGAAAAAAATGAACCGAAATGTCAATTTTGCAAGCACTTAGTGACCTTCCTACCTTATTGACTTTTATTTATCATAGCGCAGGATTTCAGTTGCTGAGCCACGAAGCTGTATAATACTTCTAAACATAATCATGGATATCCATGTTAAAACATTAGTTGACATTATACCGAAAATCAGAAGAGGTGGCAAAGATGAATGCCATTACTAATTTCAGAAAATGTTAAACAAAAATTTGGTCCAAAGCAATAATATTTAAGTAGTCATGAAAAAACATGAACAATGTATTAAAAACAACATAATTGTCCTTTGTGGTACATGTTATGCCTTGAAATTCTAAAATAATATCTGGAAATAATGGATAAATATTCAGAGTACCATAAATTGAATAGGTATAAGGCAAATTGAAGATACTAGAAGTGGTACATGTTTACAATTACTAAATTATTTCTTAAATGTTTTGGTTACAAGAGCAACAAAACCAGAACTATACATGAATAAATTAATAATATGTGAAGTACATTTGAAAACAAAAATGCTTAAAAATCATTTAGAACCAACAAAAATGATATATGTGGAAAGAAATACCATATTTCTCACTATATTTATATATAAGCATACACATTCTTATACATTGTATGTATCATCTTATAATTGTGGTTACAAAGTAAACTTCAATAGAGTATTATTACTATCATTAATTTGAAACTTGGCCATAAGATTCTGAAACTCATCTTCATGGGAATACATGCCTGAAAAAAGGTAACATTTTACAAATGAAGAGTGTTGTTTCCTTTTTTACTATATAGCTATCTGATGAATTATAATATTTAAAAGTGTGATTGTGACATAATCAGCTGAATGGAAAAGAGAATAGCTACTGAAAACACAGTTGTTTCTAAAAACATTAGGATATGGAGAAGAAAACATAAAGAAGTAATGAAGAAGAAATGGACTAGACTACAATGGTCATAGGTTACTTTCTCTTGATACAGATGCTGGAAGTGTTTGGGGTGAAAGATGTTCACTACAGATCAGTATCTGTGAAGAGAAGTGGGAGGGGGGTGGCATGTGGGGGTAAGGGGGCATGTTGGGGGGGGGGGGTGTGCTGGTGACAGGATAGACATAGGAAGTCAGACTGCAGTGGAAGCCTGACTATTCTCAGCCATCCCAGCAGGAAGCTCTGGAGTGAAGATGGAGCACAGTTTCCTCAGCTGGGCAGAAACGGACAGGCCTTTACAGGAGATTTGGGCTGCCCCGGGAAGAGTGATGCTTTGGTTAAGGCAGCTCTCATCAACAAAGGCAGACCCTGAAGGAGCTGACAGCGGGAGGCTATTAGCTGACCACACCCCCAGCAGCTGGGCAACAAATAGTTTGGTTAAAAGGGAACTCAGTGGTGCCTCTCCATGTTAACACTAAATGACTGGAAAAATAGATTACAGAAACAATTAACTACTGACATTAGATTCTTACATCTTTCCTCAAAGTATATTCCCAAGAAATTTATATTTAATATAAAATTCTTAAAATAATTTTAATTCTTAATTCTTCTTTGATAGGAAATTCTTCATTAGAAACAATGCTATTGATTCCACTCCTTGCATTCATAACTGAAATATTTCTCCCTGATTTTACAAAGAGATATCTAGCAATATATATAACAATGAAAGAAATCATGAAGGAAAGGGTTAATAGATAACTATAACTCTGGGAATCTCTTCTAATTCCACTGTGAGCAATATGGAAATTGCCTCTGTTCCAAAACATTCAGAAATGCTGCATTTCTGAAAGGGCTAGAACTAGTTAGAATATTAAGAGAGTGCCATGGCTTCACTGTGTGGTTTTGCAGAGTTTTTGTAATCTCAAAGGAAAGGAAACCATCCTGGGGTCCATAGAAATTGCCAACTAAAAGCAGTAAATAAAGCCAGAATTTTTGGACTACTCATTCAATAAAAAGTAGGTCAAAAAGTCTTCCCTCTGTCACAAGGAAATGGCAAGGAAGCTTGTATGTCTTGGCTTGTCTCATAATGCAGGTGGGTGAGGGGTTAGACATTTTCACATTAAAATTAAAATCACAAGCCTACCCACAACAAAGCCTCTAGTTCAATTTTTCACTATTTAAATGATTCAAGAACTTCCAGGCTGTTAATACTGCTGAGACACCAAGCACAAACCTTTTCAGAGCTATCTACTCTCAGCCCAAGTATCTAAAATTAACAAGTATTAAATTTTTTAACATGAATAAGACTCAAGAATACAATATTACATGAAAAACAGAACTTGTAGAAAATTACAGAAATAATTTCTGTGCAATGTGAAACAAGTAAATCTATTGTGTGGAGATAAATACCTACTTAATCATAGCATAAAATCATGCCTAGGATTCTGTACTACTAATTCTGGATAATGGTTTACTCAAGGAGGGAAGAAGGAGGGAGAGAAAGGAGTTTGCAGAAGAATACCCAGGAGTTTCAAGTCTATCATGCTTTATTTCTTTTAAAAAATCTCAAGCAAATATATTGGTAAAATAAGACTGTGCTTTGGTTTGGATTTTATTCCTTTTATTGTTTCGACTACTTGGTGGAAAATATCTCTGTCAGTGATAGAAAAATTATTTTATTATTTTCTTCACAATTGTCTCTGCTTCCCTTTCCTGGAGTTTCTATTAAATGGATAGAGAGGATTGATAAGTTCATAATGGAGAGTCCTTAGAATGGTGCCTGAACATTTTAAGTGATATAATTATAATAGTTATTATTATCTTAATCACTTTCTAATTTTTAAATTTCATTGACTAGTTAGTCTGTCTCTTTTTTGAGGCGGGAGGGCAAAGGGAGAGGGAGAGAGAGAATTTTAAGCAGGCTCCACACCCAGCATGAAGCCCCACATGGGACTTATCTCACAACTGGGAGGGAGATCATAACCTGCACTGAAATAAAAAATCAGATGCTTAATCGACTGAACCACCCAGGCACCTCTCTTTTGCTCTTTGAACAGGTCTCTTCAACTCTACCTTCCAACACTTATATTGAACTGATAGCTCCAAATAAATCCCAGGTTTATATATGGATTTTATTATTTTTTAACAGAAAAGCTTATACTTTTATTGCTATTATTCAAATATGTCAGGTAGTCTTTTCCTCTGTGGCTTTTTGAAATTGTTTTTAGGCTTGCATAAGCCTTCTCCTTCAAAAATGTGATAAACACCTTAGTTTTGTTAGTGGTTCAAAGAATACCAGCACCATTATTCCTTTAAGGCCACACTTTTCCCATTCTTGAACTCGTTATTTAAATCCTACTTTGGCTAGCTGGAGTGTACCTTTGAGTAATGATGCCAGAAAAGACACATAGTAGTTTGTTTTTATTTTTCCCTGAACTACCACATGTTTGAAAATTTGTCTTTCTCATTTACAGGACAACCTAAATAATTAAAAATGTTGGATCAAAGTATTTGTCTTCAAATATGAATGTGTGTCCATTACAATTTTATATGTATCAGTTCATATATATCAAATATGTGAGGTATTAAAATAAGAGAAATGTGCCTGAAGAAAAACTAAGCTTTCCAATTGAAACTACTCCACAAGTTCTAAGTTGAAATAAAATCTTATAAATTTTCAGATAGTGAGTAGGTAACTTACAAAGATCTACCAGGAGCATAGTTATAACAAATTCAGTATCAGAAAGTGAAATTAAAAGCCAAATGCATCAAATATGACAAAAAAAGATATAGTGATATAAAAAAAGATGATATGCAAATTACATATAACAGCACTTGGCTTTTACATGACAAAGGGACATAATTGTGAAGTAGGCAAGAAAACATTCTCCTAGAAATAAAAGGAAAATTTGACAAATCTGTTATGGTTGTGGCCTTTTTTATACTCCTTATAAAATTTGATCTATCAAGTATACAAAATGTAAGCAAAGACAAAGATAGGAATGCAATAAACAAAGTCAACTGAAGATTTATTCCTTCAATAAAAATATATTGAGTGCCCACTCTAAGGAATGGGGAAAAATTCAGTGACTAAAACTGACAAGGTTGGTGCTCTCATTATGCTTATATTCAAATGGGGGAGACAGAAAATTTTTAAAAGATATTTAAAGTTTGTTATAAGGTCCACAATAAAACTATTAAGGGTGATACAATGGAGAGTAACCCAATCCCATCTGGTGTGTGTGTACGGGGGCAAACAAGGAATCACGGCGGGGATAGCCTTCAGTTTTCAGCCTTCTCAGGGATCAAGTCAGCTGCACAAAGCTGCCTTGCTTAATGCACCCCTTTCTCAAGGGGCCCCCACTTCCTAAGACAGATGAAGATAGGGATGTAAAGGCCCAACCATTTCACCCCAGTGTAAGATAACTCTGATGAGGGGATATATTCTCCCAAGCACCCCATGGGACTGGCTAAGGTGTCAGGCTGGTATCAGAGCTCCATATCTCCCCCTGCTTGAGCCTGCTTTTTTTCTGAATCCTACAGGTGATAATCCCAAGGACACTTCATAATAAAGACGCTGTACAGTTCAAGTTGTCTCAGAGCCTACATTCAAGAGACTACCTGTGAGGTAAGTAGGGATAGAGAGTACATATAGATTTACTAGGCCATTGTAACAAGTTTGGTTTTATTGAAACTTCATTAGAATTCAAAGGGGATTTTTAAAGCATACTTTCCATATATCCAAAAAATATCTATCAATATTGATCATATACACTGCCATAAAGAATACCTTACTAAGTTCCAAAAATTGTATTTGATACATACCACATTCTCTTACTCTAATCAAATCATCTGTGGGTGTTTTGGGTGGATGGTAGAATACAACTGAGGACTCCATGGTGTCCAATGATCTCTACTGCCTCCACAATATTTTTTTTAATTTCTTAAACTTTTCACATTCATGAAATTATTCTTGATCTACAAGTGCTCTTTCCTTTGGATTACTGAGTGCTAGTTTCATGAAATTTGTTGATTCTTACTTAGGTATCAATTCAAGAAGAATTTGTCTAGTATGTTTTTATCTTTCAGACACCTTGCTAGAGGCTGGAGATTGAGTGAGGAAAATGACTGTCTACGAAAGTGAATGAAAAATATCAAAATTCTCTCTGTACCCCCTTCCATCCCTACCCCTCCATCCATTCCTCTCTCTTTTCCTCTCTTGCTACAAATTTGTACCAGAAATCCCATTCAATTCAACAAATATTTATTGACTGCATCTTAAATACGAGGCGGCAATGACCTGTATGCTGAGAATAAAACAATGGTCTTGTGCCTTTAGAAAGGCATTTACTCTCAAAATTCCAGGAGGTTTCTTACAGCTGACCTGTAGCATCTTTCCATAGGTGCAGTGGGTTTTCTGTTTGCAGTTTCTAGAAGAAGCTGAGCTATGTTGATTTTGCTCTTGTTATGACTGCTTCACTGGGAGGAAATACATCTGACCCTGATTTGTTGTGGCCACAGGCTCCCAGAGGAACACCTAAAGCAGACATTTTTTATGCTGGCTTGCTGAGAACCTGTGTGTGTGTGTGTGTGTGTGTGTGTGTGTGTGTGTGTGTGTGTGTGTATCCATCAACTTTATAGTAAGCCCTAAGACTTTAAAATTTTTTTAACATATATTCATTTTTGAGAGAGAGAGAGACAGAGCATGAGCGGGGAAGGGACAGAGAAAGAGGGAGACACAGAATCGGAAGCAGGCTCCAGGCTCTGAGCTGTCAGCACAGAGCCTGACGCGGGGCTCGAACTCACGAACCGCGAGATCATGACCTGAGCCTAAGTCGGATGCTCAACCGACTGAGCCACGCAGACGCCCCTGAAAAATGGGTTATTAATTAGGTTCTGTTCGAGTCTCCTCCACTAATTCTCAGGCTTTGAAATCAGAAACAAAATGTTAACATAAACATTAGGATATAAATAAAAAGCAAACAAAATCCAATAAATTGCACAAGGGCAATTCAAAATGGAAATCCTAGTCATGTTCAAATATCTATTCAATTGTTTCCTTCTTTAGGAAATCTTTGATGATTCCATAAATAGGTTGAAATATCCTTTATCTTGAAATCCTTATAATTGTTTATGAATTAAATAGAATATTTTCACAAATCTTGAAGCTTTGATGCTGTTAATAGTTGAAATTAGATGATATCCTATAGATGGCACAGATGATAGACAAAGTATGAATTTTAGTCCTTGATGTCATAGATAAAGATGGTCAACATCTACGCCCACAGATTTACATAGTCACAGACTAGCTTTCTTGGGAAAAAAGTGATATGGACCATGGTTGCCAATCTTCTCTACACAAGGGCATTATCTGGTTATCTTTAAAAATACTGACTGTTGCTTCCCACCTCCACACGTTCTGATTTAACTTATTTGAGGTGTGATCTGGGCACATCTCACTAAAATCAATGAATTAAGATCATAACCCTCCTTCTGCACATCAGAGGTAAAAATATTTAAATATGTCTGATAAGCTGGAGTGATACCCTTCAAAACCCAATTGTGACAAGGGACAATGTTCACTCTTAAGAAGAGATTTACTACAAAATAGGAGCCTGGGTATCTGAGCTATCTCTCATGTGGATGCCAACTGGGGAAATCTTGCAAGATTATTTTCTTCCCTGGATACCTTCATGCCTCATATGAACTCCATCAACAATGCCTGAATGCCTTTTGAATATTCAAAAGGATATGAAAATCAAAGGACTACATCATTTGGGGCCCTCTCAGTTTTGCTGTGGGGTCCTGCTGATTGAGCATAATTAAGCATGTTCTATTATAATTGTCAAATTACTTGCATTGTGGAAAATTGTCAAATATATGCCCTAGTGACAAATGGTAGACATGAGTGGAATAAGGGGATGTGTGGTATGACAAGCTTGGTCAGAATGTTATCTTCATGTTGTGTCTACGGTTTCAAAACCGTGATCAGAAACTGTACCTGTCCAAGACAAGCATTCATGCAGGAACACTGACAACTAGACTACAGGGGGAATCCTTAGGAGGTCACTTTCTGCAGAATGCAGCCTCATCCACTGGCACACTTCAGGCAGGGAGAAACAGGTACCTCAAAAGAGGGTGGGCAAATGTAAGCAAACTTGGGGATCTTTTGAAATACTCAAAAAGGGAAACCTTTGTAAAACGCTGAATTTCTTGTTAAATTGGCATGTCAGCATTAGCCAATTTATTCTGACTATTTAATACTGATAGGACCTTATTAGGTAGTCAGATATGTTGTATTTTGTATAAAACTGTATTTTGTATTTGTCATTTTATGCTAGAGTCTTTGTCTTTATTCATCTACCATTCTCACTGTTTGAAAGCCAGAATTTTTAAAGCATTTAAGAATGCTAACTCTGGAACTTGACATCTTAAATTCTAATCTTGACTCAGTCTCTTAAAAAAAGGTGTAACATGAGGGGTGACTGGGTGACTCCTTCAGTTAAGCGTCTGTCTGACTTCGGCTGAGGTCATGGTCTCACGGTTCATGGGTTCGAGCCCCATGTCAGGCTCTATGCTGACAGCTTGGAGCCTGGAGCCTGCTTCAGATTCTGTGTCTCCCTACTCTCTGCTACTCCCTTACTCTCACTCTCTCAAAAATAAAACATTAAAAAAATTTGAAGAAAAGGTGTGCCTTGAGGTTTCTTAAACTGACTATAAAATAAGAAGCATAACAGTACCTGACAAATAGGGACGTTGTTAGGTTCAACTGAAGTATTTTAGATAATGCATTTTGTATTTATCCTCATACACAGCAAATTACTAGTTATTAGGTATTATTTATTTTGTTTTTATATTCCCTGCAATGGACGGTATAATGTTTGGTATATGATAGGTATTTAATAAGCATTTCTTTGAGAAGAACTATATTCTAGAAATCATTAATCTGTTTGAGATTTATGTATGACTTTCTAGGTGTAGGAAAGGGGTGTATTCTGAAAGGAGAATCTTTTTAAACACAGGTATTTTTTATTCTAACAGAATTTTTCTAGAAATATTTGAAACAGCATGATAGAGGAGCATATATTAGATAGAAAATTCTTAGATTTGTAGCCAAAATCCACACAGCAGCTTCAAAATGTTCTGCAAACTTACTGCCCCACATGTTTGGAACTAAGCTGACCAGCAGGCTGAGACAATATATTTTTATGTACTTCCAATATAAGCCTACTGGCATCCCTTGCACCTTAAGTAGATTTTTTTTCCTCTTAGTCTTTGATAGTTTGGAGGGAAAAGAAAATAACTTCACAGTGCCATTTTATAGTTTTATTGCTTAGGTATTTCATTCGACTTCTTCAGGCTCAGCTTCCAAGGATTCACTCATCTAAATCAGCCTTAGGCTTCACTTATCTCCAATCCCCCCAAATCATGTTCAGACCGATGGCATAAAGCAGTGATCTCACTTTAAATTTACTTAACCTTCCATTTCAGAAGTTACAATGTGATTTTTTTTATTCTGCTCAAGCAATCACAAATTTTAAGTTTCTTTGAGTTTGTTCCTCAGTGGAAGCCTTCAGGATGCACTTAGAAAAATCCATTATGAACAAGAGTGGCAAGCAAACAGGACTCATTTCCTCCACGTTCATGTGTTGATATCCTGGGGCTTACCCAACTTGCTGAACTGTTCATGACATTCAAATTTTCAGAGTTACTCATCACCTGGAATGTAGCTTCCATTCTCTTCTAGCTTCTATTTTTCTCTTTTAAAAGGGCCTATACGTAACTCTCATGAATTATTATCAACTCATACATCGGTTCTAATTCCTCTATTTCTTAGACATCTCTCAATCTGAATTTAGCTGATTAATCAATGAGTTAAATTGCTTTAAATAATTTTATCCTTGAATGCTTAAATTTTATGAAAATGTAAGCACTACATGAAGCATTTAAGGAGATATATATATATATATATATATATATATATATATATGCCAGAAAAATATTTCTGTACAGTGCAATATGAGTTTTTATTTTTCTTTGTGTGTAACAGAAAAAGATACTAAGTTATTCAAGTGCCAAAAAAGGTCAAATAATGTGACTCACAATAGTTTCTAATCTAATTCTAAATTCTCTAACACAAGGAAATAGTGAAAATGTGTCCTTCCAAACATTATGAACAAGGTTAA
>NW_024420586.1:12003420-12017411 GCF_014898765.1 Herpailurus yagouaroundi
CATCTCTACTATTTAAAAAAATTTGAGGGGAAGCATCTGAAATGTGAGGTTTTGCCTTTGTCAACATTAAACCAAAAAATTCTCCTGTTCTATACTTGTTCAGATTAAGAAACCAGAAATTTGTATATGTCTCCCTATGTATTCTTGCTATTAAGGAGGAGAAGAACAAGGTTTAATATCTATTGGAAGACTTCCAGTGGAAAAAAAAAATTTAAAGTTGTTTTACAGCCAAAAAAGAATGGTAATTAATTGCACAAATTCATAACCAAGAATCAAGAGATGATGATAATCTTAAGAGATAGAACAGAACTAATATACCATATGTCAACTATACTTCAACTCAAAAATGTTTAGAAAGAAATAGAATGGAAATCCAAGGACTGTGCCGACTGCCGTGGAATAAAACTAGTGGGAAAAAGCAGTTGGAAGCTCAACCAGCCATGATGACATGAACTAGAGAAGGAAGAAATAAGCTTTTCCACGGCAACTTTTCCATTCTTTACCATTATTGTTCCCTTAAGAGATTGCTTTCCTGGGAACTGCTACTGAAAAAGCAACGTACTAGAGTAGAGTGGTAGTGGCTCAGATCTGAGTCCTAACTGCCACATTCTGGTCATGTTGTGCCCAAGTTATTCATTTGCAAAATTATATAATTGCACACTCTAATCTACATTAGTAAATCGTTATAGCGATCAAATGATATGTAATATATGCAGATTCCTTAAATTACGAATTCCTATAAACAAAGGACTAATTCTTATTCTGCATACAGTTTTTCCCAATATTTAATCTTAGTAATTTTCAACTTTTTAAGTTCAGGCAAGTAATTAAGCATTAATCAAATATACTAGGGCATTGTGACTTGTTTGTAAATGCTTTTATCACGATCCCCATACTTAGTTAGGTTCCCTACTGGGCTTGGCTCTGCTATTTGTTTTGGCAAATGTGACATGAGTGGACATGACAAAAGCAGAGTCTTTAAATATTCTTTTACATTTGGTCTTGCCCTCTTCATCTGCCATCACCATGAAAAGAGCCTGCCCAGCTAACCCAGAAATAGGGGCATGTGCAGCAGACCTCAACCTAATCTGAGGCCAGGAGCCAGGCTCAAATGAAACCAGCCTAAATCAGCTGAATGTCAAACAATTCACAGATGTTTAACAGAAAAAAAAATTATGCTTGTTAAAAGCCACAGAGTGGGATGGCCTGTTAAGCAAAATTATGGTGAGTATAGTTTATCCAGAGTTGCCATGTCAATATACAGAAAATCCAAATGAGGTGCACTCTTAGAGATTTTTAAAAATTATTGAACATCTAAATTTCTACAGGCAGAAAAGAGACTCAAAAAACTTCTTTACGCCAAGAAAAGCATATTTTTCAATGCTGTCTTCAGTATAGACCACAAAAGGTGATAAAAGAGGAGGAATCTTGGTGGAGCTAAGAACCATGGAGAACAATGGATTCAGGAACCAGTCTCCCCCAAATATAAAAAGGGCCTAATTAAGAACATTCCCTATATCCAAGTAGAAGGCTTTAGCAACATTTGCTCAGCAAAATTTCAAAATCCTTACAGACCAGCTAATGTTATTTGTTACCCATTGTTCCCCTTTGGAATGTGAGCACACCCTTGTTTTTCTATTTCATAATAGAGGTGTTGTCTTTTAATTCATACGTTCCTGGATCAAGAAGAGATATGTGAAATTCTTGAATCATATGGTGGTCTTATTTTTAATTTTTTGAGAAATCTATATACTGTTTTCCATAGAGGTTGTACCAATTTACATTCCCACCAACAGTACATAAGGGTTATCTTTTTCCACATCCTCACCAACACTCATTTTTTGCTTTTTTGATAAGAGCCAATTTGCCAGGTGAGAGGTGATATTTTATTTCCATTTTCATTTGCATTTCTCTGATGAATAGTGATGTTGAGCATCACATGCCTCTCGGTCATCTGTAATTCTGCTTAGGAAAAATGTCTATTCAAGCCTTCTGCTCATTTATTAATCAGGTTGGTTTTTTTTTAATATTGTATAAGATATTTGTATATTTTGTATATTAACCCATTGTCAAATGTATAAGTTGCAAATATCTTCTCCTATTCAATAGGTTGCCTTTTTAAAAATATTAATTTAAAGAGAGACAGAGACAGCGTGAGTGGGAGAAGGGCAGAGAGAGAAGGGAAGCGAGTGAATCCCAAACAGGCTTCGTGCTGTCGGCACAAAGATGTACACAGGGCTCGATCCCATGAACCGCAAGATCATGACCTGAGTTGAAATCAAGAATCAGATGCTTAACCAAATGAGCTACCCAGATGCCTTTACGTTGTTTTTTATTTGCTATTCCACTTCTAGGTATTTATCTGAAGAAAATGAAAACCATGTGAAGAGATATATGCACCCCTATGTTCACTGCTGCATTATTTATAATAGCCAAGATACGGAATCAATCTAAGTCGTCACTGATAGATGAATGGGTAAATATGGAAATGGTGTGTGTACAGACACACACACACACCCCCCACTCACACACACTCACATGCACGCACACACACACAGTGGAATATTACTTGCCCATAAAAATGAATGAAATCTTGCCATTTGTGACAATTTGCATGGACCTGGAGAATATTATGCTAGGAGAAATAAGTCAAAGAAAGAGAAATATAACATTATTTTACTTATATGTGGAATCTAAAAAATAAAACAAATGAACAAACACAACAAAACAGAGACAGACCCATAGGTACAGGAAACAAACTGTTGTTGGTTACCAGTGTGGGAGGGGTTGGTGGACAGGCAAAACAGGTGAGGGAAATTAAGGTACAAACTTCCAGTTGCAAAATAATTGAATCATGGAGGTGTAATGTATAGCTTAGGGATTATAGTCAATAATATTTCAGCAATTTTGTATGGTGACAGATGACAACTAGTCTTATTGTGGGTATCATTTCATAAAGTATAAAGATATCAAATCATGATGATATACACTTAACACTAACAGGGTATTATTTGTCAATTATACATCTATTAATAAAAAAAAAAAAGGAGATACATGGAAGAGGCCTTAACCTTACTTTGAGTGGAGCCAAGCTCAATCAACTCCAGTCTAGAACAGATGAATCCCCCATTCACACCTCATTTGCATGAGTGAGATATAAATATTATAACCCACTGAGTTTTGGGTTAGTTTGTTTTACAGTAGTATTTTTTAAAACACTTTTACAAAGCATTTAAAATTTTTTAAATGTTTATTTATTTTTGAGAGAGAGAGAGAGAAAGAGAGGGAGAGAGTGAGCGAGCTGGGGAAGGGGCAGAAAGAGGAAGACACAGAATCTGAAGCAGGATCCAGGCTCTGAGCTGTCTGCACAGAGCCCGACATGGGGCTCGAACCCATGAACCATGGGATCATGACTTGAGCCAAAATCGGACACTTAACCAACTGAGCCACCCGGGTGCCTATATGGTAGTATTTTTTAAATATTGTAAATGTGTCATTATTTTTTTCCAGCTAGTTAACATATGGTGGAATATTAGATTCGGGCATACAATTAAATGATTCAACACCTCCAAATAACACCCAGTGCTTTACAGTTGTACTAACAAAATGACTGATAGAAGCATCACTGCTAGACTAAAATTTTATAAATATGAAGGAATCTGAGTAATTTCAATTGTTAGCCCATACAGTAAGTTAAAAATTTGTCCATGGTGGACATGTTCTGGTGTGAAGCTTTTACCTAAGTTTTAAGTCAAAAGAGTGGGGCATATATCAGAAATAGAGTATGTTTTTGTTTTAGGCTTTTTAAATACTGTCACCTTTCCTTACCATTATGACTTCTTAGTCTTTCTAATAGAAAAATGTACTTTTCAGTGACAAAAATGGCGTGTTTTTTGATAAGATAAAGGACAATATTATGTTCTGTATGAAAAAACAGACATCATAGAGCCATGATTGCTGTGGTAAATGTTTTTTTAGAACAATTCAAAACAATATTAATTGAAGCTCCTACATAATAAGCAATATCAATTTCATGGAGTTAATGGGCTGAAATAAAACAGACATTATATTTATTAAGCTAACTCAGATGCACTTCAGCAATCTTGGCACAAACGTGATTTTAGAAATGAAGAGGTATTTCAAAAAGCTTAAAAACAAGTTTAAGAAAAAGATCGAAATATTTCTGCAGAATATATAATCAATATAAGCAAATATTAAAAATACTTATGGACTTTCCTAAAATCTAGCTATTATTTGTAATTTATCTTGACATTAACACTGTAACTCTGTGCCTCTCTTTCTCTCTCTCAAAAAAGAAGAGTTTAATTTAAAAAATCCATCAGTTTAAAAAAGAACAATTTTAATATAAGTTTATAACAATATTAATGAGTTTAAGACTGCATTCCCTTCACCCAAATATTGTCTAATTATTTGAATATAAGCATATACATGACTTTTGCATCATTTAATTCTTCAAAGGCTCATCTAAAATCAATCATGTGGTTGGACTTAGTAAATTTTCAATGGTAATAATTATGTCTAAATTCCTGGAGCTGAACTTTAACCCCATTGGAGGGATGTAAATGGATGCTGTCTCTATGTAAGACCTGTCCATACATGCAAAGCAGGAGAGGCTTTAAAATGCCACTTGAAATGAGAGGTATAGTAACGGGGCTTGATCTATACAGTGCCATTGAAATGAAGTTTGTTTAACTAAATCATTAGTTGCGGAAAAACTGAACAAAACTAGGTTAATATTGTCACATAGTGATAAATACAATATATTTTTATTCTATCTTCCAATAAGAAGAGTTGTTTGGTTTTTGTAAAGACAAAGCCATTATTCACTTTGTTGGTTGTTTCCTAATATATGTAACTAAACAGCTACTGAGAAAACTTGAAATATTAGTATCTGTTCCATTTTTTCCTGCTCTTCCAGATTTGTGAACTTCCCTCTTACTTAGGAAAAAAAATCAAGTTGCTGTAAGAAAAATTAAGATTGTCATAAAAAAGTTCAGCTTTTATCCTAGACCACAGACAGTAATTCCATAGACTTAAATCACAGACAATAATTTTAGTAGCCAAAACTTTCATATTTAAGACAGGGGCTTGCTTAGATAAAAGGCACTTGACCATCAAAAGCCTGGTATTTGAAAAACCTCGAGTTTATGCTACTTCAAAGACTAGTTAATATTTAGGAAGAGCTTGGAGGAGAGTTCCTGAGCTGGGAAGGAGGCAACCCATTGTTGCAACAAGACTAAAGAGGAATGCAGGAGCTGGTAATGAATGAATCCAATTGGGTGAAGGAGGGATGGGGTAGGAGGTTAGGTGCAGGAAGACTACAGAGCACTATTGCTTGCATCACCAGAAAGCTGCACAAACATGAACTGGTGCTTATAGACTCTATGTTATCATGATGAGTGGTGACATTCACTGTTTTTATCAATGTTGAGAGCTGTCCATGACAGATGGATATCCCGTTTCATCTGCATATATAAACAAATCTCTTTGAGAAACAAGTCATAGAGTAAGGCTTCCAAAACAGAGGGTGGGATCCTGAACATCCGAACTAGGCATGGTGGCAAGTGCTATTTAGAAGGGACTGTTTAGAAGGGAAACCATTTCTAAACTTTCCAGCCCTCATATTTGAATGAATCCAAAGCAGTGGGTAAAATTTACTACCACTCCCATTGTAGTTACATGTTTTATGTGCTACCATACAAGTGAATGATTCATGTGGTAATCAGGCAATATACAGGGCAGAGTGGACTCATCTCTGATAGACTGTGCTCAGATGGAATCATGATTATTGAAAGAAGAGTAGGAATTTTCTGGTCCTGAGCCAGAATATTAGTTTGGGTGGGTATACATAACAGAAACAAATAATGATAATGAAAGCATTAACATACTAGAAAATATAACTTGTCACTATGGATGAATTGAGGGATCAATGATGAGAACTTGTAGAAAGACTAATGGAGAAATGGGGAATTTCTACATCATAAAGGTGACCGCAACATGCTAAGTCTATTAGATTTTATTCTACAGGTCACGGAATGCCACTGAGGAATTTTAAAGAGGTGAGTGAAATGATAAGATTTGAATTTTAGAAAGATCCCAAGATTTTTAATTTGTAACTGCCTCTTATAATTTTAATTTATAACTGCTTTTAATTTATAACTGCCTAAGTGATAGTAGGTGAGAAATAGTTAAATAGGAACAAAAACTCAGCGACTCTAGCCAGGTATCAACAGTTTTTGGTTTTGCAGAAAATATATGGTGGTGTTCACTTTTCAGCCTGAAGGAATTATATATTTCATCTTGGACCACAATCAGAAAATAAACTATTCCTATCCAAGGATTTTAAAAATTCCTTCAGATGGTACAGCACATGAAAAATGCTTTCTGTTCTGGTGAACTAGTGAATACAGAACATGTATAAATAACACCAAGTTCTTACAATAGAAAAAAAAAACATTTATGAGCCACAAAGAGGTAAATATCAGGAATAATTGCCTCTGAGCAGAGGAAGAATAACAAAGAACTAGAATGTCCTCAAAGAAGGGTCAATAGAACATACTTGAAAAATATAAGAAATGAGGAATCAAGACTGTATCTTAAACAAACAAACAAACAAACAAACAACCCCTCAGCTTTTAGTTACATTAGATCAGGAATTTTCAGTTGCTCCTTAGTGAGGGTTAACATGAAGGTCAAAGAAACCTTGACTGGAAGGTATTCCCTCATCATATTCCTATGTAAGGCCAAATTAAGCTTTTTTCTCTTTAATGGAGGTTTTATTAATCTCAACAAATCCTTTATTGTCTTTTACAAATCTCTTAGTTAAACATGCCATCCAAATATCGTCCTAAATAGATAAAACTGGACTGGATGGTTCTCTTCTGAATTTTTCTTTACTTTTCAAACTTTTTAAAATTCTAGTTAACATGCACTGCAATATTGGTTTCAGGAATAGAATTCAGTGATTCGTTACTTAAATATAATACCCAGGGCTCATTATAATAAGTGTCCTCCCTAATACCCATCACACATCTAGCCCATCCCCCCAGCTTCTGTTTGCTCTCTATCTTTATTTTTTTTAATGTTTATTTATTTTTGAGACAGAGAGAGACAGAGCATGAACGGGGAGGGTCAGTGAGAGGGAGACACAGAATCTGAAACAGGCTCTGGGGAGGGTCAGTGAGAGGGAGACACAGAATCTGAAACAGGTTCCAGGCGCTGAGCTGTCAGCACAGAGCCCGATGTGGGACTCGAGCTCACCGACCGTGAGATCATGACCTGGGGCTCGAACTCATGGACCGTGAGATTGTGACCTGAGCCAAAGTCAGCTGCGTAACCCACTGAGCCACCATGTGCCCCTGTTCTCTATCTTTAAAAGTCTCTTATAGGGGTGCCTGGGTGGCTCAGTCAGTTAAGTCTCTGACTTTAGCTCAGGTCATGATCTCACAGTCAGTGAGTTCAAGCCGTGAGTCTGTGCTGAGCTGTCAGCATAGAGCCTGGAGCCTGCTTCGATTTCTGTGTCTCCCTCTCTCTCTGCCCCTCCCCTGCTCATGCTCTGTCTCCCTCTGTCTCAAAATTAAATAAAAACATTAAAAAAAATAAAAGTTTCTTATGGTTTGTTTACCTTTCTCTTTTGTCCCCCCTTCCATATGTTCATCTGCTTTTTTTTCTAAAATTCCACATACAAGTGAAATTATATATTTGTTTTTCTCTGACTGACTTATTTTGCTTAGCACAATACACTCTAGCTCCAACCATGTTGGTATAAATGGCAAGACTTCATTATTTAAGATGACTGAATAATATCCCATGGTGTTTGTGTATACACCACATCTTCTTTATCCATTCATCAGTTGATTGATATTTGGACTCTCCCAATAGCTTGGCTATTGCTGATAATGCTGCTATGAACATCGGAGGGCATGTTCTCCTTTGAGTCTATATTTTTGTATCCTTTGGGTAAATACCTAGCAGTGCAATTACTGGATTGTAGGGCAGTTCCATTTTTAACTTCTTGAGGAACCACCACACTCTTCTACAGAGGGGCTGCATCCGTTTGCATTCCCACCAACAGTTCAAGAGTGTTCCCCTTTCTCCACATCCTTGCCAACACCTGTTGGTTCTTGTGTTGTTAACTTAGCCATTCTGACAGATGTGAGGTGATAGCTCCTTATGGTTTTGATTTGTATTTTCCTCACGATGAATGATATTGAGCATCTTTTGTGTGTTAGCCATCTGGATGCCTTCTTCGGAAAAGTGTCTAAGCATGTCTTCTGCCCATTTCCTAATTAGATTATTTGTTTTTTGGTTTTTGGGTTTCATAAGTTCTTTATGGATTTTGGATACTACCCCTTAATGAGATGTGTCATTTGCAAATATCTTCTCCCGTTCTATAGGCTGACTTCTAGTTTTGCTGATCATTTCCTTTTCTGTGCAGAGCTTTTAATTTTGATCAAGTCCCAGTAGTTCATTATTGCTTTGCTTTCCCTTGCCTCTGGTGACATGACTGGAAAGAATTTGCTACTGCTGAGGTCAAAGACGTTGCTGCCTATATTCTCCTCTGAGATTTTGATGATTTCTGGTCTCACATTTAGGACTTTCACCCATTTTGAATTTATTTTTGTGTATGGTGGAAGAAAGTGGTCCAGTTTCATTCTTCTACATGTTGCTGTCCTGTTTGCTCAACACCATTTGTTGAAGAGAGTGTCTTTTTCCATTGGATGTTCTGTTCTGCTTTGTTGAAAGTGAGTTGACCATATACCTGTGGGTCCATTTCTGGGTTTTCTCTTCTGTTCCATTGATCTATGTGTTTGTTTTTGGGCCAGTACCATACTGTCTTGATGACTACAGGTTTGTAATATAGCTTGAAATCTGGAACTGTTATACGTTCAGTTTTATCTTTTTCAGGATTTCTTTGGCTATCTGGGGTCTTTTGTGGTTCCATATGAATTTTAGGATTGTTTGTTCTGACTCTGTGAAAAATGCTGGTGGTAATTTGATGGGAATTACATGAAATGTGTAGACTGCTTTGGGTAGTATAAACATTTTAACAATGTTTTTCTCTTCCAATCCATGAGCATGGAATGCTTTTCCATTTCTTTGTGTCTTCTTCAATTTTGTCTATCAGTGTTCTATAGTTTTCAGAGTACAGATCTTTAACCTTTTTTGGTTAGTTTTATTCCTAGGAATCTATTTCTTTTTTGGTGCAATTGCAAATTGGATTAATTCCTTGATTTTTTTTCTGCTGTATTATTATTGGTATATAGAAACATGACCAATTTCTGTACATTGATTTCATATCCTCTTTGCTGAATTTGCATATTAGTTGTAACAATTTTTTGGTAGAGTCAAGTTTTCTACATAAAGTATCACGTCGTCTGCAAATAGTGAAATTATGGCTCCTTCCTGTCTATTGCGATGTCTTTTATTTTTTTTGTTGTTGTTTAATTGCTGAGGTTCAGACTTCCAGTACTATATTAAATAACAATGGTGAGAGAGGACATCCTTGTCTTGTTCCTGACTATAGGGGAAAGGCTCTCTGTTTTTCCCCACTGAGAATGGTATTAGCTGTGGGTCTTTCCTATATGGTCTTGATGACGTTGAGGTATGTTCCATCTACCCCTACTTTGTTGAGGGTTTCTATCAAGAATGGATGTTGTATTTTCTCAAATGCTTTTTTATGAATCTATTGAGAGGATCATATAGTTCTTACCCATCCTTTTATGAATGTGGTATATCACATTGATTGATTTGTGAATATGGAACCAGTCCTGCAGCCCAGAGATAAAACACACTTGATCATGGTGAATGATACTTTTAATGTACTGTTGAATTTGATATGGTAGTATCTTGTTGAGAATTTTTGCATCCATATTTATCAGGGATATTGGGCCGCAATTCTCCTTTTTAGTGGGGTTTTTGTCCAGTTTTGGAATCAAGGTAATGCTGGCCTCATACAATGAGTTGGGAAGTTTTCCTTCTGTTTCTATTTTTGGGGATAGTTTAAGAGAATAGGCATTAAATCTTCTTTCAATGTATAGTACAATTCCCCTGGAAAACCATCTGGCCTTTAGACTTCTGTTTGTATGGATATTTTTGATTACTGTTTCAATTCCTTTGCTCGTTTTATGGGTCTCTTCAAATTTTCAATATTCCTGTTTCAGTTTTGGTAGTTTGTATATTTCTAGGAATTAATCCATTGCTTCCAGGTTGCCCACTGTGTTGGCATATAACTTTCCATAATCTTCTCTTATAATTGATTATATCTCTATAGTGTTGGTTGTCATCTGTCCCATTTCCTTCATGATTTTATTTATTTGGGTCCTTTCTCTTTTCTTTTTGATAATTCTGGCTAGGGGTTTATCAATTTTGTTATACTTCTATACTAATTTTATCTGGTTATGGGTACTATTGGTGACTGTTCTCTTAAACTCCTCACTCAATTGCAAATGGTATTGGTGTAGGAAAGGGATACATAAGGATAAAAGTACGATTATTTCATGGGGCGCCCTGGTGGCTCAGTCCTTTAAGGGTCAGACTTCAGCTCAGGTCAGGATCTCATGGTTCATGAGTGTGAGCTCCGCGTTGGGCTCTGTGCTAACAGTTCAGAGCCTGGAGCTTGCTTCAGATTCTGTGTCTCTCCCCCTCCCCCTCTCTCTCTGCCTCTCTTCCTCCTCCTCCTCCTTCTCCTCCTCCTCTTCCTCCTCCTCTTCCTCCTCCTTCCCCTTCCTCCTCCTCCTCCTCCTCTCTCTCTCTCTCTCAAAAATAAAAAGAATTAAACATATTTTAAAAATTATAAAAAATAAGTAAGACGATTTTATTTATGCATTCAACAAATACTTAATTTGTGCCCACTGTATACCAGGTTCAGTCTAAAAGATTGTCCTGGAGTTTATGAGCAAATGAAGACTGGGTCCTGTGTAAGAGTTGGCATTTGCCAAAAAGAGTGGGTGGGAACATTAAGCATATAAAATGGAATCTTATGTGAGAATAAGATGTAGCGCTTGAATAGAAAATGCTGAAGTACACTGGCTTCTTAGAAACTAAAATTCAAAGATTTTGATGGCATAACAAGATATAGCCTTTTACATTTTCTTTAATGAATATATCCTCCTTGCAGACAAAGGATAAATATAACGGTACATGCAATCAGGTTTTGAAATGTGAATATTTCCAAGTTCTCAGTACACTGTGATACATTTTTAGAGTAATCTTGAATATTTCTTTGAACCAAAGTAACTACACTACGTCAATCAATAAAAAAAATGTTTCAATGCCTATCTATAATGACATCATGAAAGAAGCCCAATTTTCTGAACTAATGAAATAGCATACTTAGGGGTTGCCCAAATTCTTAACTTTTCTTTCACTATACTTCTTAAGTTTTTTTTTTTTTTTAATTCTAGTTAACATACAGTGCAATGTTAGTTTCAGGTGTACAATATAGTGATTCAACACTTCCATACAACACCTGGTGCTCACCAACAAAAAGCGTACTCCTTAATCCCCTTCACCTATTTAACCCATTCTCCCACCCACCTCCCCTCTGGTAACCATCAGTTTGTTCTCTACAGTTAAGAGTCTGTTTCTTTGCTTGCCTTTCTTTCTTTTTTTCTTTCTCTTTGCTCATTTGTTTTGTTTGTTAAATTTTACATATGAGCGAGATTATATGGTATTTGTCTTTCTCTGACTTAAATTGCTTAGCATAATACTCTCTAGCTCCATCCATGTCACTGCAAACAGCAAGATTTCACCCTGTTTTATGGCTCAGTAATATTCTATTGTGTATATATACACACACACACCACATCTTCTGTTTCCATAATTTGGCTATTGTAGATGTTGCTACTATAAACATTGGAGTGCATGTATTCTTTCAAACTAGTATTTTTGTATTCTTTGGGTCAATACCTAGTACTATGATTAGTGGATTGTAGGGGTAATTCTACTTTTAACATTTTGAGAAACCTCCATACTGTTTTCCACAGCGGTTGCACCAGTTTACATTCCCATCAACAGTGCAAGAGGGTTCCTCTTCTCTACATCCTCACCAACACCTGTTGTTTCTTTTGTTGTTGATTTTAGTCATTCTGATAGGTGTGATGTTATATCTCATTGGAGTTTTGATTTGTATGTCCCTGATGATGAGTGTCTTTTCAGGTGTCTGTTGGCCATCTGTATGTTTTCCTTGGAAAAAGTATCTATTCATGTTTCTGCCATTTTTATCTGGATTATTTGTTTTTTGGGTGTTGAGTTTTATAAGTTCTTTAGATATATTGGATACTAATGCTTTATCAGATATGTCATTTGCAAATACCTTCTCCTATTCCATAGGTTGCCTTTTAGTTTATTTGATTGTTTCCTTTGCTGTATAGAAGCTTTTTATTTTGATGAAGTCCCAATTATTTTTTTTGTTTGTTTGTTTGTTTGTTTTTGTCTTTGTGTTTTTGCTTTTTGCTTAGGTCTCCCTTGCTTTAGGAGACATATCTATAAAGAAGTTGCTGTGGCCGATGTGTCTTCCTCTATGATTTTTATGGTTTCGGGCCTCATATTTAGGTTTTTCATCCATTTTGAATTTATTTTTGTGTGTGTTGTAAGAAAGTGGTCCAGTTTCATTCTTCTGCATGTTGCGAACACCATTTGTTGAAGAGACTATCTTTTTCCCATTGGATATTCTTACTTGCTTTGTTGAAGATTGGTTGACCATATAGTTGTGGGTTCATTTATGGGTTTTCTGTTCTGTTTCACAGACTAAGGTGTCTATTTTTGTGCTAGTACCATACTGTTTTGAACACTACAGGTTTGTAACATAACTTGAAGTGCAGAATTGTGATGACTCCCACTTTGCTTTTCTTTTTCAAGTTTGCTTTGGCTATTTGGGATCTTTTGTGGTTCCATACAAATTTTAAGATTATTTGTTCTAGGGGCACCTGGGTGGCTCAGTCGGTTAAACATCTGACTCTTGGTTTAGGCTCAGGTCACAATCTTGTGGTTTTGTGAGTTTGAGCCCCACATCAGGCTCTGTGCTGGTGGCATGGAGCCTGCTTGGGATTCTTTCTATCCCCTCCCTCATTGGCACTGTCTCTCTCTTAAATAAAATAGAATAACTTAAAAAAATAGTTTCCTCTAGCTCTGTGAAAAAATCCTGGTGGTATTTTGATATGGATTGTATTCAATGTAGAGATTGCTTTGGGTAGTGTAGACATTTTGACAATGTTGGTTCTTCTAATCCATGAGTCTGGAATCTTTTTCCATTTCTTTGTGTCATCTTCAATTTCTTTCATCAGCATTTTATAGTTTTCAGAGTACAAGTCTTTCACCTCTTTGATTAGGATTATTCTTAAGTATCTTATGGTTTCTGTCCAGTTGTAAATGGGGATGATTCTTTAATTCTCTTTCTGCTGCTTCATTATTGGTGTATAGAAATGCAACAGAAAAAAAACATATAGTCCAGTGAAGAAATGGGCAAAAGACACGAATAGACACTTCTCCAAAGAAGACATCTAGATGGCTAACTGACACATGAAAAAATGTTCAGCATCACTCATCATCAGGGAAATACAAATCAATACCACAGTGAGATACCATCTCACAGGTGTGAGAATGGCTAACATGAACAACTCAGGCAACAAAAGATGTTGGCGAGGATGTGGAGAAAGAGGATCTCTTTTGCATTGTTGGTGGCAATGCAAGCTGGTGCAGCCACTGTGGAAAACAGTATGGAGGTTCCTCAAAAAATTAAAACTAGAACTACCCTATGACCTAGCAATTGCATTACTAGGTATTTATCCAAGGGATACAGATGTGCTGTTTCGAAGGGGCACATGCACCCCAATGTTTATAGTAGCACTACCGACAATATCCAAAGTATAGAAGGAGCTCAAATGTCCATCGATAGATGAATGGATAAAGAAGATGTGGTAGACACACACACACACACACACACACACACACACACACACACACACACA
>NW_024420586.1:12017421-12060352 GCF_014898765.1 Herpailurus yagouaroundi
ACACACACACACACACACACACACACACACACACACACACACACACACAGTGGAGTATAACTTGGCAAATGAGAAGAATGAAATCTTGTCATTTGCAACTACATGGATGGAACCGGAGGGTATTAAGCTAAGCGAAATTAGTCAGAGAAAGACAAGTATCATATGTCCTCACTCATATGAGGAATTTAAGATACAAAACAGATGAACATAAGGGAAGGGAAGCAAAAATAATAAAACAGGGAGGGGGACAAAACATAAGAGACTCTTAAATATAGAGAACAAACAAAGGTTGCTGGAGAGGTTGTAGGAGAGGGGCATGGGCTAAATGGGTAAGGGGCATTAAGGAATCTACTCCTGAAATCATTGTTGCACTATATGCTAACTAACTTGGATATAAATTAAAAACAAAAACAAAACAAAAACTTATAAAGATATTTATATAAAGGATATAAAGGATATTTTGGGAGTAAGTGGGGAGTAGGGATTGGATATTATATATTTACTGCATCAATGTTAATAAATTCATTGAGTGTGATAAAAAAAACCACTTTATGAATTTTTTTGCTATTTAAATTCCAATTGAGCTTCTTTTTGAGTATTCTATGTTAGGATTCAAGTCTTAAGGAGTAAACATTTTGGCTTTTAATTATTTTCTGTTTGCAAAGTGCTCCAAATGCCCTTAACAAAATATTTTAAGTTGCTGGAAAAAAAAAAGGAAAAGAAAATATAGTAGCTAAATGGTAACACAGATTTGATGGAAATGCAATGAAAAAAGAAATTAACATTCAGGCTATCTATGATATGTTAATGTCAGGAATCATGGAAGCCTTAGTTCTACCATTAGGGTGGTTTAAATTATAAGCAAATCTATCATACACAATGACCTTTATATTTTTCAGCCACTTCCATTTTTGTCCCTTGAAAGGAGTTAAAGGTGAACTCATGTTTTTTATTACGAATTTCACTCAATATAGCTGGATATCAATATAATTAACTCATTTATTTTCTAATAATCTAGAAATCACTGATCTTTAAAAACTTGGATCAAAATGAGAATGCCATAATTCTCTAATTTTTTGTTCACATTATGTGAAGACATATTGGTTATATTTTCAGTAGTGAAAAATGAGAATCAATAAACAAGTTTAAGGGTACTTTTCTTTCTTCTTCCCCCAACATGATCATTTATGAGATGGTTTTGAGAATAGCTGGCCTTTGGAATTATCATCATCGTTAATTATTAGATTTTATTAGTAGATTGATCAGTCTTTTCAACTGTTTTTCAGTTTCATTGTTTCTGGTGAGTTATGGATTAAGTGCAAAGACTACCATCAACACACACACACAGCAATGTAGTTAGCTAAGGAAACCATCTATTCTGGAATTAAGGAAGACACACAGAGCAGGAGCTAAACAGTATCTCATTGCAACTTCTTCTGGCCCCTAGAATCCCTAAAGAAGACATTTCATTGTGTGGTATAATGTCCACCAAGGGGTATGCCATACATAAAGTAGCTATTTCTTGCTGTCTCCTTCAGAAATAAATGAAGAAAATAACCATGATATGAAATATTAACAGACTTTGGGGACCTGGGACCTTTCTGTTCTCCAGCCAAACTTATCAACAGCAAGCCCACATTCCCTAGGAAGCAGGAAGGCAGCAGAATGTCCAGATGTGCAATCATATTGTCCAGTGAAATATCAGGCAATATTGTCCAGAAGGTTCCAAATAATGTATCTATAGGATTCTAATATTCCAGAGATAAGATTTCTACCCCCTTATGGGCAATGATATAATGATTTAATGGCACATTTCCCTCTTGAATATTAGAGAGATATAAGAACATGAAAATTTGGGAAAATACTGTATTTTATAGGAACAGAAAAATATTGATTCAGATATCAGAATTACTCTTTTTATCATGCAGTAGTTTCAGTGAAAGAAGACATTACATGAAACAACAGAAATGCAGGTGAAGAAACTTGAGAATAATTTCATATAAATAAGCCTCATTTGTGGTTCCCACTTTGAATAATTACCTAAGTGAAAGTAGTAAGATTTTATTTATTTGTTTGTTTAAGGTGTTTCTTTACTTATTTTGAGAAAGAGATGTTATGAGTGGGGCAGGGGCAGCAAAAGAGCGAGAGAACGAGAGCGAGAGAGAGAGGATTCCAGACAGGCTCCATACTGTCAGCACAGAGCCCAATTCATGGTTCAGTATCACAAACTGTGAGATCATGACCTGAGCCAAAATCAAGATTGGACGCTTAACTGACTGCACCACTCAGGTGTCCCATAAATTAGTAAGACTTAAATAATATCTAACTTTAAAACATATATTGTGGTTGGTTTTAAAAATATGTTCAAAATTTTTGACACTTCTCTCTTCAAGAGATGGAACAGAATTCCCTTCTTCTACAGTATGGCTTACTAACTGTTCTAATGACAAGAAAATTTCACAAGTGTTTGCAATTTCAATGTTTAGGTTTTTTTTTAAGGCTTCCATTTTAAGTTCTCTCTCTCCTTCTCTTCTTTCTTTCACTTGCTCTCTCTCTCAATTTCTGATTACCTGCCCTGAATGAAGCAAACTGCTATTTATGAGAAACAGTATGGACAGGCAATGTGGCAAAGAACTGAGGTTTCCTGCCAACTGTCCATGAGAAAATGAGACCTGCCAGCAACTACAGAAGGGAGCTATGAAGTGGATTCCCCAGCTGCCTTTGAGCCTTGAGATGGTTATAGCCTGGCCAACAACTTGACTACATGCACATAAAAGACTATTAGGGGCGCCTGGGTGACTCAGTCATTTGTTTCTGACTTTGGCTCAGGTCATGATCTCACAGTTCATGGGCTCGAGCCCCTCATCAGGCTCTGTGTTGACAGCTTGGAGCCTGGAGCCTGCTTTGGATTCTGTGTCTCCCTCTCTCTCTGCCCCTACCCAACTGGTGCTCTGTTTGTATCTCTCAAAAATAAATAAATGTTAAATTTTTTTTAAGTAAAAAATTTAAAAAGAGAGAGGGAGACACAGAATCCAAAGCAGGATCTAGGCTCCGAGCTGTTGGCACAGAGGTCGACATGGGGCTTGAACCCACGAACTGTGAGATCATGACCTGAGCCGAAGTTGGACATTTAACCAACTGAGCCACCTAGGCGCCCCATATTGGTACATATTGGTGCAACAACAGTAAGTAAAATGTGTATGTGTATGTATGGCAGGGGAAGAGGGAAAAAGAGAGGAGGAGAGAGACAGAAAGAGAAAGAAACACAGACAGGGAAAGAGAGAAAGGAATTTTGGCAAATAAAATTTTTATATTGATGAATAGAAAGAAATATTTTAGACAGGGAAAATTCTAAAAATACAATATGTAATAAAACTTATGCATGTTTTAATCCAGTTGATCAGAGACCATTGTGGAAACAAATAGTGTGGCTATAACATAAACATCCCTAAAGACAAACTCACAATTACATAATAAAGTGGTTCCATATGGTTACCAATGAAAGATGTTTCATAGCTGAAATATCCAGATGGAAAAGGTGAAATTAACATAATTATAATATTTCCAGTATTAGAAAGCAAACAGTTCAATCTTCTCATTTTTTATAAGTTAGGTGAAGAGATTACTGAGCATTCATGGTTTCCCCTCTACATAATTCACTGTTTTGTTTTGTTTTTAAGAGAAGTTATGTATTTTCTTTTTTTAAAAACCATTTTTAATTTATTTTTTGAGAGCAAGTGAGGCAGAGCATGAGCAGGGGAGGGGCAGAGAGAGGGAGACACAGAATCTGAAACAGGCTCCAGGCTCTGAGCTGTCAGCATAGAGCCTGATGCAAGGCTTGAACTCAAAGACTGTGAGGTCGTGACCTGAGCTGAAGGTGGACGCTTAACCAACCCAGTCACCCAAGTGCCCCTAAGTAATTCACTGTTCAAGCTTGGAGCAGATAACTCTTTTTAGACTATTTTTAGATTGATCTGTGAATAAAAACCAAGAACAATTCCATATTAAAGAAAATACTTACAAATACCTTGGATGTAAAATATACCCCAAACAGTTGCCATTTACAGTGTGTGTGTGTGTGTGTGTATAATTTATATTTGTAGAGAAAGAAAGAGTGCATGATTTGGGGAGAGGTGCAGAGAAAGAGAGAGAGAGAATCATTTCTTTAAAAAAATTTTTTTTAATGCTTACTCAGTTTTGAGAGAGAGAGAGAGAGAGAGAGAGAGAGAGAGAGAGAGAGAGAATCTTAAGCAGGGTCCACACTCAGTGTGGAGCCCAATGCAGGGCTTGATCCCATGACCATGGGATCATGACCTGAGCTGAAATAAGTCAGACATTCAACTGACTGAGCCACCCAGGCTCCCCTAGGCTATCTATAATCTATCTATCTATCTATCTATCTATCTATCTATCTGTCTATCTATCTATCTATCTATCTATAACCTATCTATCTATCTATCTATCTATAACCTATCTATCTATCTATCTATAACCTATCTATCTATCTATCTATTTATTTATTTATTTATTGAGAGAGAGAGAGAGAGAGAGAGAGAGAGAGAGAGAGAGAGAGAGAGAATTCCAAGCAGGCTCCACACTGTCAGCCCAGAGCTCGACACGGGGCTTGAACTTATGAACAGTGAGATCATGACCTGAGCCAAAATCAAGAGTCAGATGTTTAACCCTAGTATTTTATGTTTTTAACAAAGCTAGATTTAGATCATAATATAAATGCCATCATTCTGTGTAGGTGGAGTAAGAATCATCTGAAACATTAATTTTATCAGAGTAAGTTTCATTATATAGTAAGGGTGTAAATTTCAGCAAAATTATGATGGGAAAACAAACATAAAAAGGCCAAATTATTGTCATCTTCTTACTGTTTAATGTTTCTAAAGCTCTATGTATGCTTTCTCTACCTTGCAGCTCAACCTTAAAAAGACCTCTTGTTACCAAATTTAGGAACTCCCTCAAGGTTTTCTACTGATGCACAGAGAGACAAAATCTCAGGGATATGATTATACTTGAATTTATGTTGTTAGTCTGAATGATTGAGGACTTCAATTTGCTTGTTAAAAAAATCATAATCCTGGAAACCTTTGTGGCTTGCTAATATATGTATATACAGCAAATAATCTTATTTTTTTAAATTTTTGACAGAGAGAGAGACAGAGAGACAGAGAGAGAGACAGAGAGAGAGACACACACACACACAGAGAGAGAGAGAGAGAGAGAGAGAGAGAGAGAGAGAGAGAGAAGAGCACAAATGAGGGAGGGGAAGAGAGAAAGGGAGACAGAGCATCCAAAGTAGGCTGTGCACTGAGAGCAGAGAGCCCAACACAGGGCTTGAATCCACTAACTGTGAGACCACGACCTGAGCTGAAGTCAGACACTTAACTGACAGCCACACAGGCACCTGCAAATAATTTTCTTTGGTTAAAGCATTCAAACTGCTATTGTAGATAAAGACGAATAATACAATCTACAGATATAAGTTTTAATATTGTCATAATAATGCATCCCATTGCACAGTAGAAATTCTGTTTTATTAAGAAAATTTTTGGCTCCTTCAAGGACCTTGACATTGTGTAAAGCTTTTCTCTTCTTTAAAGTCTATGCGATGACTTTCTAACATGATACATGAAATAAACTCATAATGGATTAAAGACCTAAAAGTTAGACCTGAAACCATGAAAATCCTAATAGAGAACTTAGGCAGAAATTTCTTTGACATTGGCCATAGCAACATTTTTCTAGATATGTCTCCCAAGGCAAAGGAAACAAAAGCAAAAATAAGCTATTTAAACTATATCAAAATAAAAGCTTTTGCATGGCAAAGGAAACAATCAACAAAACAAAAAGACAACCTGTTGAATAGGAGAAGGTATTTGTAAATTATATGTCTGATGAGGGATTAATATCCAAAAAATATAAAGAACTTACACAATACCCAAAAAACAAATATTCTAAAAAAATGAGCAGAGGACCTCAATAGACATTTTTCCAAAGAAAACAGAGTGGACCAAAAGACACATGAAAAGATGCTCAACATCACTAATCATCAGGAATTAACCATCAAAACTACAGTGAGATATTATCTCATACCTGTTACAATGGCTAAAATCAAAAAGATAAACAACAAGTGTCCGTGAGGATATGAAGAAAAAGGAACTGTTATGCACTGTTGGTGGGAATAGAAGTTGGTATAGCCAATGTGTATAACAGTATGGAGGTTCTTCAAAAAATTAAAAATATAAATACTATATGATCTAATAATTCCACTACTGGATGTTTACCCAAAGAAAGCAAAATGCTAATTCGAAAAGATATATGCATCCCTATGTTTATTGCAATACTATTTACAATACCCAATTTATGGGAGCATCCTAAGTGTCCATTGATAGATTAGTGGATAAAGAAGATGTGGAATGGACACACACACACACACACACACACACACACGAATATTATGCAACCATAAAAAGGATGAACTCTTGACATTTGAAAACATGAGTGGACCTAGAGAGTATTATGCTAACTAAAGTAAGTCAGACTGAGAAAGACAAATCATATGATTTCAAGTGTGCAATCTAAAAAACAAAACAAATGAATAAACAAACCAAAAATAGAATCTGACATATAAATACTAAAAACATACTAAGGACTTCCAAAGAGAAGAGTTGGGGGGATGAGCAAAATTAGTGAAGACAATTGGGAGGTATAGGCTTCCAGTTATAGAATAAGTAGGTGAAGGGAATAAAAAGTACAGCATAGGGAATATAGTCAATGGTATTGTGATAGTGTTGTATGGTGACAAATTATAGCTACACTTGTGGTGAGCCTAATGTAGAAAGATGTTGAATCACTAAACTTTACAGCTAAAACTAACACTGTGTGTCAACTATACTCAAATAAAAAAGGTTAAAACAAACTACAATTTATGAAATTATAATTTATATATTAAATATATCAAAGTCTATGTCAAAAAAGTCTATGTGATGATTAAATTATAAGGTTTTAGAAGACTGAATACACATTAATATATCCTATCACTTCCTAAGTTATTCCAAATTTGTATAAATATGTAATTAAGGAGTTAACAGGTAATCCTTATTTGAAATTCTACAAAGAGAAACCTGACTTTTAAAAATGTTTATTTATTTTGTGAGAGAGAGAGAGAGAGAGAGAGAGAGAACGAGAACACCAACAGAGGAAGGGCAGAGATAGGGAGAGAAAGAGAATCCCAAGCAGGCTCCACATCGTTAGTGCAGAGCCCAGTGCAGGGCTCAAACTCACGAACCATGAGATCATGACCTAAGCCGAAATCAAGAGTCAGATGCTTAAGTGACTAAGCCACCCAGGCACCTCAAAACCTAATTTTCTGTCATGATAGCTATTGTTACCATTGACTAATACTCTCTATTTGGCAAATCACAATTTTGATGGACACTAAATATTCCAAAATAGACTCTACAGCCTATCATGTCATTATGAATTTATCACATTTCTATTAATAAACTAGAATCCCTAATAAAAAGTACATGAACTATGTTTGTTAATGACAGTGAAGCATGGAACCAGTGTTACTGACTACTAAGCATTACAATAGAGACTTAGCAAGTTTAGAACAAGGAGAATTTTAGCAATGTATGCAGCTATATATTAAGATTTTCCTCTATGGTAGAGTCTAATTTTTTATTGTAAGACAATAATTTACATTATCAAGTATGTAGAAATTTTTGAATTTGAGCAATTCTCTCAAGAATTTTTTTTCACTTTCGATTCCTTCTTTCATAGTTAATTTCCTTGAATTCTGCTTTCATCCTCTAGGTGGCTTTTAATTACTTTCCCTCTTATCACTAGGACTACAGGTATATAACAAAAGATATTTGTGCCTCTCTCCTAAAGGATGAGATGGGTCGCCTGGGTGGATTAGTCAGTTAAGCGTCCTACTTCAGCTCAGGTCATGATCTCATGGTTCATCAATTCAAGGCCCACATTGGGCACTGCGCTGACAGCTCAGAGCCTGGGGCCAGGATCCTGTAGCCTGCTTCAGATTCTGTGTCTCCTCTCTCTGCTCCTCCCCCTCTCATGCTCTGTCTTTCTTTGTCTCTCAAAAATAAATAAACATTAAAAAAAAAAAAAAAGAGGTTAGAGTGGGAGAGAGCCAAAGCATAAGAGACTCTTAAAAACTGAGAACAAACTGAGGGTTGATGGGGGTGGGAGGGAGGGGAGGGTGGGTGATGGGTATTGAGGAGGGCATCTTTTGGGATGAGCACTGGGTATTGTATGGAAACCAATTTGACAACAAATTTCATATATTGAAAAAAAAAATTTTTTTAAATGAAGGATGAGAAAATCTTACCAAACTCAGACTCACATACTCTAATACCCCTTCTATTTCCAACTTAGTGTGTTAGTTTGGTTTCTTTATATTGGCTTTGATTATTCCTAGTTTTATCCCTGATACTATTTGTACATTCATTCATACATTTATTCAGGGTCCATTATTATTTTTTATTTAATTGACATTTATTGATTCCTAGGATGTATCAGATATAGTACAAACCAAGAAGACCAACATCAGTGAACAGAGCAGGAACAATCATTACCTACATGGCACTTGAGCCAGAAAGAGTCATTTTCCAAAAACAGTTATTTAATTTAAATGGTAATTTAAATTTCCTATGAAGGAAAACAGCAGAAAAAACTAAGACTGCAATGCTGGGATAATAAATCAAGGTCTACAGGGAAGAAAAATCTTCATTATAAAAACAATATTTAGGCAAATACAATTTTAAGTAGTAGGAATTAACCATAGGAAGGAAGTAAAAAAAGGTAAGAAATCCAGGCAAAGGAAGTAACACATTAGAAAGACTTAGCAGGCACAAACCTGTTGGAGAAACTGAAATTTGGTAAGGTGTTTGCAGCATTTTGAGAAAGGGAGAAAAAAGAAAGAGATGAGGTTGAGGAAATGGGCAATAGTCAGATCATGTAGTGATTTGTAGGCCATATAATGGAATTTCGACTTTAAGTGCATTTAGCTGATGAAAAGCTAGAACAGTGCAAAATTAGGTTGTTGGTAAACTTGAGATTTCTTTCATTGTTCGCTTTAAAGTTGTGACCTCAGGAAATTGAAATTCTAATGATGATGTTAGACATACAACTCGCTAAATGGCTCTCAAGATCCAACTTGACTCAGTTGTTTTGGTACTCATTTTTTACTGAACAAGGTCAAGTGTTTAGTCAATAAGCTTCAAGCAACATTGGTTATAGCAAGGTTAATATAAATATTTCAGTGATTTTTCTGGAAGTTACCATTTACAATATGCATAAATTAAATAAGTGTGATTAAAGGTTTTTAAAGGTGTACAAGGTTTACAAAGAAAACTATTCAGCACTAAAAATACATTAAATGAATGGATAATACCATAATTAATAGTGAGAAACTTGAAGCTTTACCACTAAGATCAGATACAAGGCAATTATGGGATATTCCCTCTCTCCCCTCCTTTCGACAGTGCACTGGAAGTTCTACTTAATGTATTAAGAAAAAAATGGTGTACAGATTGGAAAGGAAGAGACAAAAGTGTCTTCATTCAAAAATGAAACATCTATTTCAAAAATATTAAATAATCAACCAAAAAACTTCCAGAACTAACAAATTATTATAACCAGGTTGCAAGATACAAATATGCAAAAGTAAATTAATTTATTTTATATCAGGAATACCTCAGTAGAATTTGAAAATTAAAACACAACACAATGTATATTAGTACTAAAAAAGGTGAAATTCTTGGGTTTAAATGAAACAAAATATGTACAAGATCTATATGAAGAAAATTACAAAACTCAAAAAAAATCAAAGAAGAATTAAATAAATCAAGAGATAGTATCTGTTCATAGATAGGAAGGCTCATTATTTTCAAGATAACAGTTATTCTCAGCTTAATGTATAAATTCAATGGAATCCAATGAAAAATGCCAGCCAATTATTTTGTGACTATCAGAAAACTTATCCTAACATTTATATAGACAGGCAAAAGACCCAGAATACTCAACACAATATAGATGGAGAACGAAGTTGAAGGACTGACTTCAAGACTTACTATAGAGCCAGAGTAATCAAGACAGCATGTTATTGGCCAAGAACAGGCATATAGATCAGTGGAACAGAAAAGAGAGCTCAGAAATAGACCCACATAGAGTCAACTGATCTTTGACAAAGGAGCAAAGACAATGCAATGGAGTAAAGACAATTTAATAAATTACGTTGGGAAAATTTGATATGCACATGTAATTAAATTAGTCTAAACACAGACTTTACACCCACCACAAAAATTAACTCCAAGTAGATCACATACCTAAATGTAAAATGCAAAACTATAAAAGTCCTGCAAAGTAACATAGGATAAAATCCAGATGACCTGAGTCCAGTATTGACTATTTTAGATAAAACACCAAAGACAATCCATAAAAGAAATAACTGATAAGTTGGACTTAAAATTAAAACTTTATGCTCTGTGACAGACAATCAACAGAAGCAGAAGACAAGCAATAGATTGGGACAAAATACTTTCAAAAGGGCTATCTGATAAAGAAGTGCTGTCCAAAATATAGATAAGATACTTAAAACTCAATAATAAGAAAACAACTCAATTAAAAAAAATGGGACAACCCAGTCTTAACAAACATCTTATCAAAGGAGACATACAGATGGAAAATAAGCATATGAACAGGTTCTCCATATCAGAGGTCATCAAGGAAGTGCAATTTAAAACAATATGACAGCAGCACTCTCAACAATAGCCAAATTATGGAAAGAGCCTAAATGTCCATCAACTGATGAATGGATAAAGAAATTGTGGTTTATATACACAATGGAGTACTACGTGGCAATGAGAAAGAATGAAATATGGCCTTTTGTAGCAACGTGGATAGAACTGGAGAGTATGATGCTAAGTGAAATAAGCCATACAGAGAAAGACAGATACCATATGGTTTCACTCTTATGTGGATCCTGAGAAACTTAACAGGAACCCATGGGGGAGGGGAAGGAAAAAAAAAAAAAAGAGGTTAGAGTGGGAGAGAGCCAAAGCATAAGAGACTGTTGAGAACTGAGAGCAAACTGAGGGTTGATGGGGGGTGGGAGGGAGGAGAGGGTGGGTGATGGGTATTGAGGAGGGCACCTTTTGGGATGAGCACTGGGTGTTGTATGGAAACCAATTTGACAATAAATTTCATATATTAAAAAATAAAATAAAATAAAAATAAAACAATATGACAACACTACACACCTATAAGAATGGCCAAAATCTACAACACTGATAATACCACATGCTATCCAGGATGTGGTTCCGGGAAGAGGAACTCATATACCCTAGGTGGGAATACAAAATGGCACAGCTACTTTGGAAAACAGTTTGGTGGATTTTATAAAACAAAACGTAACATACCATCCATCATGCTTCTTGGCACCCCAAAATCTGAAAACCTATGATCACACAAAAAAACTGTACATGGATGTTTATATCAGCTTGATTCATAATTGCCAAAACTTGGAAAAAACCAAGATGTGTTTCAGAAGGTAAATGGATAAGTAAGCGGTGGTACATCAAAACAATGGAATATTATTCATGGACAAAAAAATATGAGTTAAAAATTCTCAAAAATAACTGTTACAATGAATCAACAAATTCAGCAAAGTTGCAGGATGAGATACAAAATGAACATATAGGAATCAATTGTGTTTCTGTACGCTAACAAAAAAACATTTGAAAAGAAATAAAACAATATCCTTTACAATAGCACCAAAAAAACTCACTTAGAAATAAATTTAATCAAATTGGTGACTGATCTTGTACACTGAAAACCATACGGGGGCTCCTGAGTCACTCAGTCGGTTAAGCATCTGACTTTGGCTCACATCAGGATCTCACAGTTGGTGGGTTTGTGCCACACATTGGGCTCTGTGCTGACAGCTCAGAGCCTAGAGCCTCTTTCACATTCTGTGCCTCCCTCTCTGTCTGCCCCTCCCCCTCTTGCACTCTGTTTCTATCAAAAATGAATAAATGTTAAAAATTTTAAGGAAAAAAAAGAAAACTATACAATTTTGAGGAAAGAAATTGAAGATGATATGACTGCAAAGATACCCTGTGTTCATGGATTGGAAAAATGAATATTTTTTAAGTGTCCATACTACTCAAAGCCATGGTGAAATCCCCACCAAACTTTCAATGGCATTTTTCACAAAAATAGAAAAAACAATCCTAAAATTTGTGTGGAATCACAGAAGACCCCAATTACAAAAGCAACCCTAAGAAAGAAGAACAAAGACAGAGGCAGCATACTTCCTGATTTTAAACTGTACTACAAGGCTATAGAAATAAAAACAGTGTGGTACTGTCATAAAAAAAAATACATATGCATGGAAAAGAATCAAGAACCCACATATAAACTCTCACATATTCGGTTCACCAAAATGTGAAAAGGGAGTCAAGAATATTCAATGGGAAAAGGATAGTTTCTTCATTAAATGGTATTGTGAAGCTGGATAACAGTATGTCAAAGAATGAAATTGAACCCCTATCTCACACCACTCAAAAAAAAAAATAACTTGAGATGGATTGCAGACTTAAATCTAATACCTGAAACAATGAATTCCTAGAAGACAACATAGGGAAAAAGCCCCTTGATATTGCTCTTGGCAATAGTTTCCTTATATGACAACAAAGTACAAGAAATAAAGCAAAAATAAATTAGACTACATAAAACTAAAAATCTGCACAACAAAAGAAACAATTAACTAAATGAAATGGCAATGTACAGAAGTGGAGAAAATATTTACAAATCATACATCTGACAAAGAATTAATATCTGCGGTGCCTGGGTGGCTTGGTCGGTTAAGCATCTGACTCAGTTTTGGCTCAAGTCGTGATCTCATGGTTGTGAGTTTAAGCCCCACATGGGACTCTGCACTCAGAGTAGAGCCTGCTTAGGATTCTCTCCCTCTCTCTGCCCCTCCCCCCATCTCTCAAAAGATATAAATAAACTTAAAAATAACTAATTAAAAAAAGAATTAATATCAAAATATAATTAAAAACTCATACAACTCAGTAGCAAACATAAGTTAACAACCTCATTATAAATGAAAAAAGGACCTGAATAGACATTTTCCCAAAGAAGATATACAAATGGGCAACAGGTACATGAAAAGGTGTTCAGCATCACTAATCATCAGGGAATGTAAGTCAAAACCACAGTTAAAAAAAAAAAACAAAACAGTGAGCTATATCACCTCACACCTGTTAGAAAGGCTATGATCAAAAAGACAAGAAATAACAAGTGCTGGTGAGTATGTGGAGAAAAGGGAACCCTTGTGCATTGCTGAAGGGAATGTAAATGGTATAGCCACTAAGAAAAACACTATAGTGCTTCTTCAAAAAATTAAAAATATGGCTAGCAATCCCACTTTTGATCATATATTCAAAGGAAATAAAAACAGGATCTCAAAGAAATATATGAACTCCATGTTTATGGCAGCATTCTTCACAATAGTCAAGATATTAAAATAATCATTCATCATTAGATAAATGGATAAAGATGTGGTACCTATTTACAATGGAATACTACTTAGCCAAGAGTAAGAAAGAATTCCTGACATTTGCAAAAACTTGGATGAAGCTTGAGAGCATTATGCTAAGTGAAATAGGTCAAAGACAAATGCTATGTGGTATCACATATGTGGAATCCAAAAAAGCTGAACTCAGAGAGCAGACTGGTGGTTACCAGGGGCTGAGGAATGAGTAAAATGAAGAGATATTGGTCAAAGAGTGCAGACTTAGACATAGGATTTGTAAGTCCTGCATATCTATGTACAGCATAGTGATTACAGCTAATAATACTGTATTATATACTTGAAAATGCGAGTGGAATAGATCTTAAATGTTCTCACCACAAAAGTAATTATGTGATGGAATGGAGGGATTAGCTAATGCTACAGTGGTCATCACTTTGCAATGTATATCATTATCAACAGGTTGTACGCCTTAAATTTACAAATGCAGTATGTTAATTATATCTCAATAAAACTAGAAAAAATTTTTTAAAAAGATTAAATAAAAAAATGATCTCTCACGACATAAAAAGACATGGAGAAACCTTAAATACATATTACTAAGCAAAATAAACCAATTTGAAAAGGCTAAAGACTGTATGATTCTAATTATATGACATCTGGAAAAAGCAAAACTATGGAGACAGTGAAAAGATCAGTGGTGGCCAGATTAGGTTGGGGGATAAATAGGGCACAGAGTCCTTTTAGGCAGTAAAAATACTCTGTATGATCCTATAATGATAGGTGCAAGTCATTGTACACTGGTCCAAACCCTATAGAATGTACGCTAACAAGAGTAAATCACAATGTAAACTATGGGCTTTGGGTGCATATGATGTTTCAATGTAGGTTCATCATTTGTAACAAATGTACCATTATGGTGGGAGATACTGATAATGGGGGAGGCTATGCATGTGCAGAGACAGGGGGAGTATATGGATTATCTTTGGACCTTCCCCTGAATTTTGCTATGAACCTCAGACTTCTCCAAAAGAAGTCTTAACAATAAATCAATGGAAGGATATATCATGCTTATAAACTAAAAGAATCTATAATGTAAACATGTCAGCTCTTAAAAATTCACATATACTTTCAGTGAAACCCCAATTCAATTTGTGAGGACTTTTTTTTTTTAATTTAAAAGCTGATTCTTAATTTTATATGAAAATGAAAGGGATGATGCCTAATAAAAAATGTCTAAGTGAAGAATAATAATATAGAGGAGTCATTTTACAGGATATCAAGACTTATTATAAAGTGTCTATAATTAGCACAGTGTGCTTTGGGTATAAGGATAAAATGTAGATCAGTGGAATAGTAGTGTCAAGAAACAAACACACACATACATGTGAACATATATTAATGACAAAAATTTATGCAGATCATGGGGAAAATATTGTCTTTTTGTTTTAAAGTAAGTGACACTCTCTTAGTTGTATACTCATATAAAAAGAAAACATGACACCTACATCACTGCATTCACAAAAAGTAATATCAGATGGATTATGAATCTAAATATGGAGGACAAAGCAAATTTTCTAGGAAAAAAATATCCAAGTTTTTGTAACGAAATTGATGTTGAATACTTAGAAAATATTCAGCATAACATCATTTTCTGTCCCTGCTGCCTATTATCAAGAGGAATTTGGTAGTTTGGATTTTTTTTGAAGCAAATTTGTAACTCTCTCTAACCCTTTGTAAATCAACTTAGGTATCCTACAATAACTGTTGAACTTATTTGTAAATTTGTAAATGTTTTGTTAAAGTTTAGGTGTCTTTAATTCAAAATGATTTCGAAATCTTCAAATTTAGTATTCAATGAATGCAGCCCAGAGAGTTCTTATTTGGAAGCTATAAGCATAATAAAATTATTGAAAAAAAACTTATAAACTTAGTGACATTGATTCCTACTACAGCAAGTAGAGACTGAACAAATAAAACAGTCAAGGTGCAAATGTCCATAAGATAATCAGAAACTCTGCAATGCTGTTGTGCAACATGTCAACCTGCGGAATGAATCCTTTGATCAACCACTGATTTTTAACAGATTACATTTATATTCTGTACTGCAATGGAAACAAATTAGAGAAGTTTTTAGTTTCTAAATCTGAAAACCTTCAAAATAATTATAAATAGACATCAATTACTTGACTTTTATTTGGTAAAATATATTTTTAGAAGATATTCTAAATTGAGGCAAAAATCTAACTGAAAATACTGGAGCAAAAATGCTTATAAAGTTAACTATAAAAACAGAACTGTGAATATCCTGTATATAGCACAATTTCCTCTTAGTTTAATAGATACAGTGTCACCTGTAGTTATATTTTCTTGATGAGAATGTTATCGACTACAGAGAATAGTCAAAAGTATAAAATATTTTATATTCTAACTGTAAAATGCAATTTTAAAGAATATGACTAGTTTTGCTAAGTTAAATAATGAGTTACATTCAGTGAATACCTAATCACTTCCCAATAAGATAAAGTAATGAAACATTAAGTACTGAACATAGGTTTATCTACATTTGTGTTATTACAGAGAAACTAAAGATAAATTTGGTCTGTTAGCAAAATATGTTTTTAGACTTATTGAAAGACTGTACTATGAAGAAATACCTTTCTAAGTTATAAAATGCATTAATAAATGTGCCAATCTCAAGAATTCTGATTTAACAGTTCACAATTGTTTACTAGTCAGTGTTCACTAGAAAATAAGTTTTCTAAGAGTTAAAAAGTCTAATAAAGGTAATCAAGACTACTGAAAATAATAAGGGAAACAATGGTATGTAAATAAAGCCTTGCATTTTTGCTAAGAAAATGCATGAGAAATAAAGATACATTTTTGTTGAGGGAAAAGAAAATAATTTTGCTCTACAGTAAGCCTGCTTATTTATGAGGGAAACTTAGGACAAAATCTGAGGGCAAAAAAAAAGTTGTAGAAGGTTTATGGAAAAGGAAACTTTGGAAAGGAATTTTTTGTGTGGTTAGTACTGGCCAAGATTATGATATAGGATACATTTAAGTAAGTAAATAAGCTTTAATATCTAAAGTACATGGATGCAAAATTAAAATTTTGTTTTATTTTAGTTAAAAGGACAAGGTTTTTTTTTTTCAACAACCGGTCTGCTCTTAATAAGATATTATAAAGTTTTTCTTTACTTTTCAAGTAATTTGACTTAAAACAAGAATTCTAGGTTTTGCCAAAATAACTTCCTATGTTTATCAGGTCTATGATTGCTTAAAAAAATCCAAGTCTTAATATTAAAAGAGCTAAATTTTTCTTACAACTGTGTAACCTTCTATATTTGCCTCTGAAATATTTTATTGTCACTTTGGTTAAATAGACAATTATAAATGGTTTCATAATGATTTGGATTCTATTTTGTCAAATGTTTGAGTCCTTTTGATATTTTTGGACAAATTTCCCCAAATCAAATTCTAAAATAAAGTCTGTCAGGGGCACCTGGTTGTTTCAGTCAGTTAAGGGTCTGATTCTTGATTTTGGCTCAGGTCATGATCTCATGGTTCATGAGTTCAAGCTCAGCTCTGCAGTGACAGTGCACAGCCTGCTTGGGATTCTCTCTCTTTCCCTATCTCTCTCTGCCCCTCCCTTGATCTCTCTCTCTCTCTCTCTCTCTCTCTCTCTCTCTGTCTCAAAATAAATAAACGAACCTTTAAAAAATGTAAAATAAAAAAATAGTCTTTTGACTATAGCATAACTGAATTATTCCAAACAATTCTTGAAACATTTCAAAAGATTTGTTTTCCTTATTAAATTAATTAGGCTTATTTGTCATAAGCTAATATTCGTTTCAGCTTAACAGTCGAAGTATTGTCAAATTAAGTTATACTAAATCCTCCTAGATTAAATTTGTATAAATATTGAACATTATGAAAAGAAGTGATCTAAAAATATGAAACTCCTAAAAATCTGCGATGTCCTGGTATGTTATTGTACTGAAATATTGTGTGTCACAGAAATAAACAAATTTCCTTCTCAATTGCATTGTAATGAACTCTCATAAAATCTATAACCATGGCCATTTTTAAGTGTTTTATTATTTACAGATAGTTATACTTTTACTCAGATGCTTTTACAAAAGCTTCCTGTAAATGTGTTTTGTCTTCAGTGAGTACTGGTCTCTAATAACCTTAATATTATAAAGCTAAACTGGGTAAAAATTTCTAGAACTAATGGAGGAACTAAATTCAAGTAGAGCAAGAATAATATGGGACTGACTGAACTAAGGAGGATAATTATAATTTTTATAACTTTGTTGAAAATATTGCTGAGTTTTAAAAAATATTTTGTTTTTCGAGATTTAAAGAAGTTTTTTCTCTTAAGCTAATTGACTTAACAGTTTGATAAAATCTATCTCAGTGAACAAATTGAAACATTTATTTTCCTCCCTGTCTGATCCCTCCAGAATTCAGTAACTCTCACTGAGCATTCTTGTATTTTCTCGGCAATATTTATTTGCATAAGTTCAATAAAAATATGTCCTTCTTGTAACAGACACAATTGGAAACATTGATAATATTCTTTATTACACCTTTGAGTGGAATGTGAAAAGGCCAAGGACAGTGCCGCTAAGATGGGCCTATTTGGCATTAAGATTATTTTGAGTTAAAAAGTAATAAAACCCAACAGATTCAAGAAAAGCTCTTTATCTCCCTCCACAATTGCCTAAAAAGAATTTAGACAGAGAACCTGCTCCAGGAAGAGAGCTATCACCATAGACCACTACATTATGACATGAACTAGGTGTAGAGGAATGTAGCAAGGCCTATTTGATAAAAGTCCTCTGTGTCCTGTTTTTTCTCAACAGCCTAGCAAACATTTGTTTACCAAACATTTACTCTTTTTTTTAACCTTCTTGTGAATTGTATTCCTTCCTTTTGAAGTCCCAGAGCTCTACCTCCTTCTCCTTAGTTTGAAATGACATAAATACCTCTTTTTGCCTCTCTTTGGGATTTCCATACCTGTATGGATTCCGCGTATGCACAAAATTTGATTTTTTTCCTGTTAATCTATATCATGTCAATTTGACTCCTAGTCCAGCTAGAAGGACTTTGAAGTTTTGAGGAAATTCTTCCTTCTTGACAAACACATGTGAGAGAGAAGTGCAGAGACTCAGATATGACGAGATAGCTTTAATTGACTTCATGGAGCCACTAAACATCCTTGGAAATACCAGCTTCGTATCCTGCTTACAAAATTACCAGGAGCCTTACCAGGTGGATAAAGAAGGTTACTTTCTGCAGGTTCAGGAACCTCAGGTCATTTTCAGAACCTCAAGAAGAGAGGAATTCACACAAATCTATAGTATCACTACTAAAGTCTGATAGTAGATATTTGGTTTGCCTTTTGGGTTGAGAGGCTATTATAAGTTAAATCTAGGGGCACCTGGGGGGCTCAGTCAGTTAAGCGTCCAACTCTAGATTTTTGGCTCAGTCAAGATCTCACAGTATGTAAGGTGGAGCCCCGCAGTGGGCTCTCTGCTATACTGTGGAGCCGCTTGGGATTCTGTCTCCCTCTCTCTCTGCCCCTCCTCCATTTGCATGGAGCACACACACACTCTCTCTCTCTCTCTTTCTCTCAAAATAAATAAAATTAAACAACAAAAAAGGTTCAGTCTAGAGGTTTCTTATTAAAAGTTCCAGCAAAGCAGATTTTTAAAAGCCTATATGATCAATCACCATTCTTGCTACGCTTATGTAAATCATCAGACCAAGTTTATTAAAACTACACTTATTTTGTAAACAAAGTAGTCTTAATTTAGCTATCTGTGGTAAAAATGAAGGTGATTATAGGAAGATAAATTATGTTTCCTAACACCTCTTTGTAAATATTTTATTCTACTACAGCTCATTATAAACTGAACTAGATCCTCATTTCTTCTACTTTCCTCCAATGCCCGGCTACAACTCTCCAAACTAATGTTTTTTTTAATGTTGTTTTTTGGGTTTTTTTTCTGACTTAAAATAATTTGAGAATACTGCCTTTTCCCCTGAAGCCATGCAAACTAAATATAGATGACTTGATGTAAGCTTCAGAGAAATAGCCACAATAACTCACATATAGGCAGTTATTAGGCCTATTGCTCTATGGCCACTCGGAGATCACTGGAGACATTTAAACTACAATCTGGGAAGACCTTTGAGATTTCCACTGCCTACTTTCACTCTCTCTGAAGATACTTCAAGCCTAACATCTAGAAATCTTGACTGGCTGGCCTAAGAACTGAGAAAGTGATTCACAATTTGATTTAATCATTCACCATTATTTTTCTTTTGTTTCTATAGAAATGTCTCTCATTTAATATTTGATTACTTAAACCACAGGCCTAAATTTGAAAACAAACCTGCATTACTGCCTCCTGAAATGGGTTTAATTGAACTGACCCATTGTCAGGACTAAGAGACTGGTTTAACAAGACGGAACAATCTACTAGTTCAACTTTTAATGTGTGAAACTCCAAAAGAAATTTCAGAGGAGAAAACTGTAGGTATCAAGGGAAGGCCACTCCAAAATTTACCACTTTGGCATATTGATTATTTTAAACAGAAGTTCCTTAAGAGACAATGCAAGAAGGACATTCAGTTAGTCCTCTTGCCCACTGAAAGCAGGAAATAAATCTCACATGTGAAAGTACCTTCCCTATACCAGGAGGTAAAAAGACATCCTTATCATCAGAGATAGGAAATTTAGAGCAAAGAAGGCAAGTGAACAACCCTGGTTACTTTTTAGTAATTTAGTGCCCCAGACTAAATTCTATTTAGAATTTCTTACTAATTGAAGCTTCCCAAGTTATGTTTCTATGTTTTGCCGATTCCTCACAAATTTATTGTCTCTTTGTCTAAAAAGTATAAAAACTGCCTGCCTTGGTCATTTCTTGGAGTGTCAGTGTCATCATTGGGCCTCTGTCTATGCGTAATAAAACATTTTTCCCCTCCTAATAACTTGTCTAATGTCACTTTAATTCTCAGTCCAGCTAGAAGACCTTGAAGGGTAGAGGAAGATTTTTTTCTTTGCCTGTAACTATTACTTATTATTAGTATTTACTGTAATTCATGGCCTCTTCTAGTAGAAAACTTATGACCACACTGTATTTAGAAAACCTGAACCAGTCATTGAAAGCTTCAACTGTGACTCCAACCTATTCAAAATCCACATGTCCCTACAAGGTTGAAATTACTGTTTTCACTCTGGTCCTGTAGGTCACCCTGTTCTTTTTGATTGACTTGACAGCTGTTATGCTTGGGCCATATATTCTAATATGGTCCCATACTAAGCTATCTAGGAACTGTCTGTCACCAACACCAAATTTGAACCATTAACAATGTTGTTCTTGGGAGCCTGGGTGGCTCAGTCGGTTGGGCGTCCGGCTTCGGCTCAGGTCATGATCTCACAGCTCTGTGAGTTCGAGTCCCGCATTGGGCTCTGTGCTGACAGTGCGGAGCCTGGAGCCTGCTTTGGCTTCTGTGTCTCCCTCTCTCTCTGCCCCTCCCCCACTCATGCTCTGTGTCTCTCTGTCAGAAATAAACATTTAAAAATTTTTAAAAAATGTTCTTTATATATTATATCTGCTGTAGCCTGGGAAAATCATGGTCAAGTTGGAATCTCACTTATACCAGGCAAGAGGGACTAACTTATTTGATAACTTTAGCTTCTCATTGTCTTCTCTGCTAAGTAGCAAAACAAGTATTGGTGGAGCCTCTACATATAGCTTAAGTCTTCATAATTCCAAGCCCGTCTTCTGAAACTTCAAGAGCTATATATTACATATATTCACAGACTGAGGAGTCATGATTTGGTTAGATGTCCTTTTAGTCCTAAACCTGGTATCTTATAAATCTTAGACTGATAGTTGTTGACCAGCTACTAATAATGACCTCTTGGCCATCTTTAGTAAACAAACATGTTTAAGCCCTAAGATAAAGATTATAGGTCAGCCTCAGTTCAGTCAAGGCGTTCATAAAAGAATTGGCAATTCTGAATGGAAACCTTCTTGGTAAAATAAAGATCACCAGTGTTTCCTGGTGTTTTTTAGATACTACCAATGTTTCACTCCACTCTATCCCTGTAGAACACTCTTATTTATCCTAAATGTTCAACTTTCTGGATGTAAAACCTTTCCTTGACCTTGTGGCTTGGTGGGAAGGATTTCCCCCGGAACACTCTGCCTCTCATCTTCAGTATGTGACAAAATAAGTTAATACCTCCAACCAGGACAATTGGAGGACACCTTGTCTCTTGTCACTTACCCAAGTGAGGAGAGACAAGGGGCTTTTATGAGCTTCCTATTTATCTTAACTTCTTTTTTCCCTATTAGCACTGTTGTCAGTATTCTCCAAAAAATACTAAAAAAGCAAAGAAATAAATGTTCTGGAAATCAACAATTCATTTCCATTATTAAGAGGAATTCTGTGTCAAATGCCCTATGCGTTTCATTGATAACAGTAACTTAACAAGTTTAAGCAATGATTAATCCATCTGATTGTCAATGTAAATATTTATTCAAATTGCTCAGATTTATCTTTTGTGAGGGTTCAAAAGCAGGAGTGCCTACTATTTTATTAGTGTATATATTTAGTTCATCGCTAAACAGAATAGGCTTAAGAGTTTTTAAAATTTTATTTTTACATACTGAAATTTGACAACTCTAATGGATACTTCAAGGGAACACTCAGTTCTTGGTAAAACTTTCATTAGTTTACATATAGCTCAGTGTTGTGTGTAGGGGATTTTATATGTAGGATCTTGGTGTACTTGACAGTCATAGGAAAGCAGTATTTTTTCCCCTTTCTTCAAGCGTATCTCAAAGACAGAACTAAATATTATATGTGAGTGATTTAAACAAAAGTTAAATTTGCTTTGATGGTAACAGCATCAGTCATTTAAAAAAAGAAAAAAAAAACTTACTCATTGATCTAATCTCTTTGTCACCACTACTGACTTAAATGACAATGACATAGTTATTAAGTTTCTTTAAGAATATTAACAGTTTGGGAGCTGATATATTTTGTTTTAAAACACTTTATTTTTTTTAACATTGCTTCTGTCATGTAAGGTGTTTCAATAAAATTTTTGTTGAAATTTTTATGGAAAGCACATTTTTACTTGCATGGAGTTTCTTAAAGTCATTCAGAATGAAAGTACTATTTTCTGCATTTACTTGATAGGTTTTTTTAAAACTTGGCATTATGGTGTGATTTCTTACAACAACTGCTCTGCAAAACACTTTCAATTCTTCAAGGCCCATAATACTACCTAGGAGTAAGGCTAAAACAACTAGTGAACTTAAAAAGTCACTACAGTTAACCACTGCCCTTCAAAGTTCATGTTGTGTCACTTTGCTTTTACTAAAGACTTGCACTATTACTTGTGTTTGCTAAGTGAAAGAAATCCAAAGAGAATTTTTTTTTTTTTTTTTTTTTTTGGGGCAGAGAGAGAGAGAGAATGAACGGGGGGGGGGGAGAGGGAGAGGGGGGTACAGAATCGGAAACAGGCTCCAGGCTCTGAGCCATCAGCCCAGAGCCCGACGCGGGGCTCGAACTCACGGACCGCGAGATCGTGACCTGGCTGAAGTCGGACGCTTAACCGACTGCGCCACCCAGGTGCCCCGAGAATTTTTGCTTTTACAAAAAACAGAAACAAAAACAAAACAAAACAAAAACCAAACCAAACAAAAAACACCCACTAAGTGACAATAGCATTCTGAGTTTGTTTTGCAGTAAGTTGTTAAAAGAGGCAGCAGTGTCCCTGAGTAGTGAGAGTGGCCCTATGAAGCTCCTTCCCAGGATATACTCAGTATTTCAGCAAGTAGACACTGTGGCTTTGAAGTGCATGAGATCTGCACTTTATCTTGATTTGTTTTTTGCAGTGGTTAACAAGGAGTGTCCTAAGTTATCAGAAGAGCCTTAGAGAAGTTACTTTTTGGACTGGAAATGCTAAAAAATGCATATAAATTAAAGGTAACTGCTTTCTTGTTTATGTCATTTTGACTTATAAAAGTGATCATAGGGATGCCCTACTTTCAGATAGTGGGGGAAACCTGTACACTAAATTACAAAGAAAATTGAAGAAAATGAAAGCAAAATTAAGTACACTGATAATATTTCCATCATGAACTTTAGGGTAAAGTAGAAATAATAGCTTGTGGTTTGTCAAACAGTGATGACATTGAAGATATATAATTTCTAAATTATAAAGCAAGGAAAAACAAGGTATTTTCTATTTCTTTGGGGTTGCCTTTAACTTCATTGGGTTTTAAATCATGCTTTAAATACTTTATCAAACAGCAGTATAAGCAGTTTGAATAATACAGTCAACAATACTGTGCACTAAACTGCAGTAGGTGACTGGTGTCAGCCTTCTGTGACCTCAAGGATAAATCCAAGTCAAGAAGAACCAGAAAGTCAATTAAGGGGAGGCATGCAGTCAGTATTTTTTGCATAATCAGATATGATAGAAACATAATGTATTAAGACAATCTATTGGCCTTTCATGTGTCTATATGGAAATCAATAAATAAACATTACAAAGCATATTATACCCTGTGATACACCTTTGAGAACTGCTTTCAGGCATTTATACCCCTGCCCCTTTGGGCACATAATACCCTATAAAATGATAGGCTTTAAAGCTGTTATTTCAGAGCAATCTGAAATACTGTCTCCTGGGGTTTTAATCCTCAGTAAGACAATAATTAAGCATTTACTAACCCACTTTGAGGTTGGCTTTTTCTTTCAGTTGACAATTTTGGGACCACAAAGGAACCCCAGAAGAAATGCCACTTAATTGCCTGAGATCTATAAGAAACTGGAGCCTTGGTACCAACACAGACCCCTTGGGTTCAACTCGACTCAGATGGGGCAAAGTTGACTGGGTGAATCCTTCCTGGGATCTGGACCTCTCAATTTGATAGAATGTCCAGAGTCTTATTTGTTGTTTCTTTTCTCCTGCAAAGTCAGGCAAGGGCAGTATTCTGTGTATGACACAGGCTTCAGGTATTATGCATGGTCGCTTCTGTGCAAGTCAGAAGGGGCTGCATTCTGTGTAGACTGTAGGTTGCAGGTCTGCTGGAGGGATGTATTCTCATCCCAGAAATTTAAATTTTTTTCACAATATTGCCAATTTGAATGCTTGATGCTACAATTATATAGATGAGCTTCTGAGCAAATCTCAAGACAAGGGACATTAGCTCCTCTCATTAGAGAGTGGCAGAGGTTAACCCCATGCCATGCGGTGGTCCCATAGGGATTTCCATTTGTAATACAAGTAATTTAGTTGTTCTGTCAGGGGATGCGTATGGGAGCTGGCTACTCAGCTTTCTGAGCACTTTTGGTATAGCTAAGCTAAACAAAGAGAAAACTGAGACACAAAGTAAATATGGTCAACCAACACCAGGACGACACCTGGAGAAACATGATTGTTCTAATGAGCACAGTGATCCACAACAAAAACCCACTGGTAGTGCTGAGCATCCAAACCCACTAGAATGGGAGATAAACCATCATAATTGGATAAAAGGGAGGGAGAACCACTTTCCAAGACTCTGGCTGGATTCATCTTTAATACACATGGAGTATATGCTTTCAAGTTACTAAATAAATGGAAAATTATACTAAGGATAATTTTAACACTCAAGTGGCCTAAATGAAGCATTAAGTTCCTTCGAAATACCTAATTAGTTTATCTGCACACCCAACTCTGGCTATTAAACTAAGCAACTAAGTGGGAGGCATATTTTGATTGGTACTTAGAAGCTTCTAAAATAACACTGACAAGATACTATCTAAGTAAGAGATTAGTAAGAAACTATGTGAAATAGTGACAAAATTGAGCTCCAAATTATCAACTCCTGAAGTACTTCCAACTGCTCCACTTCCTTCTTATCCTATAAATGAGCTGCCAGGGAACTAGGCATTAAAATCAAAGCCTCCGTCTCCTCACCATGCTAAGGCAATTATGGCTCTAAAGTCAACAGTTGGCCAGATTGAAGCTGAAAATCAGAGCCTGATAGAAATTTTTTTTAAGGCCTTCTCCCCTAAGTTAAAATTAGAATATGTACCCAGAGGGGAAGAAGCAAACCGGATGGATAGATCAACCTAGAATGTCATTTAAGTTGCAAGTGCTTGAAGGATTAAAAACAACTGTCCTTATCTTACAAATCTTTGCAAAACCAGAAATATCCCCAGAAACAAGGGAAGTCCTTCAATCTCTCCTTTTGGTCAATTCCCACACCTCCCCTATTTAAGTCAAAAGTCTTATAACCTCCCTGGTAACTCTTATCTAGATAATTTCCTATTCCTAAAACTGAAGGGGGAAAAAAAAGGAAAAAGACACCTTTTTAAAAAATACAAATGGGTGGGGCGCCTGGGTGGCGCAGTCGGTTAAGCGTCCGACTTCAGCCAGGTCACGATCTCGCGGTCCGGGAGTTCGAGCCCCGCGTCGGGCTCTGGGCTGATGGCTCAGAGCCTGGAGCCTGTTTCCGATTCTGTGTCTCCCTCTCTCTCTGCCCGTCCCCCGTTCATGCTCTGTCTCTCTCTGTCCCAAAAATAAATAAACGTTGAAAAAAAAATTAAAAAAAAAAAAAAAGAAAAAATACAAATGGGGGTTGCCTGGGCGGCTCAGTCAGTTAAGCAACTTCGGCTCAAGACATGATCTCACTGCTCCTGAGCTCGAGCCCCATGTTGGCCTCTGTGCTGACAGCTCAGATCCTGAAGCCTGCTTCAGTTTCTGTGTCTTGCCCTTTCTCTGTTCCTCTCCTGCTTGTGTTCTCTCTCCCTCTCTCTCTCTCTCTCTCTCTCAAATATAAGTATAAATATTAAAAAAATTTTTAAACAAAAAAATACAAATGGCTACAGAAGCACCCTTGCTCAAAAGCTACCCCACAGCTTCTATAAGATTACTTGTCAAGGATAAATACAAATCTTAAGGGTCCTCTCCACAAATATTAGTAGAATAAAAGCTTAGCCACCCGAGCAGATGAACTTAAATTATTCTATCTGCCAGAAAACTAGTCTAGACCCAACTGTTCTTTTAAAAACTAGAGAGTTCTGTATTATCATACCTGTCTCATGACTGAAAATTTTCAACAGTAAATATAAAGTTTTTGTTTGTATGTCAGTATGTATTGTAGATATGTGGTATTTTCTATCTCCAGATGGTACTGCCAAAATTAGTTCAAGAGCTCTGTTTAATTGGCTCAAAGAAAATTAAGTGCTTTTATGAATTCTCAAAATGTAATAGCACTAACCCAAATAAATTCCAAGTTCACATGATCTAAGATTAATCTTTAATAAAGCTAACTGAAATGTGTTGGTTTAATTGAAACAGGTGGGTTTTTAGAATTATCAGCATTGAAACTAATACTTTTGTTCTACCTAGGTTTACTAAAGTCAAATAAGCTCAGGTTACCTGGGTTACATAATTTGTCAGCAAGAAAGACAACTCCAAGATGATGGTTAGCTGTTTAATGTCATGAAGTCTTCATGAGTAAACATAATGATTAAACAAGTGAATTAAACAGAAGATAAAAGTTTATGGAGTTTTAGCAATATTTTTGCCTACTTAAATAGTTTTCTCAAATCTTTTCTTTTTGGTAACTTAAAACCTTAGAGTTTTGCTAAAATAAGTTACAGGATGGATAATCATTAAATATGGAGATCCTTTGAAACATTAATTACAAAACATATGTTTAATTTAGTTCTGGCTTCCTATTACAGAGAAATGAAAAAATATTTGGGTCAGTTAACAAACACACTGTGCTCTATTGTAAGATTGCACTATGAAGAAGCATACTTTCTAAAAATTATGAAATATATTCATAAGTTTTCCAACTGAACAAATCCTGATGTAATAGTTCACAATTGTTTACTACTTCATTTTCTCTAAAAATTAAGGTTTCTAAGAGTTAAGAATTCTAACAATTCTAATAAATAAGACTACTGGAAAAAGTAAGAGACAAAACTGTATGCAAGGAAAGTGAGACATAGATTTTTGGTTAAAAAGGGGAGGGATATGAAGAATGGAAACTCACTATAGATCTAACATTTTTTATTTTTTTGAGACAGAGAGAGACAGAGCATGAATGGGGGAGGGTCAGAGAGAGAGAAGGAGACACAGAATCTGAAACAGGCTCCAGGCACCGAGCTGTTGGCACAGAGCCCGATGTGGGGCTCGAATTCACAGACTGTGAGATCATGACCTGAGCTGGAGTTGGATGCTCAACCGACTGCACCACCCAGATGCCCCAACTCACTATAGATCTAAAGAATAGAATGTTAAGTGAATGAAGTCAGAGAAAGACAAACATCATGTGATTTCACTCATATGTGGAATTTAAGAAAAAAAATGAAGAAAAAAGAGACGAGACAAACAAAATCTGACTGAACTATAGAGAACAAACTGATAGTTACCAGTGGGGAAGTGGGGGTTGCGTGAAATAGGTGAAGGGGATTAAAAGTACACTTATCATGATGAGCACTGAGCATTGTATGGAATTATTGAATCACTATATTGTACACCTGAAACTAATATAATACTGTATGTTAATTATACTGGAATTTGAAGATAAGTTTAAAAATTTAAATAATAGAAATAAATTTTTATTGAGTGTAAAGAAAATAATTTGTTCTAAAAGGAGACTGTCTATAGAGAGAAAACTTGGGACAAAATCTAAATATAAAATAGTGGCAGGAAGTTTATGAGGAAAAAATGTTTGGAAAATAATTTTATGCATGGTCAGGGCTTACTAAGACTGGAATGGATATGTTTTAATATCAAAATTACAGCGATTTAGGATTGGAATTTGGCATTTTTCTCTGTTAAAATGACAAGATTTAATCTTAGATTATTGGTCTATTTTTAATAATAAATTGTAAACAAAGGTTTTTCTTTATCTTTAGTGTAATCTTCCTAGAAACACAAAGTTTTTATATTTTGTCTTTATCATATCTTTGATTACTTAAGAAAGTTGAATTTTCTCAATGTTTAAAAGAACTAAATTTGCTAACAACTACATAACCTTTATTTGCTTTTATATTTGCCTTCAGAATCTGTTACTGTCACCTTGGTTAAATAGATAATTAATGATTAAGTTTGCAATGATCTGTAATTCTATTTAGGCATGTGCCATTAAATTTTTTTAGTATTTATAAAACTATTTTTGACAAAGTTCCCAAACTTTAAGTTCTAAAATGAAATCTTTTTGTCTAATTAGGCTTGTTTATTTGGTATTCCCATCACCTATTTAACCCATCCCCCCACCCTCTCATTCATTTGGAATCACTGAAAACAAAAACTGGCCTGTTTTTCCTGAAGCCCTGCAAACTAAAGCTATGCAACTTGAGTTCAGCTTCAGAGAAATTGCCACAATGGCTCATGTTCACATGATCTTCAGGCCTGTGCTCTTTTGGCCTCTCAGAAAGCTCACCAGAGACATTCAAACTGCAGACCAGAAAAATCTGTCAGATTGCCACTGCCTGCCCCCACTCCATCGGAAGATGCTTTTGAGCCTGATATCTAGAAATCTTCTCACTGGCAGAGCTCACTGGCAGACACTGGGTTTATAATTTGTTTCAAGTTAACCTATGTTTTTCTTTGGTTTCCATAAAAACACCTCTTATTAATTACCTGAACTTTGAAATGACCCCACCTCCTAAAATGAGACACAACTGAACTGACCTATCCTCAAGATGAAGACTGGTGGATGAGATATGGAGCAGACTTCTTACCAAAGGTCCAGAATAGAACGGTTCAACTCCAGCTATTAGGAAACCATGTTGATTTGTGCTATTTTACTTAAAAATCTGGTCAAAGGATAGAATGTTGATTTGTAACCATACCACAAGGACTTTTCAATGAAAAGTTATTCCAGATATGGAACATATGTGAATGGATGACTCTCAGTTATGGCAGATTAAGTCAGAGGACTCCATTACGCTGGTAACAAGCTGATCAAACCAAGTATCGGCCTTAAGTGACCCAATACCCAGTCTCAGGGAAATATTTAGCCAAATGGTTTAGTTCTGAAATTCTTGGCTTAAATATATTCTAATATTTCTAGCTATGATATTAGCCTTTTTATAGTTAACATGATTACTACACAAATTGTTAGCCTTTTGTATATGATGGTCTACACAGACTGACACTAAGCTAATAATGGTAAAACATCTAGACAATATAAATACCATGTATAGTTCTAAAATAAGAGTTGATGATTTATATCTAGACACAATGAAACATCTCAGGCTATAAAAATCCTAAACCTGAGCAAATTTAGTTTAGAGATGGTTTTCTCTTTTAGGACATGCTTTCTTCACATATATCAGAACAGCTAGGAAAGAGCCTTCTAGTGCTATGGGACAAAGAGATACTTGGTCAGCAATGTCTCCCGTAGGTTGCAATTTGAGGGAAAGGATGAAATGGGCATGGAAACTACAGTAGGTAATTGATGTTAGGCTCTTATGACTATCTCAAGTGACATCAAAGAGAAACCCAAAACAAGAAGAACCAGAAAACCAGTTAAGTGGAAGCATTCAGTCAATATTTTTGAACAGATATGATAGAAACATAAAGTATTAAGATGACCTAATGACCTTTCACATGTCTATGTGGAAATCAGTACACCTCAATTTTTACAACAAATTATACCTTATAATGCTCAATCATGCCGTGGATGACTGATTCCAAGCACACCTACCCCTTCCCCTTTTTGTGTATAATCCTGAATAATCTAAGCTTTAGAGCAGTTCTTTCAGAGCAGTCTGAAATACTGTCTCCCAGACTATTAGTCCTCAGTAAGACAACAAATAAAGCATTGACCAGTCTACTTTGAGGTTAACTTTTTTTTTTTCGTCAACAATACCTAATTGAAAATGTAATTTTACCATGTAATATGGTAAAAGATTCATTCAATTCAGGAAATTCTTGGGTCTGTTGATCACAAAATATGGAAACACATGATCATAATTGTGTAATTTAAGATCATAAAAGGCATCTGGTCTCAATCTCCAGTATATAAAGTGATTTAGTGTGTTCATTGAAGAGTTACATTTCTTATTATCTTGGAAGTATCACTTTTTTGTGACTAAAGATAAATAATGTATCCGTTTTTCGTATAAGCAATCAATATTTTGTTAAAAGCTTAGTAAAAGAAATGAATTCTTTTTTAAATAATGAGTGTTATTAGGGATATTTCTTAAAGGTCACTTATGAAGTTCTATTTAATTAAAAAAAATAACTTCTTCCTGGATGTCAAATAATTGAAATACTCTGAAACAATTTTAACTTTTTTTTTTTTTTTTTTTTCAACCTTTATTTATTTTTGGGACAGAGAGAGTCAGAGCATGAACAGGGGAGGGGCAGAGAGAGAGGGAGACACAGAATCGGAAACAGGCTCCAGGCTCTGAGCCATCAGCCCAGAGCCTGACGCGGGGCTCAAACTCCCGGACCGCGGGATCGTGACCTGGCTGAAGTCGGACGCTTAACCGACTGTGCCACCCAGGCGCCCCAATTTTAACTTTTTTAAAGCAGCAGATTTATTTCTGTATTAGTGAAATGTATGATATGCTCTTTTAATTTTCTTTTTAAACTTTTTTTTTTTAATTTTTTTTTTCAACGTTTATTTATTTTTGGGACAGAGACAGACAGAGCATGAACGGGGGAGGGGCAGAGAGAGGGAGACACAGAATCGGAAACAGGCTCCAGGCTCTGAGCCATCAGCCCAGAGCCTGACGCGGGGCTCGAACTCCCGGACCGCGAGATCGTGACCTGGCTGAAGTCGGATGCTTAACCGACTGCACCACCCAGGCGCCCCTCTTTTAATTTTCTTAAAATAATAGAGTAATTACTATGAAATCTGTATTTTGTTTGCCATGGGCAAAATGGACCACTTTAATGAAAAATAGAATAAATCCAAATACAAATCATTTGGGTAATTCTGATCAAAGAGGAAAAAATAAAAGAACAAGGAGGCAAACAAAAAGACATTTATACTTTTTCTTATTTTTTTTTAATTCAGGCAGTATATGAAGTGTAATCATAACAACAGGATATATATGTATGTATACACCAAGTGTATACATATACATAAGTTCTGTACTTCAAAGAGCCCATCTTTGAAATCTCTGTACCCCTTCTAAAGAAAACTCTTTTTGTTCAAAATATTTTTTTAATTACTTGCAAATGTCTTATAAATCAGTGACATGTGCTAGCTTTGTCATTCACATTTTCAAGTGGTAAAGTTCTGTATAACCTTAGGTTATTTCTATGAACCTGCTTCATTTCAAGAAATGAGAGTGAGTAATCATTGAGCACTTTCCAAAGAATATGACTGGCCCCTTTCAGTATGTCCAAAAAAGAAATTTCACAAATTACTTTGAGAATAGAATCTCTGTTAAACTGAGTGTAAAGTTCTGCATGAGGATCATTTTTTAGCCATTTTATATAAAATTTTCACGTAATTGTTTAAAAAATGAAACAACCCAACACAATAATACTTACTATACAATAAAGGTATTCTAATTTTTGAAGCTGCTTATTTTTTGAAATGAACCACACTTCATATTTTAATGCTGAAAAATAATAAGTATTTCCATTTCTATCAGTAAGGTATTATCATTCCACATAATAGGATTTCTTACAATTAAGAGTAGCTTTTTAAAAAAAAGTTTATTTTTGAGAGAAATAGCCTACTGTGCATGTACAAGTGGGGGAGGGGCAGAGGGAGAGAGAGAATCCCAAACAAGCTCCATGCTCAGCACAGAGCCCAAAGCTGAGAGCTCAGTCCCATTCCCACAAGGTCATGACCTGAGCTGATAACCAGAGTCGGTCACTTAACCAGTTGCTTAACTGACTGAGCAACATGGGTGCCCAAGACTAGCATTAAATGTCTATTTATTTTAAGAGAGAGAGAGAGAGTGAGAGAGCACTTGCACACATTTTTTGAGGGGGAAGGGCTGAGAGAGAGAGAGAGAGAGAGATTGAAAATCCTAAGCAGGCTCCCCACTTTCAGAGCAGAGCCTGACACTGGGCTCAATCCCACGAATGACCTGAGCAGAAATCCAAAGTCTGATGCTTAACTGACTGAGACACACAGGTGCCCCTCCAAAGAGCAGATTTTAAAGAAGATTTTAGAATGTTTTTTTTTTTTTAGTAAATAAGAGAATCAGGCTACTTATTTTACTGATGATAATGGCATTGAACTTACCTTTTTAAAATACAAATTCTTAAAGATGAATTTAAAAAGACCTCATTACTTTAAGAATATCTCAAATACCTAAAATTTTCAGTAACTGCTGCTGAGGGGTAATGACCATGCAATGGTCATGGAATACTGGATGCAAAGTATTGTTCAGGGACATGTGAGTACAGAGCTTAATAATTTTCCCACATAAAAATGTTCGCTTGTTGATGCTGAATTCCATCCAGTGCTGGAAAAGCCCAGCACTTATTAACATACATTTTGTATTATTCATGAGTCCTCCCTAAATGGAGATGAACACGTGAAATATAAAAAAGCAATATAAAAATAATAATTGAGCTTACCAGTCTGGTGAGACGATATTTTGCACAATTGTATCACTGTAAATGGTGTGTCCTCTCAGGTCCCCTGGAAGCCAAAAGCAGCTTTGTTAAGTATCCTGCATCTGTGGCCATCTTGCTTCCAGTAAAATTTGGAATCCTTGGTAAAATAAATCATAAATGTATGCTAATGTTATTGAATAAGTATGTATTTATAATTTTCATGCTAATCTACAGTCTTCTACTCCAACTATTCAATGAATTATACTAAAGGGAGATAACATCCTTCCACTGCTGCTTCTCATTAAGTGTTTGAGGGAAAGCTTAAACATGAATTCTTTGCTGTGTGAGGAGTGATTAAGTGGAACTTTCTGGTTACGTAGACTTCTCCAGTCCTTCTGTTCACATTGAATTGTCTGCAGCTGTAGGTCCTTCAGTATTTCTCTACACAATTTATCAGAAATAGTAGTTGATACACCCAATAGAAACATTAGTTCATAACCCAAAACAATGAAACACCTGAAGAGTAAAATTATATTGAAAGAAAAATAAACTGGGAAATGGGTACAGATGAAGTAAGCTTTCTTTTTTTTTTTTTTTAAATTTTTTTTTTCAACCTTTATTTATTTTTGGGACAGAGAGAGACGGAGCATGAACGGGGGAGGGGCAGAGAGAGAGGGAGACACAGAATCGGAAACAGGCTCCAGGCTCTGAGCCATCAGCCCAGAGCCCGACGCGGGGCTCGAACTCACGGACTGCGAGATCGTGACCTGGCTGAAGTCCGACGCTTAACCGACTGCGCCACCCAGGCGCCCTGAAGTAAGCTTTCTTAAAAAGATAAATGTAGTAGAAGAAATAAGACAATAGATTAGCAATACGAGAGAATAACAGTTTGTAAGAAAATAACACAGGTAAAATGTTCATATAAAATATAATAGGAGATGACAAGATAAATAATAAAATTTACATAGCTGAAGAAACATTTGTTAATTTCAAAACCGGGCTGAGGAACACCATGAAGATGAAACTGTAAAAGAATAAAAATTAGAACAGAAAAGTTAAAAAATAGATATGGTAGAAGTAGGAATTCCAAATCCAAATTATAGGAATCCTGGATAAAGAAAAACAAAAAAATGGAGAAATAGAAATAATTTTTTTAAAATAGTGGATACATGTTTCATATAGATGAGGAAAAATAATGTCAGATTGAAAAATTCCATTGAGTGATAAAGATTATAAACAAAAATTTTACTAAAGTTTAATACCAAAGACAAAGAAAAATTTTTGAAGAATTTTTAGTGGGAAAGAACATATTGTACACACAATATTAGACTCCTTAACTAAAGTACTTTCAAAATGAAATAGGGGTCTGTGTAGTACATGCAGGATAGCTTGCTTGTGCAAACATACCCTGAATGCCGCTGTTAATCACTATATTGAAAATGTGAGGATCATGTCCTCCCTCTATATTTCCATTAAGCAGAATGTACAACAAAAGGTGTTTTTCAGTGTTCAAGGTCAAGATCTCTGAGGTGACCAACCTGGAGCATCTCCCTTACAACAAACAGTATCCAGGTGGCAGATGTTCATCTCCTTGGAAACACCGGCCATGCAAAGAAGGGAAGGACCACTGATAGCTGCTAGGGTAAGTTGCCGTGATATAAAAACTTGCTGCACATAAATCCCAGTAGCAGGTGCTTTGTACAGTCAGCTGCTCCTGGACTCCCTGGATGTAAGTTTCCGCAAAAAGCTGTATCTTTTTTTTTTTTTTTTAATTTATTTATTTATATATGAAATTTATTGTCAAATTGCTGTATCTTGATCACTGTCTCCAGGTCTTTTCTTTGGCCTCAGGAGACCATTATGCACCCTAAGTTTACGGTCTGTGTGGTGCTGCTGAACAGGGTTGATTTTTGTTGATTTCAAGGAAAGAAATTTGGACCTGAAATTTGTTTTTTTTTTTTTAATTTTTAACGTTTTTTTTTGAAGGAAAGAGAGACAGAGTGTGAGTGGGGGAGGGGAAGGGAGAGAGGGAGACACAGAATCCGAAGCAGGCTCCAGGTTCCGAGCTGTCAGCACAGAGACTGACGCGAGGCTCAAACTCACAGACTGTGAGGTCATGACCTGAGCTGGAGTCGGATGCTCAACAGACTGAGCCACCCAGGAACCCCTGAACCTGCAATTTGTAATTTTCAATGGCATTATCATTAAAAAGTAAAAATCATAATCAAAATATTTTTAGAAATTACAAGACCACAGAAAATTTGCCATAAAAACCCACGTAAAACACAACAGATTTTTAGAAGGAAAAAATCTTTAGGTAACACTGCAAGACATAAGGCAGTAATTCTGAACAAACATCTTGATGAATCTGGCTATTGAAAGATAAAGAAATACAAATATATGTACCAAAGAGAAAACAGTATTTCCATATAAAGCTTAAAATTTATAAAATATTAACATAGTATCAGTATGAGAGATGGGTGAGACTCCAGGAAATGAGAAGATGAGAAAATTAGTTTTTAAGGAGCATTACAAAGATCACTTTTAAAGATATGTTGTTTAAAAGAGACACAAACCCAAAGGGAATGGAAAGTTTGTATGTATAAAGATAGAATAAAGACATGATAACATATTACTAACCCAAAAATCTGGTAAAAGTATACCTACAATAGCCTTTAAGAATGAAAACTTACCAGAAAAATATAACAATCCTATAGTGGATAGTCCGTGGTACCACCAGATCCTTCAACTTCAGTTCTGAAAACTCATTCTCAGCTTTTGGGAATATTAGTAGCTAATAGCTTGCAGGTGGGTTCATCTGCTTATTATTGCCCTCAACTGAAGAGTGTTGTCAGAGGTCACACCCACAACCAATGATTGGTTAATGCAAAAATATAAAGACCTGGTTTCCTTTAGCAGTTTTGGACTATCTTACATGGTCCATCCTACCCTCAGAGCTCCTTGTGACGTTGGCCAAGTCCTTTACGATGACTGTATCACAGCCCATTTTGTTCCTCTGCTAAAAATACTAATTAGTTAAGCCCTCCATAAGTGATGATATTATGAGTAATTCCTGAATGGTAACCTCCATCTCAGAGTCTCCTTTAAAGGGGATTTGAATTGCAACAGTTGGTGCCTGGATTGTTGCTAGAAAGCAGCTGCTAAGGTAATACTTTAAAACTGATCACCTGTGGCTTAGCTATCAAAGAAAGCCCCATCACTGGTGGAAGATGGAGCCCTGATAACACCTGCATCTGGTGGCATGCCAATGGTTAAAACTTGCAGCTGTGGTAAACTGGAATGGTGTAACATGGAAGGGCATGCCCTAGCTGGGATGATGTATCAGTCATACAATCAAGTATAGAAGAACTAATAATTTTAAGAATAATGGAATTAGATAGCTGTTTTGGGGGCCAGTAAATGCTTGAAAGAGACACAATGAAATGGTAAGAGAAATTAATCACAGTTGGAGTATAAAAGTGTGAAACTAAAAATGCCTCATTAGCATCACTAAAACATATTTAACTCCCTGCTAGGAGAGGGAAGAACAAGTTGAGGACCAAGCCCAAGGCCAAGAGTAGCAGACATTAAGATTTATTTGACTTCTCAGCCCAGTCAGATCTGCTATGGCAGGGGCAGGTCCCTTTTTGCAAAGAGTTGGACCCCGAGTATGATATAGGAGACATCTAAATTGATGCACTCCATATTCCCTTGAATCCTCTGGGCATTTAGAAGAGGCACACTCTTTCCTATTAAAGTCCATCACTTCCCCTTTTTCTGAAGATGATACAGAGGTCTCTGCCTTATAAGCAAATAACATCCCCTTCAGAATATATTTCTACCACTTATCCTAGTCATTAGATCAAAAACTGGAGTTAAGTTCCGTTATTACCTAGCCAGAGAAATGCTGGGTTTCCTAGGAAAAAAGATCACATCTTAAAGGAGCTGCATGGCTGCATGGTCTAGCTACTATATACCAACAAGAACAAGAGAAGTATTTATTGAACTGGATTCTGAATGTGCTGGAAGAAGGGGATAGGAAGTCTGGACATACACTTTAATAAGAAAAAGTATATTTCCCAGAGTACAGAATTTAATACCCTGCAGAGGACCCTGGAAAAAGTACTAACTTGCTGCTAACACGATTCTTAGAACTTTGGAGAAGTTCACTTCAGTCATGCCAAGTGAAGTAGAAATGCTAGAACTGCCATGATAGAAAGTGGAGGAAGCTAACAAAAGTCTATGAGAAGAGGACATGCTAGAGTGGTATGTTATATATGGATGGAAAATCACCAGATAATTGTGTTATATGGGGAGCCCAGATAGTTTTCTGTTTACCACAACAGCAATTAATGCTCTACTAAGAGGGGAAAATGTATCATTGTTTCAGTTCAGTAGTGGCTATCTTCAATCAGTCAAGGTTGCTTCCAGAAGATTCTTTTACTGTAATAAGCTACCTGATAACAATGAGGATGGCAGTTTCCAAAATAAGAGACCATGAGACTGTGCTCAAACATTGGAGGCAAGGTTGGCACAGTTATTTTAATATTGAAATGAAAGTGACAGCAAGGGTGCCTTGACCTACAGAGATTTATAGATCTAGTTATAGAAATAAAATTCTTAGAAGCAAGAAAGATGAGCAGCCAATAAAGGCATTGATCAATTTATAAAACTAGAATAAGTAAAAAATGGGTAATCAAGAGACAAGACTGCCACCCCAGTAAAGGTCATAATCCCTTGCTTAGTTCGTGAATCAGCACCAGTTTTTGGACCAGAAACCCACTGACTGAAGCAAAATATGGTTCCCTAGAAGAAAGGATTCTAAAACAGGGGAATATGGTAATTATTCTCCTAGTCCCTTACCCAAAAGACCTATATCCATTTATTCAGGTAATTGCACCCTAGGAAAAGAGAAACATTCACATAATTAAAGTACTTTTGGACATGAAGTCTGAGTTTGTATTGATACTTGGAGACCTGATACATCATCATGCCACAGCTGTTGGAACAGGAGTATATAGAGACCAGGTAATACCTGGAGTTCTGTCCCAATATGGCTTAGAATGTTCACCGAGTTCAAGTACCAGCCTGCTTGTTATTTCCCTATCCCTCAAATATATAATTTAAGTGAACATACTCGAGGATTGGCATAAATTCCATATTAGTTTTTTTCTCCCCCTCAGCAGTAAGACCTATAAAACCCAAGTGAGGGGCCTTGGAAACTTCCTCCACTACCCCCTTCTCCATTCCAGCCTTCTGAAGTAGTAAAACATATATAGATATTTGCTTATATATATAAATATTCAGGGGGAAATGCAAGTAATCTGTGCCAACTATATATACCTAAAGGTTGCAGTGGTTGTGATTCCTATCGTATTTCTATTAATTCACCAGTCTGGACACTCAACACCTAGACAGATTCTGGATGTTTAACCAAGTACTAGCTCCCAATACAGCTGCTTATATAGCTATGTTACCTTGCTAAAGTAGATTAATAAAGTCTCAGTACATGTGGCCATTAATGTTGAGAATAGATTTTCTTCCATCTCTATTAGAAAGAGTTCTCATTTACTTGGAATGTAGGCTCCTTTACCTTCTTTTCTAAAATAGAGTAGAAGTGGATCATGAGGACATGCTGCAGAGTATCATATTGGTCCACTATATCAATGACATGATGTTAATTGGACCAGATTATCAGGAAGTGGCAAATACTTTGAAGGTCCTTACAAGGCATGTACCCTCCACAGTGTAGAAGATAAGCTCCATGAGTATTCAGGTTCCTGGCATGTAAGTAAAGTTTGAGAGAGTCCATTGATCTGGGGCATATTAAGGCCTCTTCTCCAAATAACAAAATCTTTCATCTTATACATTCTAATACTAAAATAGTCGCACAGTGACTGGTAGGCCACTTTGGATTCTAGAACCAGTATATACTATGAAAATAGCAATCACAGGAGAAATGCAGTAGCAATACAAATATCAAACAAAATACACATAAAATTTTACTTGAGGTAAAATGATTAATCTTATAATGATAAAAGGGTTAATCCATCAGGAAGATATACTATTGGTAAACATATGTGCATCTAATAACCCAGTACCAAATAGATGAAGAAAAAACTGGAAGAAATGAAAGACTTGACAATTCAACAACAATACTTGAATCTTTAACACACCCTTTCAATAATGTATGGAACAACTATGTAGAAGATAAACAAGAAAATTAATGACTTGAACAACACTGTAATCAAACTATACCTAAAAAACATCTCCTGAATATTCCACCCAACAAGAACAGAATATATATTCTTCTCAAGTGCAGAGAAACATTCTCCAGGATAGATCATATATTAAGACACGAAATAAGGCTTAATAAATATAAGAGGATTTAAATCATACCAAGCATGTTTTACAACCACAATGCAATGAAAATAGAAATCAATAACAAGATTTGAGAAACTCAAACATCTGTGGAATTTGAAAATCACAATCCTAAAAATGGGTTAAAAAAGAATCAAAAGTGGGGCAGTAGCTGGAACAGTTGGTAGAGCATGGGACTCTTTATTATTATTATTATTATTATTATTATTATTATTATTTTAGAAAGAGAGTGAGTGAGTGCAAGCAGGAGGAGAGGGGAGAAAGAGAGAGACAGAATCTTCAGCAAGCTCCATGCTCAGCATTCAGCCTGATGCAGGGCTCAATCCCACAACCCTGGGATCAGGACCTGAGCTGAAATAAAGAGTAAGATCATCAACTGACTGAGCCACCCAGGCACTAGGGGTATGGAACTGTTGATCTCAGGGTCATGAGTTAAAGTTCCCTATTGGGTGTAGAGCTTACTTAAAATTAATTAATTAAAAAAAGAATCAAAAGAGATATTAGAAAATACTTTTAGATGAATGAAAATAAATCCACAACATACCAAAACTTACGGGAAACAGCTAAAGTAATGCTAAGATGGAAATGTATAGCTATAAATGTCTACATTAAAAAGGAAGAACTATCTCAAATTAATAACCTAACCTTCAGCCTTAAGACAATAGAAAGTAAAGAAAACACTACATTTGAAGTAATCAGAAGGAAGGAAATAATAAAGTGTTTTTTTAAGTTTTTATTTAAATTCCACTTAGTTAATATACAGTGTAATATTAGTTTCAGGTATACAATGTAGTGATTCAAAACTTCTCTACATCACTCTGTGCTCATCATGAAAAGTGCACTCCTTATTTCACCCATACCCCTACCCACATCCCCTCTGGCAACCATGTTTGTTATCTATAGTTAAGAGTCTGTTTCTTGGCTTGCCACTCTCTCTCTCTTTTTTCCCCTATGTTCCTTGGTTTTGTTTCTTAAATTTCACATCGAGAAAATCAATGAAACCAGAAGCCGTTTTTTTGTAAACATCAACAAAATTGTCAAATCTTAGCTAGACTTGCCAAAAAAAAAAAAAAAGAAGAAAAATAAAATTTCTAGAGTCAGATATGAAATGGTGGCATTACTACTCACCTTACAGGGAAAATAAATGAGTATAAGGGAATACTATGGACAATTTTATGCCAAAAAATTATATAACTTAGGTGAAGTGGACAAATGCATAAGATGCAAACTACCAAAACTTACTGAAGATGAGATAGACAATCTAAGCAGCCTATAACAAAGTACAACATTTAATCAGTAATAAAAAAAAAGTAGGGGTGCCCTAGTGGCTCAGTCAGTTAACTGCCTGGCTCTTGGTTTTGGCTCAGGTTATGATCTCACAGTTTGTGAGATCCAATTCCACATCACGCTCTGTGCTGACAGCATGGGCCTGCTTGGGATTCTGTCTCGCCCTCTCTCTGCACATCCCCTGCTTGCTCTCTCTCTCTCTCTCTCTCTCTCTCTGTCTCTCAAAAATAAATAAACATTAAAAAATAAATTAAATAATAAAAACCTTACAAAAAAAGAAAATCCCAGGCCCTGATGTTTTTGCTGAATTCTTGCCAACGTTTAAAGAAGAATTAAGATCAGTTACTCACAAACTCTTTCAAAAAAGAAGACAATGGTTCCCAACTTATCCCATGAGGTCAGTATAATCCTCACAACAAAACAAGAGAAAATTCCAACAGAAAATAAAATTATAGACCCACGTATCTTATAATTATGGAGGCAAAATTTTTCAAAAAATGCTAGCAAACCAAATATAGAAACATATAGGAAGAATTATAAGCTATGATCAAGTGGAACTCATCCCAAAATGCAGTGATGATTCAACATACAAAAATGAATTAAAGTTTTAAAAACTAATTAAAGTGATAAACTTTAACAATATATTTTTAACAACATGATTATCTTATTATTGCAATAAAAGTATTTGACAAGATCAAAATCCCTTTCATAATTAAAACAAACAAAAAATCATTCAACAGATCAGGAATAGAAGGAAACTCCCTCAATCTTTTAAATGGAACCTATGAAATATCCACATCTAGCATCACAATGGATGATACAAAGCTGAAAACTTTCCCACTAAGAACAAGAACAAAAAAATGATGCCTACTATTGCCACTTCCATTCAACATTGTACAGGAGGTAGAAATATCCACAAACTGATGAATGGATCATCAAATGTGGTATATCCATACAGTGAACTATTACTCAGCCATTAAAGGGAATGAAGTACTGAAACATGTTACCACATAGATGAACCTTCAAAACATGTTAATTGAAATAAGTTAACTGAAATTAAGTTAATTGACTGGTCACAATAGACCAGATATTATATAATTCCCTTTATATGAAATGTCTGGAATAGACAAACCTAGAGACATAAAAAGTAGACTAGTAGTTGCTTAAGTGGTTTTTATAGATATAAAAGGTAGACTGTTAGGGGTGGGGGTGGATGAATAGAAGAATGATAGGTAAAGGATACATTTTTTTTTGCTCTGGTAAGAAACATAAATATCATTTTAACTATTTTAAATGTACAGTACAGTAGTGTAAACTATATGCACAATGTTGTGCAACAGATCTCTAAAGCTTTTTCATCTTATAAAACTGAAACATTATATCCATTGAAAAACAACTGTATTTCCCTCCTCCACCTGCCACAGAAAAAAACTATTCTATTCTCTGTTTCTAAGAGTTTGATTAATTTAAGTACCTCATCCATGGTTTATTTTTGAGGAGATGAAAAAGTTATAAAATTGACTGTGGTGCTTGTTGCACACTTTGTGCATATCTGAATAAAACTGTGTAAAAAAAACCAACCTGGAACTTCTTCATCTCACATGAGACAAAGAGGATGCTTTTACCAGCAAGGGAGGCTAAACAAGTTTTGAGTTAGAGGGCTTCCAAATCCTTCCAAATACCACCATCTTATTTTTCAGGGTCCTATTTTTATCTCCCTATCTTTCCCATAACAAACTTGGTGAGGCTGTGAAATCAATCTGTATTGCAGTTCAATAACCCCCAGAAACAGACTTTGAACTTTGTACATGATTTTTCCCTGTGCTACTCTGAAGTCTGAATTAAGAACTTTTGAGGACTGATGATAATGGTACTATGAGCTGGGAATTTAAAACTCTGAATTTATAATTATCTTTCTTTAAAGTCTTCATTATAGTTAAAAGCAGCCAGTCTTCCCCCACTGTACCTGTATTCCCTCAACTTTTCATCACAGAAACCCTGTGGTCCATCAAAGTTAGCAGATGAGAGAGAACCAGCACTTAAGCTATTAAACTATGAAGGATTCACATTAAAGCATAGCAAAAATTCTAAGTAAACAGATATAAATTA
>NW_024420586.1:12060752-12094792 GCF_014898765.1 Herpailurus yagouaroundi
TTTTTTTTTTTTTTTTTTTGCTTTGTCTGGGTAACAGCTCCATGTGTCATTCAATTATCTTTAAATCTCCAGGTAGGGGCACCTGGGTGGCTCAGTCAGTTAAACATCTGACTTCCGCTCAGGTCGCGATCACACGGTTCATGAGTTCAAGCCCCGCATCAGGCTCTGTGCTGACAGCTCAGAGCCTGGAGCCTACTAAGGATTCTGTGTCTCCCTCTCTCTCTGCCCCTCCCTGTTCATTCTCTCTCTCTCTCTCTCTCAAATAAATAAATAAATAAATAAATAAATAAAACATTGAATCTCCAGGTAGAGGAGCATTAAATCAGCCAGAGGGTCGGGAATGGGATTCTTTTGAAGACCAGAAAGCTGGGGTTAGGAGTACTGCTCAGGGAGAGTTTAATTTTTTTTTCCTTTAGGAAAGTATGTTTCTTTTCTGATACTGAATTTGATTCAAGAACCAAAGTTAATTAAAAAATTTAAACAAAAGTGTTTCAATTGGTGGTGTAAGTTGTTTCTCTTTAGTGATTCAAGACTTGAGTATAAGGGGGCAGTTTGATAGCAAGAATTGATCTTGTGTATTCCTCTTGTTAGAGACTCTGGGACCAAGATAAATTATACTGAAAATTGCTGCATCTGCTTCTACCCTAGGCTGCCACTTTACATCTGATAAGAATTTCTACCTTGAGAAAATTAAATTGGAAAGTTAACCTTTTACTCTGTGTCAGTGTGATTTTGCTTCCGACCAATCCATAACACATCTAATAATCTGATTCTAAAATTTCATGTATTATCCATTGAAATGAAGTGCTTACTCAGAACTTTGTGTATATTAACTTAAATTTTATTTTCATAAACTCTATTCACAGTGAATTCAAGCAAACATCTATAATTGTTTGTCTTTTATGAGAGCCAAGTGTCACTCTTGGCCAGCTGTTAACCTAGACCAGATCAATATAATTAGCTTTGGTAATTACTTATAGTTTTTCAGGAATAATTGAAATTATTGCATCCTTACTTCACTCTATAATTAAATTGATGGATTCTTCTTGTGTGAGAACTTATGACCTTTAAGTCTACCTACTCACAATATATTCCATAACTAATGAAATATATTATTTCAAGTCTTCCTCCTCTATAGAAAAACATAATAATCAAAATGCTCCAAAGCATACTTAACTCAAAGACACTCAAGTATATAACTCACATTGAGGCCATTAGTATTTCTGGTTTTATAAGTTTTTACTTGTCTGCTGGGGCCATTTCCCTTTCCCACACATGCGAACATTGGTTTAAGAAATGCATGGCTAGTGATGTACGGTTCTAAGAGCCTCAAGTTTTGTCAAGGTCTTTCAGTGTCAGTGAACATGCGCTCATACAAGCAACTAAAATGTCAATTTAAACTTCAAGTACTCTCTCAAATCAGTAAATGAGTAACCATCATTTAACCATAGATATACTAGGATTATTTTCCCCACAATATTCTTGGAATGGTATATAAAAGTATTTAATAATATAGACATTAGTGTCAGACATAACTGAGTTTTCTAGCCTCTTCCACTTATTAGCTGTTTTCTTTGGGGTATTTAATCTTCAAGCCCCTGATTTTTCATTTGTATAAATAGAATAATGCCTCATATCCTATTTTATTGATTTAAGAAGATACATATAAGTTGGTAATCTAAACATCAAAAGCATCCAAGAAAACAACACTTCAAAAAGAACTATGAGTGTATCTTATAGAAAGTAGTATAATTGAAGGATGGTTTGTTTGATTGTGAAATGTTTGGAAATGGAATCATCTATAGGAGTCTCAGGTTTGTGATATTATGATACAGACTATGTGGTAAATCTATAAATAAGATGGGCAGATCATAAGAGAGTATCATTTAAAAAATTTTTTTTAACATTTATTCATTTTTGAGAGTGAGAGAGACAGAGCATGAGCGGGGGAGGGGCAGAGAGAGAGAGGAAGACACAGAATCTGAAGCAGGCTCCAGGCTCGGAGCTGTCAGCACAGAGCCCGACGCGGGGCTCGAACTCACGGACCGCGAGATCACGACCTGAGCCGAAGTCGGACGCTCAACCGACTGAGCCACCCAGGTGCCCTGAGAGTATCATTTTCATGGCAAAGGATTCTCTCTGAAAGTATATGAGATACGATTTTTTCAATAATTTGATTTCCTAAGTAAAAAGTACTCTTAAATGTTTAATGGCATTAACATTATCTATCTACACACAAATCTGTATAAACTCTGGAGGCTATTTTGAAGTAAAATATCTTAAATCCAAAAAAATATTTTAATTTGGAAAAGATAAAATACAGATATTCAGATATTATTAAAATTATGTCTTATTTTAATAATAATTATGAGTAAGTATCAGAAGGATTGGGGAAGTAACTTCTAATAACCAACATTGGAACAATTGATTCTCTTAAATTTAAGAAAGGAAGCTGTATATTTTCCTTTTTTTTTTTTTTAATTTTTTTTCAACGTTTTTTTATTTATTTATGGGACAGACAGAGAGACAGAGCATGAACGGGGGAGGGGCAGAGAGAGAGGGAGACACAGAATCGGAAACAGGCTCCAGGCTCCGAGCCATCAGCCCAGAGCCTGACGCGGGGCTCGAACTCACCGACCGTGAGATCGTGACCTGGCTGAAGTCGGACGCTTTAACCGACTGCGCCACCCAGGCGCCCCAGGAAGCTGTATATTTTCTAAGTAAGTCAAATTAGAGCTGTTGTTTTTACTTAAAAAAAAACGCTGGAATAATTCATATACATTTGTTTATTGACTTCTAGACCACCATTACCATTACTGAAGTGGAAACAAGAGATGAGTCTGTTATATATGGTGGACAGGAAAATAAAGGTGCTTATTTGATGAAAATGTTATGTCATGTTCATTGTGTCACCAATGTAAGAAGGTCAACTCTCTCTAAGTTGACCTCTACATTTAATGTAATTTCATTTAAAAATCTCACAAGAAATTTATGGAACTTGATTAATGGATTCTAAACTGCATAAATGTCCAAGAGTAGCCACAGTCAATTTGTTGAAGAAGAACATGGAAGGAGACTATTCTACTCTAATTAAGAATTTCTATAGTTACAGTAATTAAAACCATGTGCCATTAGCATAGGGGTTGTAACACCCAGTCAAAAGAAAAGAATAAAGATCCTGGAAGCAGATCCAACAGCAATGTGGAAGCTCAAAATATGACATAAGGCAGATAAAAATCATTGGAAAAATTTTGTATACTTCAAATGATGATGGTAAAAATGACTGTACATGTTAAGGAATAATTGGTTTTACTTCTCACTATACACAAAAATAAACTCCAGAAGTATTAATGACTTAAACAAGGAAAAATTCAAATTTAAAACTATTAAAACACACCAGCCTAGATATCAGCAGATGTAGGGTAAAGTTTTAACTCTGCAGTTAAGAATTATAAAATCTCATGAAATTTTTTAACTCCTTAGTCAATGGGAAAATATTTTTACTTCATTTATCTAGGATTTTAATAAATCATGATTTGCATAATTATAATTGTGAATTGCAAATCAATAACTTTACTATGTAGTGATATATTGATGGAACGAAAGGGAAGGTCTACAAATAATATTGATTATACAGCCTCTGCCCATTAGTTCACATGTGAAAAAATATTGAAACATTTGCTCCAAATGATCAGTGGATATACTCATAGATTAAGTAGATATAATCATAGATGAGTGGATTTTCCCCTCACCACATCCCAGTAGAGATATCAATTTAACATAACGATTGAAAGAAAGAGATTTTCAGGCTGTGGTCAGTGAAGAAAAATGTAGTGTCAAAAATTTCCCATTAATAAAGATAGATAGATAGATAAATAGATAAATGCCCATTCCTCTAAGTCTTTCAAATTGGTCTCAAGGCATGCTTTGCAAAGTCTATAGAATAGAATAGTTACAGTTGTTTGCAGCATTTTTTAATTCCCTTAGAATATAGCTTAACTATAACTAAATTCTATTTTAAGAACTTAATTTAGAAAGACAATAGTGAGAGCAGTCATGTTTTAAAATATCATGGGAAAAATGACATACCCCCTTCTGTTGCTGTGGTCAGTAACCAGTGTCCAATCTTGTTACAGATTTTTTTTTCTCCACATTGCTTTTTTCATAATTAGCAGGAACTTGTTCTACACTGATCCATTTCACCAAGATTGTGACCTTGAAATGTGATCTCCTACTTATTAGCCTATTAAATCTTAAGGCAAACTCATTAGAAAATTAGACTATACTTCTTATTCGTTCAAGTACTTAATAGTTCCTGATGAAGCAAATGTAATGCATATTTAAAAGATAAGAAACACCTACCAATAATTACAAACTTAATTTTTTTTTTTACAAAATAATTACATGTAGCACAGTAAAGTTCAAGGAAAAGGTTTAAGCAATCCAAAGATGATGCTTCGAAGTCTATTCTCATTCTCTGTCACTATAAATAAAGAGTAAACTTCTCATGATGGTACATAACACCATTGTTATTTTGAAAATGACTGTTAAGCTATAAACCATATCAGATGATGTAGTAATGCAATTAAGTTTACTCACATGTCATGTTTGCCTCAAGAAGACATCAATTGCTTTTACTAACCAGAAGTAAGAAAAGATGAAGAAGAGTAGTAATGGCTTAAGTGAAATTTGAACTATTTGACCTATATTCTGAAAGATTAACACTTTCGTGGATAGGTGACCTGGTTCAAAATAAAATAAGAAATACCAAGCAATGGGCCAACAAACTCTTTATTATGTGTATTTTATAGCATGGTCCTGAGATAGGTGATATACAATAAACATATTTGCCCTATATCCATGTTGTCAATGTCTTCACAATGAATATATAAAATTTAAAAAATAATTTAAAATTCATGAAAACATAAAAAATGTATATCTTCTGTATTCATTTTTTACCTGAGCCACCATACAGAGAGATTCCTTTCCCAACTCATAAACCCCTGCTTCTTGCAGTCTTGTTTTTTCCAGGCAGTGGTCTAAGCATTTATTATCTTATTTTTTAATCTGCAGATAAATATTTTATTTATTTATTTAATATCAATTGAATTTTTTCTATTTAAAAAAATTAAATCCAACACTTACCATGATGAGCACTGAATGATATATAGAATTGTTGAATCACTATATTGTATACCTGAAACTATTTTTTAAAAGTTTGTTGCTTTATTTAGAGAGAGAGAGCAGGGGAGGGACAGAGAGAGGGAGAAAGAGAGAATCCCAAGCAGGCTCCGCACTACCAGTGCAGAACCCAAAGTGGGGCTTGAACCCACAAACCATGAGATCATGACCTGAGCAGAAACCAAGAGTCAGATGCTTAACTGACTGAGCCACCCAGGTGCCCCCATACACCTGTAACTAATTTAACACTGTATGTTAACTATACAGGAGTTAAAATAAATTAATAAAGTTGATAGAATACTGTTCTAATGGTGTGATAGAGCTGGATGATTGAAACACGTTTAGGAATTGTACAAGTACTTTGTTAAACTGTGGGTAGGTTGGAATCAGCCATGGTGTTACATAGTCCACGGAAATTGATGAACAGTAACATTTAGGGCTTCTATTTGGAGTTCCCATTTAATAGCACACTACTAATATTATCTAACCCAGAGCCCATATTAAAATTTTGTGAAGTCCCTCAATATTGTCTCTTAGAACTATCTATTTTTCTCAGTCCAAGTTGAATTCAGGATCACAAATTGCATTTATTACCATATTTCTGCACTCTGTTTTAATATGGAACATTCCTTCAACATTTCTGTGTGCTTCTTGACCTTGACATTTGAAGAATGCAGTTATTTTGTAGAAGATACTCTGAGTTTGTCAAAGGTTTCCTCATAATTAGGTTAGATTGTGCACTTTTTGCAGAAATACCACAAATGTGATATTTTGTCCTTTTCAGTACATCATTTAAGACACACAGGACAATTAATTGTCCCCAGTTCCATAATGGCAGCTTTAAATATTTGGTTAAGATGATGCCTGTTGGGATTTTCCCCTGTAAAGTTACAATTTTCCTTCTTGAAGTTTATGTGGAACTACTTTGCAACTACATAAATATCCTCTTGTTTATCATTATTTTACCTTCGAGTTTCAGCATTCATTGATGCTTTTCTAACTTTTTATTTTTCCTATATTTAGAATTAAAGAGCTATATTTAGTAAGAAGGACTGTCCCCCTTCCACCACTTCCTTCCTTCCTTTCTTTCTTTCTTCATTAATTTGTATATATATATGTCAGTATAATTGTTAATTTATTCAATGTGTTATCAATTTTACAATCACAATTAATTTTGACGTGTGTTTTGCTTCAGATTGGGACAGTGGAATACCCTTTAAGGTGATATCCAAAGGGATTTGAACAATTTCTTGCTTTATGAAACAAAAATACATTTCCAGGCTCATTCCTTACTTTTCTTGTCCCACCCAGAAAACCAGCCATATCTCTAAGTAGCCCTGGTCATTTTTAGAGCATGGAATTTAGAAATCAGGATCTGGGAGCTGAGTATGTTAGATACTAATTATATGTCATTGTTTCTGGGCTCTTTCAGTGAACAGAGATAAGAAATATAAATTCATATATTTTTTCTATGTGTCATTTATATATTTTCCTCAATACAACTATATACTTCTATGTATGTATCTGTATATCTATATATATTTGAGTATATACTGATCCCTCCAACTCTAAACCCAAAGCACAGAGCATATTCTAGTCTTTCTTGTTACCATGTATGTATATCACTTTTCTAACAATAACAAACCTAACTCCCGAGTTCCGCACCACTCCAGGGACTATCCAAAATGACTGAACGGAAGAATTCCCCTCAAAAAAACCTCCAGGAAATAAAGACAGCTAATAAACTGATCAAAAATGATTTAAACAATATAACAGAAAGTGAATTTAGAATAATAGTCATAAAATTAATTGCTGGGCTTGAAAACAGTATAAAAAACAGCAGAGAATCTATTGCTACAGAGATCAAGGGACTAAGGAACAACCAGGAAGAGCTAAAAAATGCTATTAATGAACTGCAAAATAAAATGGAGATGACCACGGCTCGGATTGAAGAGGCAGAGGAGAGAATAGGTGAACTAGAAGATAAAATTATGGAAAAAGAAGAAGCTGAGAAAAAGAGAGATAAAAAAATCCAGGAGTATGAGGGGAAAGTTAGAGAACTAAGTGATGCACTAAAGAGAAATAATCTATGTATAATTGGTATTCCAGAGGAGGAAGAGAGAGGGAAAGGTGCTGAAGGTGTACTTGAAGAAATCATAGCTGAGAACTTCCCTGATCTGGGGAAGGAAAAAGGCATTGAAATCCAAGAGGCACAGAGGACTCCCTTCAGACGTAACTTGAATCGATCTTCTGCACGACATATCATAGTGAAACTGGCAAAATACAAGGATAAAGAGAAAATTCTGAAAGCAGCTAGGGATCAATGTGCTCTAACATATAAAGGGAGACTGATAAGACTAGTGACCGATCTCTCTACTGAAACTTGGCAGGCCAGAAAGGAATGGCAGGAAATCTTCAATGTGATGAATAGAAAAAATATGTAGCCGAGAATCCTCTATCCAGCAAATCTGTCATTTAGAATAGAAGGAGAGATAAAGGTGTTCCCAAACAAACAAAAACTGAAGGAATTCATCACCACTAAGTCAGCCCTACAAGAGATCCTAAGCGGGATCCTGTGAGACAAAAACCAGAGACATCACTACAGGCATGAAACCTACAGACATCACAATGAATCTAAACCCATATCTTTCTATGATAACATTGAATGTAAGTGGACTAAATGCGCCAACCAAAAGACATAGAGTATCAGAATAGATAAAAAAAACAAGACCCATCTATTTGCTGTCTACAAGAGACTCATTTTAGACCTAAGGACACTTTCAGATAGAAAGTGAGGGGATGGAGAACTATTTATCATGCTACTGGAAGTGAAAAGAAAGCTGGAGTAGCCATACTTATATCAGACAAACTAGACTTTAAATTAAAGGCTGTAACAAGAGATGAAGAAGGGAATTATATAATAATTACAGGGTCTATCCATCAAGAAGAACTAACAATTATAAATGTCTATGCACCGAATACCGGAGCCCCCAAATATATAACACAATAACTCACAAACATAAGCAACCTTATTGACAACAATGTGGTAATTGCAGGGGACTTTAATACCCCACTTACAACAATGGATAGATCATCTAGACACATGGTCAATAAAGAAACAAGGGACCTGAATGATACATTGGATCAGATGGACTTGACAGATATATTTAGAACTCTGCATCCCAAAGCAACAGAATATACTTTCTTCTCGAGTGCACATGGAACATTCGCCAAGATAGATCACATACTGGGTGACAAAACAGCCTTTCATAAGTATACAAGAATTGAGATCATACCATGCATACTTTCAGACCACAATGCTATGAAGCTTGAAATCAACCATAGGAAAAAGTCTGGAAAACCTCCAAAAGCATGGAGGTTAAAGAACACCCTACTAAAGAATGTTTGGGTCAACTAGGCATTTAGAAAAGAAATTGAAAAATGTATGGAAACAAACGAAAATGAAAATACAACAATCCAAACGCTTTGGGATGCAGCAAAGGCAGTCCTGAGAGGAAAATACATTGCAATCTAGGCCTATCTCAAGAAACAAGAAAACCCCCAAATACAACATCTAACAGCACACCTAAAGGAAATAGAAGCAGAACAGCAAAGGCAGCCTAAACCCAGCAGAAGAAGAGAAATAATAAAGATCAGAGCAGAAATAAACAACATAGAATATAAAAAAACTGTAGAGCAGATCAATGAAACCAAGAGTTGGTTTTTTGAAAAAATAACAAAATTGATGAACCTCTAGCCATGCTTCTCAAAAAGAAAAGGGAGATGACCCAAATAGATAAAATCATGAATGAAAATGGAATTATTACAACCAATTCCTCAGAAATAGAAGCAATTATCAGGGAATACTATGAAAAATTATATGCCAACAAACTGGACAACCTGGAAGAAATGGACAAATTCCTAAACACCCACACCCTTACAAAACTCAATCAGGAGGAAATAGAAAGCTTGAACAGACCCATAGCCAGGGAAGAAATTGAATCAGTTATCAAAAATCTCCCAAAAAATAAGAGTTCAGGACCAGATGGCTTCCCTGGGGAATTCTACAAGACATTTAAAGCAGAGATAATACCTATTCTTCTCAAGCTATTCCAAAAAATAGAAAGGGAAGGAAAACTTCCAGACTCATTCTATGAACCCAGTATTATTTTGATTCCTAAACCAGACAAAGACCCAGTAAAAAAAGAGAACTACAGGCCAATATCCCTGATGAATACGGATGCAAAAATTCTCAATAAGATACTAGCAAATCGAATTCAACGGCATATAAAAAGAATTATTCACCATGATCAAGTGGGATTCATTCCTGGGATGCAGGGCTGGTTCAACATTCACCAATAAATCAACATGATACATCACATGAATAAAAGAAAGATAAGAACCATAGGATCATGTCAATCGATGCAGGAAAAGCATTTGACAAAATTCAGAATCCTTTCTTAATAAAAACCCTCGAGAAAGTCGGGATAGAAGGAACATACTTAAACATCATAAAAGCCATTTATGAAAAGCCCACAGCTAACATCATCCTCAACGGGGAAAAACAGAGCTTTTTCCCTGAGATCAGGAACACGACAGGATGTCCACTCTCACCGCTGTTGTTTAACATAGTGTTGGAAATGCTAGCATCAGCAGTCAGACAACGAAATGAAATCAAAGGCATCAAAATTGGCAAAGATGAAGTTAAGCTTTCACTTTTTGCAGATGACATCATATTATACACGGAAAATCCGATAGACTCCACCAAAAGTCTGCTAGAACTGATACTTGAATTTAGCAAAGTTGCAGGATACAAAATCAATGTACAGAAATGAGTTGCATTCTTATACACTAACAATGAAGCAACAGAAAGACAAATAAAGAAACTGAGCCCATTCACAATTGCACCAAGAAGCATAAAATACGTAGGGATAAATCTAACCAAAGATGTACAAGATTTGTACGCTGAAAACTATAGAAAGCTTATGAAGGAAATTGAAGAAGATATAAAGAAATGGAAAGACATTCTGTGCTCATGGGTTGGAAGAATAAATATTGTCAAAATGTCAATACTACCCAAAGCTATCTACACATTCAATGCAATCCCAATCAAAATTGCACCAGCATTCTTCTTGAAGCTAGAACAAGCAATCCTAAAATACCTATGGAACCACAAAAGGCCCCGAATAGCCAAAGTAATTTTGAAGAAGACCAAAGCAGGAGGCATCACAATCCCAGACTTTAGCCTCTACTACAAAGCTGTAATCATCAAGACAGCATGGTATTGGCACAAAAACAGACACATAGACCAATGGAATAGAATAGAAACCCCAGAACTAGACCCACCAACATATGGCCAACTCATCTTTGACAAAGCAGGAAAGAATACCCAATGGAAAAAAGACAGTCTTTTTAACAAATGGTGCTGGGAATGCTGGACAGCAACATGCAGAAGAATGAAATTAGACTGCTTTCTTACATCATTCACAAAAATAAACTGAAAATGGATAAAGGACCTGAATGTGAGACAGGAAACCTTCAAAACCCTAGAGGAGAAAGCAGGAAAAGACCTCTCTGACCTCAGCCGCAGCAATTTCTTACTTGACACATCCCCAAAGCAAGGGAATTAAAAGCAAAAATGAACTATTGGGACCTCATGAAGATAAAAAGCTTCTACTCAGCAAAGGAAACAGTCAACAAAACTAAAAGGCAACCAACGGAATGGGAAAGATATTTGCAAAGGACATATCGGACCAAGGGCTAGTATCCAAAATCTATAAAGAGCTCACCAAACTCCACACCCAAAAAAGAAATAACCCAGGGAAGAAATGGGCAGAAAACATGAATAGACACTTCTCTAAAGCAGACATCCAGATGGCCAACAGGCACATGAAAAAATGTTCAACGTCGCTCCTCATCAGGGAAATACAAATCAAAACCACACTCAGATATCACCTCACGTCAGTCAGAGTGGCCAAAATGAACAAATCAGGTGACTATAGATGCTGGCGAGTATGTGGAGAAACGGGAACCCTCTTGCACTGTTGGTGGGAATGCAAACTGGTGCAGCCGCTCTGGAAAACAGTGTGGAGGTTCCTCAGAAAATTAAAAATAGACCTACCCTATGACCCAGCAGTAGCACTGCTAGGAATTTACCCAAGGGATACAGGAGTACTGATGCATAGGGGCACTTGTACCCCAGTGTTTATAGCAGCACTCTCAACAATAGCCAAATTATGGAAAGAGCCTAAATGTCCATCAACTGACAAATGGATAAAGAAATTGTGGTTTATATACCCAATGGAGTACTACATGGCAATGAGAAAGAACGAAATATGGCCCTTTGTAACAACGTGGATGGAACTGGAGAGTGTGATGCTAAGTGAAATAAGCCATAGACAGAAAGACAGATAGCATATGTTTTCACTCTTAGGTGGATCCTGAGAAACTGAACAGAAACCCATGGGGGAGGGGAAGGAAAAAAATAGAGGTTAGAGTGGGAGAGAGCCAAAGCATAAGAGACTCTTAAAAACTGCGAACAAACTGAGGGTTGATGGGGGGTGGGAAGGAGAGGAGGGTAGGTGATGGGAATTGAAGAGGGCATATTTTGGGATGAGCCCTGGGTGTTGTATGGAAACCAATTTGACAGTAAATTTCATATATTAAAAAGAAAGAAAGAAAGAAAGAAAGAAAGAAAGAAAGAAAAAATAAAATACTAAATAAACAACAGAAGAAAAAGAAAGAAAAATAAAATAAAATACTAAATAAACAAAGGAGGAAAGAAAGAAAGAAAGAAAGAAAGAAAGAAAGAAAGAAAGAAAGAATTGTCAAAACAAAGAAAGGAGAGAGGCAAGGAAGGAGAAAAGGGAGGAAAAAAAAAAGAAACCTAACTCCCATTCTGTTCAATATATTGATAAATTCATCAAAGACAAGCTATATATAAATTAGTTTAAGAATAGGTAACTTGCACAACTGTGAAAAGCACACCTGTCCGATACTAGCTGGAGGACAATAATTTTAACAGTTTTAGATAGAATTTACATAGAGTCCAAAGAACATATATCCAATATACAATCATATTAGTTTTTTTAATGTTCTATTTATTTTTGAACGAGAAAGCAGGAGCCAGGGAGGGGCAGAGAGGAAGGGGGACAGAGGATCCAATGCAGGCTCTATGCTGACAGCACCAAGCCTGATGAGGGGCTGGAACTCAGGACCCGTGAGATCATGACCTGACCACAACCGACTGAGCCACCAGTCTCCTCTACAATCAAATTGGTTTTGACAAATTTATGCAGTTATTTATCATTCCAGAAGTTTTCTTCCATACATCTTCCAGTGATTATCTTCAGAAGATTCTTCTCATTTTTGTCATAATAGATTAGTCTTGGTTATTCTAAAGTTTCACATAATTAGAAAATTATAATATGTCCTTTTGTGCCCAGGTTCATTTTCTCAGCAAAATGTCTGCTAGTTTTATGTACACTATTGTATGCATACATAGCTCATTCAATTTTAAATGATGAGTTCAGTTTATGAATTTTCTCATTAGTGGTCATTTGGGTTGTTCCCAGTTCCTGGCCATTATGAATAAAGTTTTGATGAGCATTTCTGTACAATTCTTTTTATGGACATATGTTTTGGGTTCTCTTTGATAAATATGAGGGTGCAGAATTGTGAGATCATAATGTAGGGGTATGATTAATTTTTAAAATTAAGATATGAGGTTAGTTGTGGGCTTTGCATAAATGGTATTTATTTTGGGGAGGTAGGTTTCTTGTATTCCCAGATTGTTGAGTGTTTTTATCATTAAAGTTTGTTAAATTTTGTCAAATGCTTTTTCTGCATTGAGAGGATTGTGTTTTTCTCTTTTATTCTGTTAATATAGTGTATTACAGTGATTGATTTTTTATTTAGAATCATCCTTTCCTTCCAGAAATAAATCCACTCGGTAAAGGTGTATAATTATTTTAATATTCTGTGGAAATCAGTTGTTATTTTGTTGAGGATTTTTGCATCATTATTCATCAGGAATATTTGTCTATAGATCTCTTTTCTTATAGTGTCATTGGCTTCATTATCACGGTAGTGCTGACCTCATAGAATGAGCTTGAAGTGTTCCCTCCGTCTCAGTTGTTTCAAAGAGTCTCAGGAGGATTGATGTTAATTATTTGAGTGCTTGGTAGAATTCTCTGGTGAAGTTATCTGGTCCTGAGCTTTTCTTTGCTGGGAGATACATTCTATGGGTTTTGACAAATGTATAATGTCATGACATGTATCCACCATTACAGTATCATACAGAATAGTTTCCCTGCAGTAACATTATCCTGTGACTCAACAATTTATCCCTCTCTTCCTCCCCTGCTCCCAACCCACTGACCTTTTCACTGCCTCCATAGTTTGGACTTTTCCAGAATGTCATATAGTTGGAATCACACAGGATGTAGCCTTTCCAAATTGGCTTCTTCCACTTAGTGATAGGCATTTAAGGTTTCTCCTTGTGTATTTACGGGTAAGAGCTTATTTCTTTTTATTACTGAATAATATTCCTTTTTATGCATGTACAATAGTTTCTTTATTCAATCAACTATTGAAGGACATATTGGTTACTTCCAAGTTTTGGAAATTATGAATAAAGCTGCTACAAACATTCATGTGCAGGTTTTTTGTGGACACAACTTTTCAACTGATTTGAGTAAATACTTTGGAGCATAATTGCTGGATCATATCATAAGGCACTGTTTTATGCTGTAGGACAGGGAAGGAAAATGGCACATGCCCGTTCCCTCATTTTCAGAGACGTCCTCCAACACCCTCTAAAATCAGTATGAACAGATTTGCCTCCTGTTTGTTCTTGGTGTTGTGCAAACAGCTGTTTTTATGTTCCCTCTCTGCACAGGCTGCTGTCTCTTTAAGGACAGTGACTCAGCTATCACTGGCCCTCCTGGCTCACTCAGTGCTGAGTCAGCTGGCTTTTAAAGCTCCAGGTTCCAAGCCCTACTTAGTTTTATAAACTCACTGAATTCATCCCCTCTAGTTTTTAAAGCCAAATGTTATAGGGATTAGTCTTCCCCATGTGAACTCCCTGGTACTAGGGCCTGTTTCTCTGCCCTCTCCAAGCACATAGCTCCCTCCCTCCTGGGGGAACCTCCCTCTGCCTTTCTGACCAAACTTTCAGTTGTAGCTTCTCTATATTTAGGTGTGGACTTTGTTCTGCCAGTCTTCACATTGCTCTCCGGTTTATTGACTTGAATGTGGATGATAGCTAGCTGTAAACTGGGATGGGGTGAGCTCGGGGTCCTCTTACTCTTCCATCTTTCCAAGCTCCTCGTCTTATTGCTGAACCTTACATGTTAATTGTATATTCTGGATTTAAGTACTTTGTCAGATATGTGATTCACCAATATTTTCCCCTTGTCTGTGCCTATCTTCTCCTTAACAGTGTCTTTTATAAAGCAGAAGATGTTAATTTTAATGAAGTCCAACGTATCAATATTTTCTTTTATGGACTATGCTTTTGTGTTTCATTGAAAAAGCTATCACCAATACTTTCTCCCTTATTATTTCCTAGAAATTTTATAATTTTGCATTTATAGTTAGCTCTAAAATCTGTTTTAAATCCATTATTTGTGAAAGATGTAAACATGTTGAGGAACTTTTTCATATGCTTCATCATGACCATTTGAATATCTTTCTTTGTGTTGTGTATGTATGTATAGGTTTTTGGCCTTTTAAAATTGTTTTTGTCTTTTTTTTTTTTTTCTCCAACGTTTATTTATTTTTGCGACAGAGAGAGACAGAGCATGAACGGGGGAGGGGCAGAGAGAGAGGGAGACACAGAATCGGAAACAGGCTCCAGGCTCTGAGCCATCAGCCCAGAGCCCGACGCGGGCTCGACGCGGGGCTCGAACTCACGGACCGCGAGATCGTGACCTGGCTGAAGTCGGACGCTTAACCGACTGCGCCACCCAGGCGCCCCAGTTTTTGTCTTTTTATTACATAGCTTTAACAGTTTGGTTTTTAATAAATTCCAGATATAAGGACTTTGTAGATATGTTTTGCTGATATGTTTCTCAATCTGTGGCTTGACTATTAACCTTTCCATACTGTCTTTTTTTTTAAGTTTATTTATTTTTGTTAAGAATCTGTATCCAGTGTGAGGCTCTAACTTATGACCCTGAAATCAAGAGTCACACACTCTACCGATTGACCCAGCCAGGCTCCTCTCAATACTGTCTTTTTAAAAAGAAAATTATTTCCATGAAGGCTAATTTCTTTTTTCTTTTATGATTATTATTTTCTCTGTCCTGTCTGAGAAATATTTGCCTCTCTCAAGGTAACAAAGACATCCTTTTATTATTTTTTCTACAGTTTAACTTTAACTTCTAGGTGTTATGATTCATCTCAAATTAATGTTTCTGCACAGCAACATTTGAGCTTTCATTTTACCCCATATGAGTATGTAGTTTTGCTAGAAACACTTGTTGGAAAGCCTTGTTTTTCCATTTCATTTTTTGCTGCTGTCTTGAAAATGAATTGTCACTATGACCGTGGGTTTATTTCTGTACTATTCTGAATTGAATTCTTGATATACCCTTATACTAATATTGCACTCTCTTGATTATTGTAGCCTTAGTGCCCCACATTATAAAGTCTTGCATTAATGAAACCATTTTAAAATATGGTTTTGGCTATTCTCAGTCATTTAAATGTTGAAATAAATTTTAAAAACAGTTTCTCAATCTATAGTTATAAAAGCCTCTTTCTCATTGATCCTGGGCAACCAGTAATCTGTTTGTAATAATTTTCTTTTGAAGAATGTTATATAAACAGAATCATACACTATGCAACTTTTGGGATTGACATTTTTCACTTAGCATAACTTCCTCATAATATATTCAAATTGCTGCATGTACTAATAGTTATTTTTTATCGCTTAGTAGTATTTCATGGTATGGATACACAATAATTTTTTTAACCATTAAACAAGTGAAGAACATTTTGAGAGTTTCTTTTGCAGTTTTGGCGAGTACAATAAATTTCCTACAAACATTTGTTCATAAGTATTTGTGTGGGCACAGCTATTAATTCTCTGGGATAAATGTGTAGTAGTACAATTGTTTGTCCATACAATAATTATACATTTAGTTTTTTATGAAACTATTCAACTCTTTTCCAGAGTGGGATTTACCATTCCACATTCACCCCAGCAATAAAAGGGAGATTCAGTTTCTCCATATCCTTAAAGATTTTCTTTTTTGGTAATAGTTCTAATATGTGTATATGTTATCTTGTTATGGTCTTAATTTTCACTACTTTAATGGAGAATAATGTTGGCCATCTTCTTATCAACTTAATTGCCATTTGCATATCTTATTCAATGAAATGTCTCTTCACTTCTTTTGATTATATTTAATTTTAGATTTTACTGTTAAGTTTTGAGGATTCTTTATACAGACAGTCCTTGATTTATGGTCCTTTGACTTATGATTTTTCAACCTTATGATAGTGCAAAAGCAATCCATATTCAGTAGACACTGTACTACAAATTTTAAGTTTTTACCTTTTCCCAAGCTAGTGATATGTAGTACCATGGTCTCTCATGATGCTGGGCAGGGGCAGCAAGTGGCAATCCCAGTGATCCAAGCGACCACAAGGGTAAATAACTGATACACTTATAATCAATCTGTGCAACCATTCTGTTTTTCACTGTTGGTACAATATTCAATAAATTGCATGAAGTAGTCAACACTTTATTATAAAATAGGCTTTGTGTTAAATAACTTCTTCAAACTGTAGGCTAATATAAGTGTTCTGAGCACATTTAAGGTAGATTACACTAAGCTATGATATTCAGTATGTTAGGTACATTAAATGCATTTTCAACTTAGGATATTTTCAACTTATAATGGGTTTATCAGAATATAACCCCATTATAAGTCAAGGAAGATCCTTATGTTCTACAGATGAGTTCTTTATCAGACATGTGGTTTGCAAGTATACTCTACTAGCGGTGATATGTTTTTCCATTCTCTTAAATATGACTCAGAGGAAAATTCTGAAATAAATGAACTCCAATTTAGCTTCTTTTTTTGGAAATGGATTTTGTTTCCTCTGTCATATATAACAACTCTTCACGAAGTCTATATCTCCCAATCTTTTTCTTGGTCAGTTTCTAAATATTCTATAGTTTTATATTTTACATATAAATCTATTATCTATTTTGAGTTAACTTTTGTTTAAGATATGAGGTGCAGCATGAGATTTATTTTTCTCCCTGTGGATATCCAAAATGCTCTATTACCATTTGTTGAAAAGATTATTCATTCTCCATTAAATTGATGTTGTGTCTCTGTCAAAAATAAATGAGCCATACATGGGGGGGGGTGGCTCTTTTTGGATTTTCTGTTCTATTCGATTGATCTCTGTGTTTATTCCTTTGCCAGAACCACATAGTCCTGATTACTGTAGCTATAAAATAAATTTTGAAATCACGTGTCTGTATTCTCATTTTATTATTCTTTTCTAAATTTTTTGTCAATTTTACTTCATTTGCCTTTACATATAAATATTAGAATAATTTTTTTCATAACTACAAAAACCTTGCAGGGATCTTGCTGACATCTCTACTGTGTTGAGTCTTCCAATCCATGCACACACTATGTCTCTCCATTTAATTAATCTTTATCAGTGTTTTGTAGTTTTCAACATATAAGCTCTATGCATGCTATATGAAATTTACACACAAATATTTTTAAGGATTATAAATTATATCATAATTTTAACTTTAGTATTCACATGTTAATTGCTACTATATAGAAATAAAATTGATTTTTATACCTTGATCTTGTATCCTGTAGCAGTGCTAAATTCACTTCCAAGAATGAGTTCTGCAGGTTTATTTTGTGTGTTTATTAGTTGAGATTTTCTACGTAGTAGATCATGTCATCTGAAAATAGGACAGGTTTATTTCTGGCTCTTCAATCTGTATGCCTTTTATTTCCTTATTGAACTACCAAAATTTTCAGTCCTATTTGAATGGCAGTGGTAAAAGCAGCATATTTGTTTTATACCCAGTCTCAGGGAAAATGGATTCAATCTTCCACCACTATGATATTAGCTATCGTATTTTTGTAGATGTTATTTATCAAGTTGAGAAATGTACCCTGTATTTCTATTTATTATTTTATTGTATTTTATTGTATTTTATTTAAATTCAAATTAGTTAACATATAGTGTTATATTGGTTTCAGGAGTAGAATTTAGTGATTCATCTCTTATATATAACACCCAACGCTCATCCCCAAAAGAGCCCTCCTTGATGCACATCACTCTTTTAGCCCATTCCCCTGCATCCACCTCCCCTCCAGCAACTCTCAGTTTGTTCCCTGTATTTAAGAGTCTCTTATTGTTTGCCTCCCTCTCTGTTTTTATCTTATTTTATTTCTCCTTCCCTTCCCCTATGTTCATCAATTTTGTTTCTTAAATTCTACATGAATGAAATGAATGAATGAATTCTATATGAATGAAATCATATATTTGTTTTTCTCTGACTTATTTCACTTTGCATAATACACTCTAGTTACATCCACGAATATGAATACTATTAAAATAGTCACATACTTTTTGTGCCTTAATTGATAGTATCATGTGATTTTTCCTCTTTTGCCTATTATTATGGAAGATTTCATTAAATGATTTTCAAATATTGAACCCAGTCTCGAATCTCCGAAAAAAAAACCATTTAGTCATGTTTCTTTTAAAATATATTTCTGATTTATATTCGATAGTATTCTAAGGGTTTTTTTTTTTTGCATTGAAATTTATGAGAGAGCTATTGGTGCATAGATTTCTTTTTTATGTGTACTCTCTGTCTGGTTTTGGTATCAGGGTAAAACTAACATCATAAAATGTGTTGGGAATTACTCTTTCCTGTTGTATTTTGTGGAAATAATTGTGTACAATTGGTGATAAAATCTTTAAAAATTTTAAAAAATTTAAACATAATTGACATATAACATTGTGGAAGTTTAAAATGTACAATGTGTTGGTTTGATCATATATTGCAATATGATTGCCTTAATAGGATTAGCAACACTTCTATCGTGTCACATAATTATCATTTCTTTTTTGTGGTGGGAAGTCAAGATCTAGTCTTTTGGCAACTTTCAAATTTATAATACAATATTATTAAAAATAATCCCAATACTGTGTGTCAGATCTTCAGAATTTATTCATCTATTAGTTCCATGTTGGTACCTTTATACAACATCTCTTTAATTCTGTCTCTCTGCACCTAAAACTGCCATTCACTGTTTTTGAGTTTGGCTTTTAGATTCCACGCAAAAGTGATAACATACAGTATTTCTATTTCTCTTTCTGAGTTATTTCACATAGCAAAACGTCCTCAATGATGATGATTCTTTCTTAGATGTTTGTATAATTCTCCAGTAAAACTATCTTGGCTTGAAGATCTTGGTTTCATTTATGTTTTTTAAGTGAATAGTCCAATTTTCTTAATAGCTATGTATTTATTCAAATTATCTATTCCATATTGAGTGAATTGTAATAATTTATACCTTTTGAAGAAATGATCCATTCATTTATGTTGTCCACTTTATGCCTGTAGACTTGTTTATATCTTACTATCTTCTTGATGTCTTCAGGGTGTGTAGAGATATCCCCATTTCATTCCTGACACTGGTAATGTATGTATTCTTTCTTTGTTTCTTTGTCAATCTAGCTAAAGGTTTATAAACTCATTGGTCTGTTCAAAGAATTAGCTTTTTAATTCATTTCATTAATTTCTGTTAGTATCTTTATTATTTCTTCTGTTTGGTTTGAGTTTAACATTTCCTTAGGTGGAGTTTAGATTATTGATTTGAGACTCTTTATTCTTCAATGTAAACATTTAGTGTTATAAATTTCCTTCCCAGCACAGAATTAACTCTGTCCAACAAAATGTGTACCCTGTTGTTGCAGGGTGGAATATTCTATGTCAATTATCTCTTTTTAGTTGATGCTATTTTGTTCTTGTATATCATCGCTGATTTTATGTCTAGTCAACCTATCTATTGTTGACACAGGGTTGTTGAAGTCCCTAATTACAATTTTGGATTTGTCAGTTTGTGCTTTTTGTTCTGTTGGTTTTTCAGTTATATATTTTGCAGTTTTGTTGTTTGGTGCATATACATCCAGAATTTGTGTTTTAGTGGACTGACTTTTATATCATTATGTAAATTCACTTTGACAATTTCTATCTTTAAAAGGTACATTAGACTACTTATATTTAATATAATTATTGATACACAGGGCTTAAAACTGTCATTTTAATTTTTGTGGTTTTTTTTGTTTGTTTTCTCCATCCTACCTTCCTGAATTCTTATTTAGAATTCTATTTTGAATCATCCATGGTTTTTTTAGTACATATATTTGTAGAGCTCCTTTGTGTGTGTGATTGCTATAGGCATTACATTATTTATATATTGTTTATCAGTCTCCTCATGTTAACATTTTACTAGTATGAGTGAAGTGTAGAAATCAAAATTATTTGTGGGTAGTCTCCTGCTTCTGGAAAGGTGAAGTAGATACACTATTCCCTTTTTTTCTCATTAAGTGCAACTAAAATCCCTAGACATTATATATAAAACAACGTAAGAAAACACAGACTAGTGAAAATAAGGCAGACTGGCTAGGGACCTTAGGGTCTGCTATGGACTGAATTGTCTCCCTCAAATACCTATTTTGAAGCTTTAGCCCCTAATGTGATTTAATCTAGTGGTCAGTGCTTTATGGAGGTTATGGTTAAACGAAGCTATACTATAGCCTTATACTAAAGGAAGGTCTCTCTATTGATCTATCTCTGCCATGTGAAGACATAGCAGGATGGTGGCTGTATGCAAGCCAGTAAGAGATCTTTCACAAGAACTGGAACATGCTGGCACCCTAGCCTCCCAGCCTTCAGAATTGTGAGAAAATAAATTTCTGTTGTTAAGCCACACAGTCTGTAGTATTTTTTATGGTACCTGAACCGACCAATCTAGCGCCTGAGTGAACATGGTGAAAGAAATCTTGCAACATCAGGAAGGAAGAACAGAAACAGCAAAAATATGACTGAACACCATAAAATAGACTTTCCTTTTCCTGTTGAGTTTTCTAAATTATGTTTGCAAATGAAGCAAAAATTACAACAGAGAGTCTAATGTATCTCTCACTATATGTAGAGGAAATATTTGACAATGATATTATAAATGAAAGACTAAAATGATGTATTATAGTCTTCATTTTTAAAATAACAGCTTTATTAAGATATGACTCACACTCCATATGCTAGAGAAATATAATTAAAAATAAAATCTGCCAACCCAAAAAGCTTCTCCACAAAAGTAGAAGAGAGAGAAAACTGTTTTATTATTGGATAAGCATTAAACTAGAATGTGATGCACATCACAAGCAATCTGCTAAAGAGACTGTAAAGATAGAAGGAAATTTTATCCTATTATATGGCCAAGTAGATACACCCAGTTGCATACATTTTATCAAGATAAATGATAACTATTCCTCAAGTAAAAGAACATGGCATCATCAGTGATCAGACATGACTTGTCCTAAGTTCACCTTGTAATTGGGGTAGCCTCATGGATGTGTTAATTGCTTTTAAAAAGGAAAATGAATTACTCATATATTTAAGATAGGAAGTACATTTGTAACTTGAGGCCTGGCACCAGCTAAAGTTAGACTCTTATCCTCCCACAGAAAATAGAAGATATGTGTGCTATCTTTTGTGATTATTACATTTCAGAGAAATGGCTGTCCAGTATTGAGAAAAAATGTGGCAGAGAGGATTCGCAATTATAAGGTTTTATTTTTTTCCTTTTTTTAATAATGTTTGTTTATTTTTCAGAGAGAGGGAGATAGAGTGTAAGCAGGGAAGGGTCAGAGAGAGAGGGAGACAGAATCCAGAGCAGGCTCCAGGCTCTGAGCTGTAAGCACAGAGCAGGACACGGGGCTCGAACCCATGAACCGCGAATTCATGGCCTGAGCCGAAGTCAGATGCTGAACCGACTGAGCCACCAGGCCCCCCTATTTTTTCCTTTTAAGTAAGTGCTCTAAGATAGGGTGTACAGTCTCTTTTTCTTCTTGTATCAAGAGAAATTAAAGTTTATTTTCCTTATTTTTAATTTGTATTTGTCATGTACATCTGATTCACCCATTTAAGATATACAGTTTGATAGTTTTTAGTATATTCACATAGAGTAACAATCACCACAATCAGTTTAGATCATTTCATCCTCTAAAAGAAACCAGTTCCCCATCAGCAGTCACTATCCATTTCTGTGACACTACTGTTCCCAGACCTAGGTAACCACTAACCTACTTTTTGTTTCTATAGATTTACAGATTATAGACATTTTATATAGAAGAAATCATACATTGTATATTTTGTGACTGGTTTCTTTCAGTTAGCATATGTTATTCTGGTTGTAACATATGTCAGTATTTTATTCCCTTTTCTGCTGAATAATATTTTGTGGTAGAGATACAACATTTTATATATCCATTATCAGTTGATGACAATTTGGGTTATTTCCACTTTTTGACTATTACTAATGATGCTATTATGAATGTTCATCTACAAATATTTGTGACAATATCCTTTCACTTTTTTTGGATATTACCTAAGAGCATATTTCTGGTTCATACGATGACTCTATATTTATCTTTCTGAGGGACTTCCAAACTGTTTTCCAAAGTGGCTGCACCATTTTCTATTCCCATCTGCAATATATAAAAGTTACAAACCCTTTTAAACACTTATTTTTATCTATCTTTTTTTTTATTTTGGTCATCCTAGTGGATGAAGAGTTCTATTTCATTGTGACTTCGCTTGGCATTTCTCTGGTGACTAATGTTAAGCATCTTTCCATGTAGTTATTGGCCATTTGTATATATTCTTTGGAATACTGTATATTCATATCATTTGTCCATTTTAATTATTTGTCATTATATATTTTAGTTGTAAGAGTTCCTCATACATTCTAGATACAAGTCATTTATCAAGACTTATTAGAAGAAAATGTCAGAAATAATAATGAAATAATAAAATTAAACTTTTAAACTAAAAAGTACTTGCTGAATGTAAAAGACGACATTAAAATAGTGAAATAAAAGTGTCAGAGATATATAGAAAACAAAAAGTAAGGTGGAAGATGTAAATCTGACAATACAAATAATAGCATTAAAGATAAATGGATTAAACACTCCAAAAGGAGTCTTCTCTTTGCACTCAGAGTCCCCTTTAATATTTTTTGCAGGGCTGGTTTAGTGGTCATGAACTCCTTTACTTTCTGTTTGGGAAGTTTTTAAATCTCCCCTTCTATTCTGAAAGATAGCTTTACTGGATAGAGTATTCTTGCCTGCAGATTCTTCCCATTCAGCACTTTGAATCATGCCACTCCCTTCTGACTTGCCAAGTTTCTGTTGAGAGATCTACAGCTAGCCTTATGGGTCTTGCCTCGTAAGTTAAGTAATTCTTTTGTCTTTCCGCTTTTAAGATTTTTTCACTATCGCTATATTTTGCAAAATTAATTACAATATGTCTTGGTGTTGGCCTGCTTTTGTTGATTTTAGTGGGAGTTCTCTGTGCCTCCTGGATCTAGAAATCTGTTTCTTTCCTTAGATCGGGGAAGTTTTCAGCTATTATTTCTTGAAATAAATTTTCTGCCCCCTTTTCTCTCTCTTCTTGTGGAATTCCTAGAGCACTAATCTTATTACATTTGGTGGATTCACTGAGTCTCCTAAGTCTATTTTCATGCTGCATAATTCTTTCTTTTGTTTTGCTTCATTATTTTCCACATTTTTTGTCTATATCACTTATGTGTTCCTCTGATTCTTCCAGCCTTGTGTTTGTTGCATCGTCTGTTTCCAATTTTAGTAATTGCATTTTTTATTTCTGATTTTTTTAAACTTTTTTATGTATGCAGTGAGGGCTTCCCTGAAGTCTTCCATTCTTTCCTCAAGCCCCGTGAGTATCCTTATGATTGTTGCTTTAAATTTTCCATCGTGCATGTTACTTATATCTGTTTTGCTTAGATCTCTGGTTGTGACCTTATCTTGTTCTTTCATTTTGGATGAATTCCTCCTTGTTGGCATTTTGTCTAAGTCTCTGTCTTCTCTGTGTTAGAAAAGCCTTTATATTTCCTGCTCCTGAAAGTAACAGCTTTATGGAAAAGAGGTCATATAGTGCCCAGGGCCTGGTGCTTCAGGGAGTATCTCTGGGGTGTGCTGCGTGTGCTCTGATCTTGTGTTTTGGCTGCTCTACCCTTCAGGTCAGTCATCTGCAGAGGTTCTCCTTGCCTGCAGTGTGCAGTGTATGGTCCTTGGCCAGAGTGTGGTGACTTTTAACTAGGTGTGCTCTGGTCTGCTTGTTTAATGAGACCTGATACAACTTCCACTAGAACTGAAGCCCTTTAGAACTCTCTGGTCAGGAGACATGGTGTGGGCAGGAGTTTCTGCTGGTCCTCTGGAGAAGGGGTTTGTATGCTGAGACTGAAGCAAACCCAATGGAGAAAGACAGTACTGCCAGAGCACAGGGATGTGGGGCTTGGTGTAAAGCAGGCTAGGCAGCCATTGTCAGTGCTTTGCTGCTTACTGCATGTGGCTCTATGTTTATGCTGAGGGGCAGGGAAGGAAATGGAACCAGCCAGCTCCCTGGTCCCTGGAGAGGCTCTCCCATACATACTGCCTATTTGGGAAGAACTCTGAGAAGAGCAAATAATCCCACCCACCACCCACTCCCATGTGTCCCAGGCATTTTTCAGATCACTGTTTCCACACTGTCTGCCTCCAGGTTGTTTGCATGCCTTCTCTCAAGTAGGGTACTGCTCTCCTGGCTCTATACCCACCAAGCCTGCTGACTTTAAAAACTCCAGGCTTTAGTGGCATGGTGTTGGCAGAAGTTTGTGCTGGTCTTCTGGAGGAGGGTCCAGCCATGCTGGGACTGAGGCAGGCTCGACTGAGAAGGGTAGTTGCACCAGAGTGCAGGGGTGTGGGACTTGTTGTAAGCAGGTTAGGCAGCCAGTGTCAGAGCTGAGTTGCTTCCTGCAGGTGGTTCTGCATTTATGCTTAGGGGCAGGGGAGGGAAATGGTGCTGGCCAGCAACTTTGTCCCTGGAGAGGCATCTTCCTGAAGTGCAATAATCTACCCCCTATGTGTCCCCAAGTCTTCTGCAAATCAGGTATTTCCACACTGCCTGTCCCTGGGTCACTTATCCGCCTTCTCTCAAGGAGTACAGCAGCACCCTTAGGGCTCTATCCCGGCCAAGCCTGGTGACCTTTAAAACTCCAGCCTTTAAGCCCTGCTGGCTTCAAGAACTCATGAAAATCACCCCCTCTTATTTTCCCAGACAATGGCTTTGGGGAAAGGTTATCCATTTGCATTCCCCTGTATGCTCCTCTCTCTCTCACCTTTATCTACAACCTCTACCATGACTCCCTCTCCTCCATAGGACCCAGGATCCACTTCTCCCCCAAATCACTTCTCTGCACTTTCTACCTTCTTCAGTGTGGCTTTTCTCCCTTTAGTTGTGGGGTTTGTTCTGTCAGTCTTTAGGTTGATTTCTGGGGTATATAGAAACATTTGATATCTAGTCGTGTTTGAGGGAGGAGACAAGCCTCTTAGAGTCTTCCTACTCTGATGCCATCTTTGCTCCCCTATTAATCTTTTCTATTTGATGAGGTATTGTCCTTTAGTTCTTTGTGTATCATTTCCTTTAGTTCTTTGAATGTATTTATAAAGGCTGTTTTTGAAGTTAATGTTTGTGAAATCCAACATATGGGCCCTGTCATAGGCAATTTCTGTTGCTCCTTTTCCCCTAGGTATGGGTTATACATTCCTATTACTTCTTGTCCTTTGTAATTTTTTTAAAAAGGACCTGTTAAATAATATATTGTAGCAATCTGGATACTCATCCCTTCTCAAGGCCTTGCTAAGTTCATTTATTTAGTGACTTAGTTGGATTTTTAATGACATTTATTTCCCTTACATTGTGAAGTTTCTAATATTGTTCGTTAGGGGGTTCTACAATGGGCATGCCCACAGCCACCTGCCATGATAGCGTTTTATGCAGGACTCTCTGTCTCTTTTTTGATTACTGTATTAAGCTACCTTATCACACCCAACTGTTAGACTCTACTAATTGCCAGTTGATTGTACTATAATGATTACTTTTGTGTCAACTTGACTGGGCCATGGGGTTCCCAGGTATTTGGTCAGTGTTCTTGTTTTTTCTATATGGATGTTTTGTTGATGAAATTAATATTTAAATCAGTAGGGTGAGTAGACTGCCCTTCCCTAATGTGGGTGGGCCTAATCCAATCAGCTCAAGGCTGATATAGAACAAAAAAATCTGATTTTCCCTCAAGTTGGAGTTCTTTCTGCCTGATTGCTGGGGAACTGGGATATCAGCTTCTTCGTGACTTTGAATTTGAACTGAAACATCAGCACTTCTTGGGTCTCAAGCCTGCTGGCCTTCGAAGAGGAACTACACAGCAGCTCTCCCAGGCCTCTAGCTTGCCAGCTTATCCTTCAAATATTGGGACTTGTTAGCCTCCATAATCATGTGAGCCAATTCTCCATGTAATAAATCTCTTTGTACACATATCCAACCTATTGGTCTTGTTTCTCTGGAGAACAGTGAGTAATATACACTCTTGTTTGCAACACTTCCCGGTGGCATAAATTGTTCCACCATCCAACCCAATTAAATTGGGGTCCCTTTGTGAGGGTAGTTATGTGGCCAATTTTTAATTTTTTTGACCCCAAGAAGACTTTCCTTAGCTGTCTTTTTTCCTAGGTTCTCGCTTGTAAATTTCTTGGCCTACAGTTAAATTTGTAGCTCTCATGGAGCTACTACCCTCCTCTTAATTGCTTGCCACTTGAATATCTTTTGTTTCTGAGATAGTTCCTAGGCTTCAAACTTTCTCACACTCTTCCAAATAAACTTGGCTCCTATGGGGAGAATTTCAGAACTCTCTGTTCTTATGCCCCACCTGTCTCTTGGGAAAATCTATGAGCCAGGGCTCTGGAGCTAGGGCGTGTACAGTTGCATGCTTCTGTGGGAGTGGCATCCTTGCTTTATAAACAAAAAATTAGACAGGAGCACTAGATATTGGCTTTCTCAGGTTGCCTCCATCAGTATGGAACTTCTGTACAAACCCTATACGTGTCCTACAAGGGGCAAGGACATTCTGACCCTTAGTACTTTTGGCTTGCCACACCTTGGGTATAGCCTTTGACCTACAAGTGGAGCTAGGAGGAGGAAGAGAGCTCTTGGCTACACTAACTTTGAATTTCATCTTTAAAAATAGAGCTCTGGAAGATGAGAAATACTGATGTCTTTGCATGCCAGGGAGATACCATAGCACTTGACAGACATCTGGGAAAGAGAGAGCCTTGTATTCTTGCCACATAACTTAGAATGGCATATCCATTATTTTGAGCTGGGATGGGAGTTAGGAGGAGGTTGTGGCTCAAGAGTCACAGACTCCAGTTATTTTTGCTGAAATTTAGCAAATTTTCTTGAATAAAAATTTCTTCACTTAATGTATGCCCTTATATATTTTTTTTCTTCAGCATTTTAAATGTATCAATTGCTTGTTTCCTGGATTCCATTGTTTCTGATGAGAATAAAAAATGATGCATACCATTGTCTACAATGTTTCTACTTACTCCTGTCACTTTCAAAATTTTCTCTTTATCTTTGGTTTCCTCTAGTTTGGCAATGATGTGCCCATCTATTTATTTAATTATTCTTATCATGCTTGGATTTTGCTGAGCTTCATGGATCTGTAGGTTCATGATTTTTACTAAATTTAGGGAACTTTTAGCCATCATCTCATTGAACATTTATTCTTCCCTGTTTGTTTTCTCTGCCTTTTCTTCTAGAGATTGAAATATACAAATATTAGACTTAAAATTACTTAAAATTGCCCTTGTCTTACTAAAGTTTAGTTCATTTTTTCTCAGTATTAAAAAAAAGTAAATTGGATAATTTCTATTGATAGGCATTAAAGTGCACTGATACCCACTTCTTCTATTTCCATCCAGTTCATTGAGTATAAATATTGAAGTTGGTAGTTCTATACTTTCTATTTATGCCATTTTTTAGTTTCCATGTCTATATTTCCACATATATTCTTTCAAAATGACTATTTTAGAGATCACCTTTAGAGAGAGACTGAGAAGATGGGAGGAGTAGGAGGACCCTATGCTCATGTCATCCCATGGATACAGCTAGATAGCACTGACATTGGTGTAAATAATCCAGAAAATGACCCAAAGACTAGCAGAACAAACTCTACCACTAAAGGTAGAGAAGAGACCACACAGACAAAGTGGGAAGGGCATAGATGTGGTGAGGAGCTAAATGAATCCCAGGCTATCTGCAGAACGAGGTGAGCTGAGGGTACAGAGAGGGGACAGAAACAGACTCTCATACTGGAGAGCCCACACAAGGAAGACAAATCCCCATGCCATTTGGCTTTGAAAACTAGAGTGGCCAAATTGAGTAAGTTCTTAACAACAAGTGTGACTTAAAGCCTAGAAATTTAAAAATTATCAGTCTTGGTTCTGAGAGAACCTGAAGGGCAATAGGAAGCAGAGTTCCCTCTTTCAAACAGGCAGTGCAACAAAAAGCCCATGGAGATATGGCATAGAAGAGACAGCTTGAAAAATGCCTGGAGCATATAGAGGGAGAATTATTTACTAATCTTAAGAGTGGGTCCCAGCGAAGAGCTAAGGTTTTTCCTGTGGCGGATCTTTGTGCGGAACCAGCGGGGTCAAGAGCGCTAACTGTGGAGAAGAAAACAGCGATCCCGAATGTCAGAAGAATACCCTAACCGAGCTGGTCTGCAAAGACGAGAAGGCTCCCAACAAACCTGACATGCCATTTGACACTGCCTTCAAGTCTGTGTATGTCTGTACTTCAAGCAACTTCTCTCTGAATACAAAAATCCAGTAAGGCAATTTCTTACTCCACAAACGCGGGTGGCCCTGATATATGCACTGGCAAAACCTGTCTCTCGAGGTACTTTGAGCCCTGGAAAAAAATCTTCTAGAGATAGGTACACAATTCTACAGAAAGTTTTCCTGTTGGTTCCAGCAGGATGTGGTCTACATTGCCATTGTTGGGGATCCCAGCTTTCAACCAAATGCAGTACCCATAGACATCCCCTGTGTCTTGTGGTTGTCACCCAGCATTAAAGAAAACCCAGAAATTAATGGAAGGGCTGACTGTAATGCAAAATAGCTGAACCTGAGTTGTTAACAAAGGGGAGAGAGGGAACATGGCAGCATAGGAGGACGCTGGGCTCACCTTGCGTCCTGCTGATCACTTAGATTCCACCTACACCTGCCTAAATAACCCAGAAAACCACCAGAGGATTAGCAGAACGGAGTCGCCGGAGCCAAGAGCAGACGAGAGGCCCACAGAAGAGGGTAGGAAGGGCGGCGAGGCGGTGCGCGCTCCACGGACTGGCAGGAGGGAGCCGGGGCTGAGGGGCGGCTGGCCGGCCAAGCAGAGCCCCCGAGTCTGGCTTGCAAAAAGCAGAGGGGACTGACGGACTGTGTTCCGACAGCAAGCGCGACTTAGCGTCTGGGAGGTCAAAAGTTAACAGCTCTGCTCAGAAAGCAGGAAGGCTGGAGGACAAAGGGAAGGAGAGCTGCTGAGCCCCCTGACGACAGAGCTCAGTTTGGTGGGGAACAAAGGCACTCGCCAGCGCCATCTCCCCCGCCCATCCCCCAGCCAAAATCCCAAAGAGAACCAGTTCCTGCCAGGGAACTTGCTGGCTCCGCGCAAACACCCAACTCTGCGCTTCTGCGGAGCCAAACCTCCGGCAGCGGATCTGACTCCCTCCTGCTGCCACAGGGCCCCTCCTGAAGTGGATCACCTAAGGAGAAGCAAGCTAAGCCTGCCCCTCCTGCCCCCGTGCACCTTGCCTACCCAACCCAGCTAAGACGCCAGATCCCCAGCATTACAAGCCTGGCAGTGTGCAAGTAACCCAGACAGGCCACCCCACCCCACAGTGAATCCTGCCCCTAGGAGAGGGGAAGAGAAGGCACACACCAGTCTGACTGTGGCCCCAGCGATGGGCTGGGGGCAGACATCAGGTCTGATTGCGGCTCCGCCCACCAACTCCAGTTATACACCACAGCACAGGGGAAGTGCCCTGCAGGTCCTCACCACGCCAGGGACTATCCAAAATGACCAAGCGGAAGAATTCCCCTCAAAAGAATCTCCGGGAAATAACAACAGCTAATGAGCTGATCAAAAAGGATTTAAATAATATAACAGAAAGTGAATTTAGAATAATAGTCATAAAATTAATCGCTGGGCTTGAAAACAGTATAGCTGACAGCAGAGAATCTCTTGCTACAGAGATCAAGGGACTAAGGAACAGTCACGAGGAGCTGAAAAACGCTTTAAACGAAATGCATAACAAAATGGAAACCACCACGGCTCGGATTGAAGAGGCAGAGGAGAGAATAGGTAAACTAGAAGATAAAGTTATGGAAAAAGAGGAAGCTGAGAAAAAGAGGGATAAAAAAATCCAGGAGTATGAGGGGAAAATCAGAGAACTAAGTGATACACTAAAAAGAAATAATATACGCATAATTGGTATCCCAGAGGAGGAAGAGAGAGGGAAGGGTGCTGAAGGGGTACTTGAAGAAATAATAGCTGAGAACTTCCCTGAACTGGGGAAGGAAAAAGGCATTGAAATCCAAGAGGCACAGAGAACTCCCTTCAGACGTAACTTGAATCGATCTTCTGCACGACATATCATAGTGAAACTGGCAAAATACAAGGATAAAGAGAAAATTCTGAAAGCAGCAAGGGGTAAACGTGCCCTCACATATAAAGGGAGACCTATAAGACTCGTGACTGATCTCTCTTTTGAAACTTGGCAGGCCAGAAAGAATTGGCACGAGATTTTCAGTGTGCTAGACAGAAAAAATATGCAGCCGAGAATCCTTTATCCAGCAAGTCTGTCATTTAGAATAGAAGGAGAGATAAAGGTCTTCCCAAACAAACAAAAACTGAAGGAATTTGTCACCACTAAACCAGCCCTACAAGAGATCCTAAGGGGGACCCTGTGAGACAAAGTACCAGAGACATCACTACAAGCATAAAACATACAGACATCACAATGACTCTAAACCCATATCTTTCTATAATAACACTGAATGTAAATGGATTAAATGCGCCAACCAAAAGACATAGGGTATCAGAATGGATAAAAAAACAAGACCCATCTATTTGCTGTCTACAAGAGACTCATTTTAGACCTGAGGACACCTGTAGATTGAGAGTGAGGGGATGGAGAACTATTTATCATGCTACTGGAAGCCAAAAGAAAGCTGGAGTAGCCATACTTATATCAGACAAACTAGACTTTAAATTAAAGGCTGTAACAAGAGATGAAGAAGGACATTATACAAGAGTGACAGGGTCTATCCATCAGGAAGAGCTAACAATTATAAATGTCTATGCGCCGAATACCAGAGCGCCCAAATATATAAAACAATTACTCATAAACATAAGCAACCTTATTGATAAGAATGTGGTAATTGCAGGGGACTTTAACACCCCACTTACAGATGTGGATAGATCATCTAGACACACGGTCAATAAAGAAACAAAGGCCCTGAATGAGACATTGGATCAGATGGACTTGACAGATATATTTAGAACTCTGCATCCCAAAGCAACAGAATAGACTTTCTTCTCGAGTGCACATGGAACATTCTCCAAGATAGATAATATACTGGGTCACAAAACAGCCCTTCATAAGTTTACAAGAATTGAAATCATACCATGCATACTTTCAGACCACAATGCTATGAAGCTTGAAATCAACCACAGAAAAAAGTCTGGAAAACCTCCAAAAGCATGGAGGTTAAAGAACACCCTACTAACGAATGAGTGGGTCAACCAGGCAATTCGAGAAGAAATTAAAAAATATATGGAAACAAACGAAAATGAAAATACAACAATCCAAACGCTTTGGGACGCAGCGAAGGCAGTCCTGAGAGGAAAATACATTGCAATCCAGGCCTATCTCAAGAAACAAGAAAAATCCCAAATACAAAATCTAACAGCACACCTAAAGGAAATAGAAGCAGAACAGCAAAGGCAGCCTAAACCCAGCAGAAGAAGAGAAATAATAAAGATCAGAGCAGAAATAAACAATATAGAATCTAAAAAAACTGTAGAGCAGATCAACGAAACCAAGAGTTGGTTTTTTGAAAAAATAAACAAAATTGATGAACCTCTAGCCAGGCTTCTCAAAAAGAAAAGAGAGATGACCCAAATAGATAAAATCATGAGTAAAATTGGAATTATTACAACCAATCCCTCAGAAATACAAGCAATTATCAGGGAATACTATGATAATTATATGCCAATAAACTGGACAACCTGGAAGAAATGGACAAATTCCTAAACACCCACCCCCTGCCAAAACTCAATCAGGATGAACAGACCCATAAGCAGCGAAGAAATTGAATCGGTTATCAAAAATCTCCCAACAAATAAGAGTCCAGGACCAGATGGCTTCCCAGGGGAGTTCTACCAGACGTTTAAAGCAGAGATAATACCTATCCTTCTCAAGCTATTCCAAGAAATAGAAAGGGAAGGAAAACTTCCAGACTCATTCTATGAAGCCAGTATTACTTTGATTCCTAAACCAGACAGAGACCCAGTAAAAAAAGAGAACTACAGGCCAATATCCCTGATGAATATGGATGCAAAAATTCTCAATAAGATACTAGCAAATTGAATTCAACGGCATATAAAAAGAATTATTCACCATGATCAAGTGGGATTCACTCCTGGGATGCAGGGCTGGTTCAACATTCGCAAATCAATCAACGTGATACATCACATTAACAAAAGAAAAGAGAAAAACCATATGATCCTGTCAATCGATGCAGAAAAGGCCTTTGACAAAATCCAGCACCCTTTCTTAATAAAAACCCTTGAGAAAGTCGGGATAGAAGGAACATACTTAAAGATCATAAAAGCCATTTATGAAAAGCCCACAGCTAACATCATCCTCAACGGGGAAAAACTGAGAGCTTTTTCCCTGAGATCAAGAACACGACAGGGATGCCCACTCTCACCGCTGTTGTTTAACATAGTGCTGGAAGTTCTAGCATCAGTAATCAGACAACAAAAGGAAATCAAAGGCATCAAAACTGGCAAAGATGAAGTCAAGCTTTCGCTTTTTGCAGATGACATGATATTATACATGGAAAATCCGACAGACTCCACCAAAAGTCTGCTAGAACTGATACATGAGTTCAGCAAAGTTGCAGGATACAAAATCAATGTACAGAAATCAGTTGCATTCTTATACACTAACAATGAAGCAACAGAAAGACAAATAAAGAAACTGATCCCATTCACAATTGCACCAAGAAGCATAAAATACCTAGGAATAAATCTAACCAAAGATGTAAAGGATCTCTATGTTGAAAACTATAGAAAGCTTATGAAGGTAATTGAAGAATATTTAAAGAAATGGAAAGACATTCCCTGCTCATGGATTGGAAGAATAAATATTGTCAAAATGTCAATACTACCCAAAGCTATCTGCACATTCAATGCAATCCCAATCAAAATTGCACCAGCATTCTTCTCGAAACTAGAACAAGCAATCCTAAAATTCATATGGAACCACAAAAGGCCCCGAATAGCCAAAGTAATTTTGAAGAAGAAGACCAAAGCAGGAGGCATCACAATCCCAGACTTTAGCCTCTACTACAAAGCTGTCATCATCAAGACAGCATGGTATTGGCAC
>NW_024420586.1:12099792-12115451 GCF_014898765.1 Herpailurus yagouaroundi
AGAAACTTAACAGGAACCCATGGGGGAGGGGAAGGAAAAAAAAAAAAGAGGTTAGAGTGGGAGAGAGCCAAAGCATAAGAGACTGTTGAGAACTGAGAACAAACTAAGGGTTGATGGGGAGTGGGAGGGAGGAGAGGGTGGGTGATGGGTATTGAGGAGGGCACCTTTTGGGATGAGCACTGGGTATTGTATGGAAACCAATTTGACAATAAATTTCATATAGCATTAACAAAAAAAAAAAGAGTGGGTCCCAGAGGGGCAATGTTCACTGAGGAAATTCTCTAGGAACAAAGAAGCTGGTAGGCATCAATACATAAACCCTGCCCCCAGCACAAACACATAGTCACGTGTGGGAACCAGCAAAGCACCCACATTCACTACTTAACTTGCTTACACCAAGCCCCACCCCCATGAATTTAGGCAGATCCACCCTTTCCAGTCATGCTTGCCTGAATCTCTGTGCTGTGGGTGCCCAACCCAGAATACCCATGCATACCTTGCCAACACAGTATCTTCTGACTCACATGCTTTTCAAGGCCTCTGTGTTGGCAGTGACAGGGGCATCAGCAGCAGGACTGCAGAAGAACAAGGAGATACCTTGTTAAAATTGCAAGCCCTAGCCATGCATGCTTTGCAGATTGGCTCCAGCTGGTTAGTCCAGAAGCAGTAGGTCCTGTCCAGCAGCAGCAGGTTCATTTAGCAAGTAGACCAGCCTACACCTTGTTAAAACTGCCTGTTCCACCCCAGCTGGCTTGGTCCCTGAAACAGCATGTCCCCTCCTGCCAGCGTGCAAACCTGCAGGCACTGTGCCCTTGCTCCCTCCAATACTCACTTGGCTGGAGCCCATTCAAGTGGGCCACAAACATGACAGTCTGTAACCATCTCCACAGGGTACAGCACCACACCAAAGTACTCCTGTCCTGGGGTGAGGGGAAGATAACCACATACACCAGCCAAATGGAGGCCCAGCAGTATGCTGGGGCCAGAGAGTTGGACTGATTACAGTCACCCCTCCCAGCAAAAACTTCTCAGGGGATAATGCAGGGAAAGTTCCCTGTAGTTGGGGCTACTGTATCTCTGGCAAATGTCTGCTATGACTCACTCAAGTGTAGCCCAATGTGGCACAAGCTTGGTCAACCAAAACCAAAAGGACCAAACGGTGCCCACAATAAGCAAACAGAGCCACAAGAGATGATTGGACTGAAGGAAAAATGGCCAGGACACAACAGCAGGGCACACACAGCATACGTAGGAGACACCCCTAAAATGCCAAGATCTGGGGAAGAGGTGACATGTACTGCAGGGAACTATAGGACCTCTTTTTAATAAGGCCATACATTCAAGAGCAGGGGATGCAGCTAACAGAGAGAAGCATACACAGAGATTTACACAAAATGAAAAGACAGAAGAATATGTCCCAAATGAAAGAATAGGGCAAAATCACAGTAAGAAAAAATAAGCAAAACACATATAGGTAACAACACTGATAGAAAATTTAATGTAGTGAACATACACATGCTCACTGGACTTGAGAAAAGAGTGGAGGACATCAGCAAGACTCTTAAAAAGATAAAAAAGACAATCAGAGATGAAGAACACAATAAACGCAAATAAAAATACACTAGATGGAAAAAAATAGTAGGCTAGAGGGACAAAAAGGATGAGTTAGCAAACTGGAAGACAGAGTAATGGAAAGTAATCAAGCTGCGCACGTGAGATAAAAAATTACTGAAAATGAGGATAGACTTAAGGAATGCATCAACTCCATTAAATGTAATAACATTTTCATTATAGGAATTCCAGAAGAAGACAGAGAAAGGGGGGCACAAAAGTTATTTGAGGTAATAAAGCTGAAAACTTCACTAATCTGGGGAATGAAACTGAAACCTAGATCCAGGAAGGACAGACAGCCTCCAACAAAATAAACCCAAGGAGGTCCACACCAACACACATACTAATTAAAATAGTGGAATATAGTGATAAAGAAAGAATTTTATGAGCAGCAAGAGGAAAAAAAAGTCAGTTACACACAAGTGACATACCATAAGGCTAACAGCTGGGTTTTTAGCAGAAACTTTTGCAGTCCAGAAGGAAGTGGCAGGATATATTCAAAGTGGTGAAAGGAAAAAAGCCTGCAGCCAAGAATACTGTATCTAGTACTGTATCAAGTCTATTATTCAGAATAGAAGAGAAAAAGAGTTTCTCAGAGAAACAAAAGCTAAAAGAGTTCATGACCACTAAACCAGCCCTACATGAAATGATAAAGAGGACTCTCTGAGAGGAAAGGAAAGACTGTAAATAAGAGTAAGAAAAGTAGGAAGAACAAAAGCAGGAAAAATCAGTAGATATGTAAAAACCAGTCAAGGGACCCACAAAATAAAAGGATATAACTTATGACACTATATATCTAAAATATGCAGAGGAGTTGAGTAAAAATGGGTTCAAACTTAAGGGACCATCAACTTAATATAGACTGTTATTTGCAGAAGATGTTATGTAGAAACATAATGGTAACCAGAAATCAAAAGGCAGTAATAGATATGCAAACACTAAAGAGAAAGGAATCTAAGTATATCACTAAAGAAAGCCAACAAACCATGAGAGAAGAGAGGAAGAGAAGAAAGGACCACAGAAGAGCTACAAAAACATAAAGCAAGTACAAAATGGGAATAAATACATAGCTGTCAATAATTACTTTGAATGTAAAGGGACTCAAAGCTTTAAAAGACATAGGGCAACAAATGGACAAAAAAAAAAAAAAAACCAACAACCAAGAAAACAAAAAAAAAAACAAGACCTATCTCTATGCGGCCTACAAGACACTCATTCCATACCTAAACACACATACAAAGACATATTTATCATGAGAATGGATGTGGAAAGAAAGCCAAGGTATTGATACTTACATTGGACTAAATAGGCTTTAATACAAAGACTGTACCAAGAGACAAAGAAAGACTATATAACAAAGGGGACAACCCAAAAGGAAGATACACCAATTGCAAATATTTGTGCACCCAAAATAGAAGCACCTAAATACATAAACAGGAAGTAATAAACATAAAGGAACTAATCGATAGTAATACAATAATAGTAGGGGACTTTGCCACCACACTTACATCAATGGACAGATTATTCAAACAGAAAATCAACAAGGAAACAGTGGCTTTGAATGATGCACTGGAACAGATGGATTTAACAGATTTATTCCGATCACTTCATCCTAAAACAGCAGAATAAACATTCTTATTAAGTGCACACAGAATATTCTCCAGAATAGATCAGTAATAAGCCACCAAACAAGTCTCAATAAATTCAAAAAGATCAATGTCATACATGCATCTTTTCTTTTTTCTTTTTTTAAATGTTTATTTTTGAGAGAGAGAGAGAGTGAGAGAGAGAGACACAGAGAGAGAGACAGAGAGAGAGAGAGAAAGGGAGAAAATGAAGGGCAAAGAGAAAAGGAGCCAGAGGATCCGAAGTGGGCTCTGCACTGACAGCAGATGTGGGCCTCAAACTCACAAACCGTGAGATCATGTCCTGAGCTGAAGCTGGATACTTAACTGACTGAGCCATCCAGGCACCCTGTACCATGTACCTTTTCTAATCACCATGCTATGAAACTAGAAATCAACCACAAGAAAAAATCTAGACAGAGCACAAGTACATGGCAGTTACACAACATGCTACTAAACAATGAGTGGGTCAACCAAGAAATCAAAAGCTACATGAAAGAAATGAAAATGAAAACACAATCCTCCAAAATTGGGATGCAGCAAAAGTGGTTCTAAGAGGGAAATTTATAGAAATACAGGCCTACATCAAAAAGCAAGAAAAACTACAAATAAACAATTTAACCTTAAACCTAAGGGAGTTAGAAAAAGAACAAATTAATCCTAAAGCCAGAAGAAGGAGAGGAATAATAAAGATTAGAGCAGAAATAATTGACATAGAAACTTCAAAAACAATGGAACACGTCAATGAAACCAGTAGCTAGTGTTTGAAAAGATCAACAAAATTGATAAAACCTCTAGCCAGAATCATCAAAGAAGACAGGACTCAAAAAAAGCAGAAATGAAAAAGGAGAATAAACGACCAACACCATAGAAATAAAAATTATTGTAAGAGAATATTATGAAAAATTATATGGCAACCAATTGGACAAACTAGAAGAAACGGATAAATTCCTAAAAGCACATAGCTTTCCAAAACTGCATCAGGAAGAAATAGAAAATTAGAAAATACTGATTACCAGAAATGAAATTGAATCAGTAATTAAAAAGCTCCCAACAAACAAAAGTCCAGGACCAAAATCTTCACAGGTGAATTCTACCAAACATTTGAAGAAGAGCTAATACCTATTCTTCTCAAATTATTCCAACAAATATAAGTGGAAGAAAAACTTCCATATTCATTCTATCCAGGCAGCATTACCCTGATACTAAACCCAGATAAAGATAACAACAAAAAGAGAGAACTAGAGGCCAATATCTCTGATGAACATAGATGCAATAATCCTCAACAAAATATTAGAAAACTGAATCCAACAATACATTAAAAAAAATCATTCACCATGATCAAGTGGGATTTATTCCTGAGATGCCAGGGTGGTTCAATATTCACAAATCAATAAACATGATACATCACTTCAACAAGAGAAAAGATAAAAACCATATGATTTTTTCAAGAGATGGAGAAAAAGCATTTAACAAAGTATAGCATCCATTCACAATAAAAACTCTGAACAAAGTAGGCTTAGAGGGAAAATACCTCAACATAATAAAGGCCTTATTAAAAAAACACAGGTAACATCATACACAATGGGGAAAAATTGAGAGGTTTTCCTCTAAGGTCAGGAACAAGACAAGATGTCCACTCTCACCACTTTTACTCAGCATAGTACTGGAAGTCCTAGCCACAGCAATCAGACAACAGAAAGTAATAAAACATATCCCAATAGGTAAGGAAGAAATGAAACTTTCACTATTTGCAGGTGATATGCTACTGCATATAGAAAACCCTAAAGAGTCTACAAAAAAAAAAAAAAAAAAGAAAAACTACTACAACTGATAAATGAATGCAGTAAAGTCACAGGATACAAAATCACTATATAGAAATCCACTGTATTTTTTCCTTATGTTTGAAATTCAAGTTTATCTTTTTCTTTTTCTAATTTTAAAAAAATTTTACATTTGAAGTGTTTTATAAATTCTAGTAAGTTAACATACAGTGTAATATTAGTTTCAGAAATAAAATTTAGTGATTCATCACTTACATATAACACCCAGTGCTCATCACAAGTTCCCTCGTTAATACCCATCACCTGTGTAACCCATACCCCCCACTAACCTCCCCTCCAGTAACCATTAGTTTTTTCCCTATAGTCAGCAGTCTATTTCTTGGTTTTCCTGTCTGTCTTCTGCTATGTTCATTTGTTTTGTTTCTTAAATTCCACATTTCAGTGAAATCACATAGTATTTGTCTTTCTCTGACTGGCTTATTTTACATAGCATAGTAGTCTCTACCTCTATCCAAGTCATTACAAATGGCAAGAGATAAGTCTTTTTTATAGCTGAGTTATATATATATATATATATATATATACATACATACATACATATACCACTTCTTTATTCATCAGTCGATGGACATTTGGGATCTGTCAATACTTTGTATATTGTTGATAATGCTGCTATAAACATAAGGGTGCATGTATCCCTTTGAATCACTATTTTTGTATCCTTTGGGTAAACACCTAGGAGTGCATTTGCTGGATTGTAGCATCCATTGCATTTCTATCCACTAATAACAAAAAAAACAGAACAAGAAATTAAGATAAAAATCCCATATCAATTGCACCAAAAATAATAAAATCTAGGAATAAATGTAACCAAAGAGGTGAAAGACCTGTACTCTGAAAACTGTAAAACATTTATGAAAGAAACTGAAGAGGACACAAAGAAATGGAAAGACATTACATGTTCATGGATTGGAAGAACAAACATTGTTAAAAAATCTATACTACCCAAAACAATCTACACATTTAACGTAATCCTTATAAAAAATACCAAAAGCATTGTTTACAGAACTGGAAATATGGCACCACAAAAGACTTTAATTAGAAAAAAAAACAATCTTGAAAAATAAGAACAAAACTGGAGGTATCACTATTCCAAACTTCAAGTTATATTACAAAGCTGTAGTAATCAACACAGTATGGTACTAGCACAAAAATAGACACATAGATCAATGGAAAAGAATATAAAGCCCAGAAATAAACCCACAATTATATGGCCAATTAATCTTCAATAAATGTGTCAAGGATTAGCAATGGGAAAAAGTATCTTCAACAAATGGTGTTGGGAAAAGTGGACAGCTACTTGCAAAAGAATGAAACTGGACCACTTTCTTATACCATACCCAAAAACAAAGTCAAAATAAATTAAGGACTTAAATGTGAGATCTGAAACCACAAAAATCCTATAAGAGAGCTCATGCAGTAATTCTCTGAGATTGGCCATAACAACATCTTTCTACATATGTCTCCTTAGGCAAGGGAAACAAAAGCAAAAATAAACTATTGCAGTGAAATCAAAATAAAAAGCTTCTGTATAGCAAAGGAAACCATCAACAAAGTAAAGGACAACCTACCGAATGGGATGAGATGTTTGCAAATGACATATCCAATAAAGTGTTAGTATCCAAATTACATAAAGAACTTATAGAACTCAACACAATAAAAATAAAAAAGTCCAATTTAAAAACGGGCAGAGGAGAAGAATAGATATTTCTTCAAAGAAGACATCCTGATGGCCAACAGACACATGAAAAGATGCCCAACATCAGTCATCATCAGGGAAATGCAAATCAAAACCACAGTGAGATATCATCTCACATCTGTCAGAATAGCTAAAATGAATAACGCAAGAAACAACAAGTATTAGTGAGCATGTGGAGAAAAAGGGAACTTTGTGTGTTGGTGGGAGTGCAACTGAGTGCTCTCATTGTGGAAGACAGTATGGAGGTTCCTCAAAGAACTGCAAACAGAACTACCCTATGATCCAGTAATTGCACTGCTGGGTATTTACCCAAAGTATAAAAACACAAATTTGAAGCAATACATGAACATTTATGTTTATTGCAGCATTATTTACAATAGCCAAATTATGAAAGCAGGTCAAGTGTCCACCAATAGACAAATGGTGAAAGAAGATGTTACACTCACACACACAGACACACACACACAGACACAATTCAGCCACATAAAAGAATGAAATCTTGTTGTTTGCCAAAACATGGATGGATCTCGTGAGTCTAATGACAAGCAAAATATATACCAGTTATAAGGATAAATACCACAATATTTCATTCATATGTTGAATTTAAGAAACAAAACAAATGAACATAGGACAAAAGAGAGAGGGGTGCCTGGGTGGCTCAGTCAGTTGAACCTCTGACTTCAGCTCAGGTCATGATCTCATGGTTTGTGAGTTTGAGCCCAACGTCAGGCTCTGTGCTGACATTTCAGAGCCTGGAGCTTGCTTCGGATTCTGTGTCTCCCTCTCTTTCTGCCCTCCCCTGCTTGCACTCTGTCTCTCTCTTAAAAATAAACATTAAAAAATTTTTAAAAATTTAAAAAGAAAAAACAAAAAACAGACTCTTAATTATAGACAACAAACAGATGGTTGCCAAAGGAGAGGTGGGGAGAATGGCTGAAATAGGTGAAGGATATTATGAGTACACTTCTTTTGATTGATGAAGGTTAAGATGGTGGAGGAGTAGGATGATCCTAAGCTTGCCTCCTCCCCAGAACAGCTAGATAAATATAAAATCATTCTGAACATCCATGAAATTGATCGGTAGTCATAGAGTACAAAGCTGCACATCTACAAAGAGAAAAAAAATGACCCAATGAAGGTAGGAAGTGCAGAGAGTTGATTTGTAGGAGAAAAGAGCCATGGGCACTGAGGTGGGGAGGGAGCTCTGATCACAGAGAAGTGAGCTAGAGAGGAAGAGAGGGAGATCAAGAGTAAAAAAGAAAAATAAGTGAAAACACTTGCAGGGAACTGCACAAAAAAGTTGTTTCCCCAAAACATTGATGGGAAAAGGAGAGGGTTCCATTAGCGCCAGTTTTTAGTTTTTAGTTTTTTTGTTTTTGTTTTGTTTTGTTTTTGTATAAAGAGCAGAGTGCAGAGTCTAAAGTTTAGGAGCTCAGCACCTGGTGGTGCTCCAGCGAGGAAGCAGGGCAGAGCCCTGGGAGCAGGCAGCACAATCTGAGAATTCCCTGTGTTACATGGGGAGAAGCCATTCCCCTGCTTGGAGTGCATTTGGTAGAGGCCACACAGCCTCTCCATGGGCAAAAGACCAGGCGGGTGCCATTGAGCTGCCCCTTTCACCAGAATAGGGACTAAGAAGCCAGCTGAGGGCAGCAAACCCTGGCGTTGGCTGTGTGTTGCAATTTACCATTAACTCTGAGCTGCTGCGGCTTCATGGTGACACAACTATTTCCTGGGACAAGTGGGTACTGGACATGGTGCAGCAAGACCCTCTTCCCAAGGATCAGCACAGGTTCAAGCGAGTGGTCTCTAAAGTTTGCAGTTTTGAAACTCAGCCCCAAGTGAGATAAAACCCAGGTGGCCGGCACTGTCCAGTACGTGGACAGCTCGGACACAGACAGGGAGAAGGTAGGGATCTGATGAAAGCTGGGGACAGAGGCAAGATGAATGATTTCACCTAGGTGAGCGCTTAAAACTTCCCTTCTGGAGAGTAGAGAGTGGGGTGAAGCCATTTTCACCCCTAACCCACCAGCTCTGATTGACCTCAGTGAGCTAAATAGTGCCACCAAGTGGAGAATAGAGCCAGTACACGAGGCCCCACCCCCCCGGCACCCTCCAAGCACATCGCCACAAGTGCAAGTTGGCCTGAGAATGAGAGCAGCATGGCCCTCCCCCACAAACCCCTTCTATGCATTATGCCTACTGATCATAGAGTAATGCAAAATTTCAGCTTTAGGGGAACCAGGATCAAAGATTTTGGATTTTTTGTTTGTTTTCTTTTTTGGTTGTTGTTTCTGTTTTGTTTTTCTTTTTGTTTTTTGGATAAAGACCAAACATTTAAAATTTTTTTAATCTGTAATATGCTTTTTCTTTTCTTTTTTTCTATCATGCTTCTCTTAAAAAGGAGACCAAACACACCTAGGATCTAACTTCCTTTACTATTTTTTTTATCTTGTAATTTTTATTTTATTTTACTATTATTTCTTTTCCCTCTGAAAGGAAAAGGTAGAGGAATTCAGCACAAAAGAAAGAAAAGGGAGAAATGACGGCCAGAGATTTGATCAATAGATACATAAATAAGATGTCTGAACTAGAATTTAAAACAACAATTACAAGAATTCTAGCTGGGTTTGAAAAAAGCATAGAAAACTCTAGAAAATCCCTTAGTGCAGATATAAAAGCTAAAATCTAGTCAGGCCAAAACTAAAAATGCCATAACCAACATGCAAATTTGAATGGATGCCATAAAAGCAAGGATAGACATAATAGAGGAAAACAAAACAACAATTGTATCAAAGAAGGCCCAGAAGATGAAGAGAGAGAAAGAGGGGCAGAAGGTTTATTTGAGGAAATTATAGCTGAAAACTTTCCTAATATGGGGAAGGACACAGACATCAAAATCCAAGAAGCACAGAGAACTCCCATTAAGTTAAAAAAAAAAAAAAAAAAAGGCCAGCCATTGCCAAGGCATATCACAGTCAAATTCACAAATTATACAGACAAGGAAAGGATCCTGAAGGCAGCAAGGGAAAAAAGTCCTTAACCTACAAGGGAAGAAAGATGAAGTTTGCAGCAGATCTGTCCACAGAAACCTGGCAGGATATATTCAGTGTGCTGAATGGAAAAATACGCAGCCAAGAATACTTCATCCAGCGCTGCTGTCATTCCAAATAGGAGAGATGATGACTTTTCCAGACAAACAAAACTAAAGGAGTTTGTGACCACTAAACCAGCCCTTCAACAAATATTAAGAGGACTGTTTGAGTGGCAGATAAGCAACAAAGACTAGAAAGGAACAGAGAACATTACCAAATGTACAGGTAAACTGAAACACCAACTTTACATGTAACACAATGGCACTAAACTCATTTCTTTCAATAACTTCCCTGAATGTAAATGGACTAAATATTCCAACCAAAAGATATAGGGAATCATAATGTATAAAAACAGAGCAAAAATAAAACAAGACTCATCTCTATGCCTACAGGATACCCATTTTAGACCTAAAGACATTGGCAGATTATAAGTGAGGGGATGGAGAACCATCTATCATGCTAATAGATACCAAAAGAAAGCTAGAGTATTCATGCTTATATCAGACAAACTAGATATTAAACTACAGACTGTAACAAAAGATGACAAAGGGCATTATATCGTAATAAAGGGGACTATCCATCAAAAAGATCTACCAATTTAAATATTTATGCACCCAATTTGGAACTACCAAAAATATAAATCAATTAATAACAAACACAAAGAAACCGATTGATAATAATACAATAATAGTGGGAATTTAAAACCCCACTTACAGCAGTAAAGAGATTATCTAAGCAGAAAATCAACAAGAAACAAGGGCCTTGAATGACACACTGGACCAGATGGGCTTAACAGCTATGTACAGAACATTCCATCCTAAAGCAGCAGAATACACATTATTTTTGTGTTCACATGGAACACTTTCCAGAATAGATCACATACAGGGTCACAAATCAGCTCTCAACAAATACAAAAAGATTGAGATCATACCACGCATATGTTCAGACAACTTTATGAAACTTGAAGTGAAGCACACAAAAATTTTGGAAAGACTAAAAATACATGGAGGTTAGAGAATATCCTACTAAAGAATGAATGGGTTAGCCAGGAAATTAAAGAAGACATTAACAAGTACATGGAAGCAAATGAAAATGAAAGCATGACAATCCAAAACCTTCAGGATGCAGCAAAGGCACTCATGAGAGGGAAGTATATTGCAATACAGATCTACTTCAAGAAGCAAGAAAGGCCTCAAATGCACAACCTAACCTCACACCTAAAGGAGCTAGAAAGTGAACAGCAAATAGCCTAAGGCCAAAAGAAGGAAACAAGTAAAGATTAGAACAGAAATAAACAATATAGAAACAAAAAACCAAATAGAACAGATCAATGAAAATATGAGCTGGTTCTTTAAAAGAATTAGCAAAACTGGTAAACCCCTGACCAGACTTATCAAAAAGAAAAGATAAAAGACTCTAATAAATAAAATAACAAATGAGAGGGGAGAGGTCACAAACAACACATCAGAATGTAAACAATTATTAAAGAATATTATAAAAAATGATAAGCCAACAAAATGGGAAATCTGGAAGAAATGGATAAATTCCCTGAAACATGCAAATAATCAAAACTGGAATAGGAAAAAATAGAAAATTTGAACAGGCCGATTACCAGCAATGAAATTGAAATAGTAATCAATTATCTCTCAACAAACAAAAGTCCAGGGCCAGATGGCTTTCTAGGGCATTTCTACCAGACTTTTAAAGAAGAGTTAATACGTATTATTCTCAAACTGTTTCAAAAAACAGAAATGGAGGGAAAGGTTCCAAACTCATTGAATGAAGTCAGCATTATCTTGATAGTTTTTAAATTTTTTTAAATGTTTCTTTATTTTTGAGAGAGAGAGAGACAGACAGAGTGTGAGGAGGGGAGGGGCAGAGAAAGAGGTAGCCTGAAGCAGGATCCAGGCTCCAAGCTGTCCAACGTGGGGCTTGAACTCACAAACTGCAAGATCATGGCCTGAGCCAAAGTCAGGTGCTTAACTGACTAAGCCATCCAGGTGTCCACTGACTAAGCCATCCAGGTGCCCCTCGCATTACCTTGATTCTAAAACCAGAGGAAGACCCCACTAAAAAGGAGAATTACAGGGCAATATCCCTGATGAACTGGGACGCAAAAATTCTCAACAGGATGTTAGCAAATCAAATTCAACAGTACATTAAAAAAGTTATTCACCCTGATCAAGTGGGATTAATCCTGGGCAAAGGGCTGGTTCGATATTTGCAAAACAATCAATGTGATATACCACATTAATAAAAGAAAGGAAAAGAACTATACAATGCTCTCAATAAATGCAAAAAATTTTGACAAAATACAGCATCCTTTTTTGATAAAAACCCTCACAAAAATAGGGATAGAAGGAACATACCTCAACATCATAAAGCCATTTATGAAAGTCCCACAGCTAACATCATCCTCAATGGTGAAAAACTGACAGCCTTTACCCCATGGTCAGGAACAAGACAAGGATGTCCACACTCACCATTACTATTTACCATAGTACTGGAAGTCATAGCCACAGCAATCAAAGAAAAAGAAATAAAAGACATCCAAATCACCAGGGAAGAAGTCAATTCACTATTTGTAGATGACATGATATGTAGAAAAACCAAAAAACTCCAAAAAAATTTGCTAGAAAAAATAAATGAATTCAGCAAATTCACAGGATATAAAACCAACATTCACAATTTGGTGGCTTTTCTATACACCAATAATGAAGAAAAAAAAAGGGAACCAAGGAATCGATCACATTTACAACTTCATCAAAAACAAGATACCGAGGCAGGGAAAGATGGCAGCATAGGAGGGAGATGGGCTCACCTCGTCCTGCTGATCACTTAGATTCCACCCACACCTGCCTAAATAACCCAGAAAACTGGCAGAAGACTAACAGAATGGACTCTCCAGAGCCAAGCATAGACAAGAGACCCACGGAAGAGGGTAGGAAGGGCAGAGAGGTGGTGCACGCTACACAGACTGGCGGGAGGGAGCCGGGGTGGTAGAGGCCGGCGCGCCGGGGGGGGGGGGGGGGGGGGGGGGGGGGGGGGCCCCCCCCCCCCCCCCCCCCCCCGCCAAGGTGGAATCCTCGAGTCTGGCTTGCAAAAGCGGAGGGGCCAGACTGTGTGAGTTCAGACAGCCAGCAGGATTTAACATCTAGAATGTTAAAAGTCAACAAGTCTGCTCTTGGAGAGTGGGGAGGGCGACAGGACACCGGGAGGGAGAGTTGTTGAGCCTGGAAAGACAAAGCTCAGCTTGGCAGGGGAACAGAATCCCTCTCCCATCCTCCAGCCGTAATCCAAAAGGGAACCAGTTCCCATCACTGAACTTGCTTGCACCGCGCAGACACCCAACACTGTGCTTCTGTGGATCCATCACTCCGACAGGTCTGCCTACCTCCTGGTGTTGCAGGGCCCCTCCCACAGGGTACCAGTGAGGGCAAAGCAAGCTAAGCCTGCCACTGTGCACCTTGCAGATCCACCCCAGCTAATACACCAGATCCCATCAAAGCAGCACCACAAGTCTGGTGGTGTGCAAGTAGCCTGGACAAGGGCCACACCACTCCACAGTGATTCCTGCCACTGGGAGAGGGGAAGATAAGGTACACACCAGTCTGATTGTGGCCCCAGCGGTGGGCTGGGAACAGACATCGGGTCTGACTGCAGCCCCGCCCACCAACACAAGTTACTCCAGACAACACAGGGAAAATGCTCTGCCATTCAGCGCCACACTGAGGACTACCCAAAATGATGAAATGGAAGAACTCTCCTCAAAAGAAACTCTAGGAAGTAGCAAAAGCTAATGAATTGATCAAAAACGATTTAAGCAATATAATGGAACAAGAATTTAGAATAATAGTCATACAATTAATCGCTGGGCTTGAAAAAAGCATACAGGACAGCAGAGAATCTATTGCTACAGAGATCAAGGGACTAAGAAATAGTCATGAGGAGCTAAAAATGCTATAAATGAAGTGAAAAATAAAATGGAGGCGACCACAGCTTGGATTGAAGGGGCAGAGGAGAGAATAGGTGAATTACAAGATAAAATTATGGAAAAAGAGGAAGCTGAGAAAAAGAGAGATAAAAAAAAAATCCAGGAGTATGAGGGGAGAATTAGAGAACTAAGTGATGCAATCAAACAGAACAGTATCTATATCATAGGAATTCCAGAAGAGGAAGAGAGAGAGAAAGGGGCTGAAGGTGTACTTGAACAAATCATAGCTGAGAACTTCCCTCATCTGGGGAAGGAAAAAGGCACTGAAGTCCAAGAGGCAGAGAGAACTCCCTTCAGACGTAACTTGAATCAATCTTCTGCACGACATATCATAGTGAATTTGGCAAAATACAAGGATAAAGAAAAAATTCTGAAAGCAGCTAGGGATTAACACACTCTAACTTATAAAGGGAGACCCATAAGACTAGTGGCAGACCTATCTACTGAAACTTGGCAGGCCAGAATGGAATGGCAGGAAATTTTCAATGTGATGAACAGAAAAAATATGTAGCGGAGATTCCTTTATCCAGCAAGTCTGTCATTCAGAATAGAAGGAGAGATAAAGGTCTTCCCAAACAAACAAAAACTGAAGGAATTCATCACCACTAAATCAGCCCTACAAGAGATCCTAAGGGGTATTCTGTGAGTGAAATGTTGCAAGGACCACAAAGTATCAGAGACATCACTACAAGCATGACACCTACAGACATCACAATGACTTTAAACTCATATCTTTCTATAATAACACTTTATGTAAATAGACTAAATGCTCCAACCAAAAGACATAGGGTATCAGAAAGGATAGAAAAACAAGACCCATCTATTTGCTGTCTACAAAAGACTCATTTTAGACCTGAAGATACCTTCAGATTCAAAGTAAGGGGATGGAGAACTCTCTATCATGCTACTGGAAGTCAAAAGAAAGCTGGAGTAGCCATACTTATATCAAACAAACTAGACTTTAAATTAAAGGTTATAACAAGAGATGAAGAAGGGCATTATATAATAATTACAGGGTCTAGCCATCAGGAAGAGCTAACAATTAGAAATGTTTATGCGCCAAGTATGGGAGCCCCCAAATATATAAAACAATTCATCACAAACATAAGCAACCTTATTGATAACAATGCAGTAACTGCAGGGGACTTTAATACTCCACTTACATCAATGGATAGATCATCTAGACACAGGATCAATAAAGAAACAAGGGCCCTGAATGATACGTTGCATCAGATGGACTTGACAGATATATTTAGAACTCCGCATCCCAAAGCAACAGAATATACTTTCTTCTCGAGTGCACATGGAACATTCGCCAAGATAGATCACATACTGGGTCACAAAATAGGCTTTAATAAGTATACAAGAATTGATATCATACCATGCATACTTTAAGACCACAATGCTATGAAACTTGAAATCAACCACAGGAAAACGTCTGGAAAACGTCCAAAAGCATGGAGGTTAAAGAACACCCTACTAAAGAAAGAGTGGGTCAACCAGACAATTAGAGAAGAAATTAAAAAATATATGGAAACAAATAAAAGTGAAAATACAACAATCCAAACCCTTTGGGATGCAGCAAAGGCAGTCCTGAGAGGAAAATACATTGCAATCCAGTCCTATCTCAAGAAACAAGAAAAATCCCAAATACAAAATCTAACAGCACACCTAAAGGAACTAGAAGAAGAAAAGCAAAGACAACCCAAACCCAGCAGAAGAAGAGAAATAATAAAGATCAGAGCAGAAATAAACAGTATAGAATCTAAAAAAAAAAAAAAAACAAACAAACAA
>NW_024420586.1:12115851-12128346 GCF_014898765.1 Herpailurus yagouaroundi
AACAGACCCATGACCAGCGATTAAATTGAATCAGTTATCAAAAATCTCCCAACAAATAAGAGTCCAGGACCAGATGGCTTCCCTGGGGAGTTCTACCAGACACTTAAAGCAGAGATTATACCTATCCTTCTCAAGCTTTCCAAAAAATAGAAAGGGAAGGAAAACTTCCAGACTCATTCTATGAAGCCAGCATTACTGTGATATCCAAACCAGACAGGAACCCAGTAAAAAAAGAGAACTACAGGCCAATATCCCTGATGAATATGGATGCAAAAATTCTCAATAAGATACTAGCAAATCGAATTCAACGGCATATAAAAAGAATTGTTCACCATGATCAAGTGGGATTCATTCCTGGGATGCAGGGCTGGTTCAACATTCACCAATAAATCAATAGGATACATCACATTAATAAAAGAACCATATGATCCTGTCAATCGATGCAGAAAAGGCATTTGACAAAATTCAGCACCCTTTCTTAATAAAAACCCTTGAGAAAGTCGGGATAGAAGGAACGTACTTAAACATCATAAAAGCCACTTATGAAAAGCCCACAGCTAATATCATCCTCAATGGGGGAAAACTGAGAGCTGTCCCCTGAGTTCAGGAACGTGACAGGGATGTCCACTCTTACCTCTCTTGTCTAACATAGTGTTGGAAGTGCTAGCATCAGCAATCAGACAACAAAAGGAAATCAAAGGCATCAAAATTGGCAAAGATGAAGTCAAGCTTTCGCGTTTTGCAGATGACATGATATTATACATGGAAAACCCGATAGACTCCACCAAAAGTCTGCTAGAACTGATACATGAATTCAGCAAAGTCTCAGGATACAAAATCAATGTACAGAAATCAGTTGCATTCTTATACACTAATAATGAAGCAACAGAAAGACAAATAAAGAACCTGATCCCATTCACAATTGCACCAAGAAGCATAAAATACCTAGGAATAAATCTAACCAAAGATGTAAAAGATCTGTATGTTGAAAACTATAGAAAGCTTATGAAGGAAATTGAAGAAGATACAAAGAAATGGAAAAACATTCTGTGCTCATGGATTGGAAGAATAAATATTGTTAAAATTTCAATACTACCTAAAGCAATCTACACATTCAATGCAATCCCAATCAAAACTGCACCAGCATTCTTCTCGAAGCTAGAACAAGCAATCCTAAAATTTGTATGGAAGCACAAAAGACTCTGAATAGCCAAAGTAATTTTGAAGAAGACCAAAGTGGGAGGCATCACAATTCCAGACTTTAGCCTCTACTACAAAGCTGTAATCATCAAGACAGCATGGTATTGGCACAAAAACAGACACATAGACCAATGGAATAGAAGAGAAACCCCAGAATTAGAGCCACAAAAGTGTGGCCAACTCATCTTTGACAAAGCAGGAAAGAAAATGACAGGAAAGGAAAAAAGACAGTCTCTTTAACAAATGGTGCTGGGAGAGCTGGACAGCAACATGCAGAAGAATGAAACTAGACCGCTTTCTTACATCATTCACAAAAATAAACTGAAAATGGATAAAGGACCTGAATGTGAGACAGGAAACCATCAAAACCCTAGAGGAGAAAGCAGGCAAAAACCTCTCTGACCTCAGCTGCAGCAATTTCTTACTTGACACATCCCCAAGGGCAAGGGAATTAAAAGCGAAAATGAACTATTGGGACCTCATGAAGATAAAAAGCTTCTGCACTGCAAAGGAAACAGTCAACAGAACTAAAAGGCCACCGATAGAATGGGAAAAGATATTTGCAAATGACATATGGGAGAAAGGGCTAGTATCCAAAATCTAAAAAGTACTCACCAAACTCCACACCCAAAAAAATAAATAATCCAGTGAAGTCATGGGCAGAAGACATGAATAGACACTTCTCTAAAGAAGACATCCAGATGGCCAACAGGCACATTAGAAGATGCTCAAAGTCACTCCTCATCAGAGAAATACAAATCAAAACCACACTCAGACACCACCTCACATCAGTCAGAGTGGCTAAAATGAACAAATCAGGAGACTATAGATGCTGGCGAGGATGTGGAAAAACGAGAATCGTCTTGTGCAGTTGGTGGGAATGCAAACTGGTGGAGCCGCTCTGGAAAACAGGGTGGAGGTTCCTCAAAAAATTAAAAATAGATGTACCCTGTGACCCAGCAATAACACTGCTAGGAATTTACCCAAGGGATACAGGAGTGCTGATGCATAGGGGCACTTGTACCCCAATATTTGTAGCAGCACTTTCAACAATAGCCAAATTATGGAAAGAGCCTAAATGTCCATCAAGTGATGAATGGATAAATAAATTGTGGTTTATATACACAATGAAATACCATGTGGCAATGAGAAAGAATGAAGTATGGCCTTTTGTAGCAATGTGCATGGAACTGGAGAGTGTTATGCTAAGTGAAATAAATCATATAGAGAAAGACAGATACCGTATGTTTTCATTCTATGTGGATCCTGAGAAACTTAACAGAAACCCATGGGGGAGGGGAAGGGAAAAAAAAGGTTAGAGAGGGAGGGAGCCAAAACATAAGAGATTCTTAAAAAGTGAGAACAAACTGAGAGTTGTTGGGGGGTGGGAGGGAGAGGAGGGTGGGTGAGGGGTGTTGAGGAGGGCACCTGTTGAGATGAGCACTGGGTGTTGTGTGGAAACCAATCTGACAATAAATTTCATATTAAAAAAATATAATAAGATACCTAGGAATAAACCTAACCAAAGAGGTAAAAGATCTGCACTCTGAAAACTATAGAACACTGATGAACGAAATTGAAGAGGACACAAAGAAATGAAAAAGCATTCCATGCTCATGGATTGGAAGGGAAAACATTGTTAAAATGTCTATACTACCCAAAGCAATCTACACGTTTTATGCAATCTCTATCAAAATGCCACCAGCATTTTCACAGACCTAGAACAAGCAATCCTAAAATTTGTATGGAACCACAAAAGACCCCAAATAGCTAAAGTAATCCTGAAAAGGAAAATAAAAACTGAAGGGATAACAATTTTAGATTTCAAGTTATACTATAAAGGTGTAGTGTCAAAACAGTATGGTACTGGCACAAAAACAGACACATGGATCAATGGAACAGAGTATAAAATTGAGAAATGGACCCACAACTACATGGTCATCTCAACTTCAACAAAGCAGGAAAAAATATCCAATGGAAAAAAGACAGTCTCATCAACAAATGGTGTTAGAAAAACTACAGCAACATGGAAAAGAATAAAACTGGACCACTTTCTTACACCATACACAAAAACAGTAAAACTGGATGAAAGACCTAAATGTGATACAAGAAACCATCCAAATCCTAGAGGAGAACATAGTCAGTGATCTCTTTGACATTGGCCATAGCAACTTCTTAGTAGACATGTCACTGGAGGCAAGGGAAACAAAAGCATACAGGAACTATTGGGAATTCAACAAGATGAAAAAACTTCTGCACAGTGAGAGAAACAATAAACGAAACTAAAAGTCAACCTATGGAGTGGGAGAAGATGTTTGCAAACAACGTATGTGATAAAGGGTTAATATACAAAATTTATAAAGAATTTATCGAGCTCAACACCCTCCCCCCAAAAAACCCAGTTAAGAAATGACCAGAAGACATTAATAGGCACTTTTCCAAAGAACACATCTACATGGAAAATAGACACATGAAAAGATCCTCAACATAACTCATCATCAGGGAAATATAAATCAAAACCATGATGAGATACCACCTCATATCTGTCAGAATGGCTAAAATGAACAACACAAGCAACAACAGGTGTTGGCGCAGATGCAGAGAAAGAGGAACCCTCTTGCACCGTTGGTGGAAATGCAAACTAGTGCAGCCCCTCTGGAGAAGAGTATGGACATTCCTCAAAATGTGAAAAATAGAACTACCCTATGATCCAGCAATTGCACTACTAGGTATTTACCCAAAGGATACAGAAATACAGATGCAAAGGTGTGCATCCACCCCAATGTTTATTTTAGCATTATCAACAATAGCCAAACTATGGAGAAAGCCCAAATGTCTATCAACTGATGAATGGATAAAGAAGATGTGGTATATGTAAAGTGGAATATTACTCAGTCATCAAAAAGAATGAAATGTTGCCATTTGCAGTGACATGAATGGATGTAGAGTATATTATGCTAACTGAAATAAGTCAGTTGGAGAATGACAAATATATAATTTCACTCATATGTGTAATTAAAATAAAAACAAAACAGAGGAACATTTGGGAGGGGAGGAAAAGAGAGAGGGAAACAAACCATAAGAGACTCATGTTTGATATGAGAACAAAGTTATGGTTGACGGAAAGAGGTGGGTGGTAGGTGGACTAGATGGGTGATGGGTATTAAGGAGGGCACTTATGATGAGCACTGGGTGTTATATGTAAGTGATGAATCAGTGAATTCTACTCCTGAAGCCAAATCTTCCCTGTATGTTAACTAACTAGAATTTAAATAAAAATTTCAAGAGAAAAAATAAAAATAAAGGGCACACTTATCTTGATGATTAGTAATTAATACATGGAACTGTTGATTCATTATATTGTACATATGAAACTAAAAAAGCACTGTATATTAATTACCCTAGAATTCAAATTTAAAAATTACTATTAAAATGGCGCCTGTGTGGCTCAGTTGGTTGAGCATCCAACTTCAGCTCGGGTCATGATCTCAGGTTCATGAGTTCGAGCCCTGCACTGGGCTCTGTGCTGACAGCACAGCCTGGAGCCTGCTTGGGATTCTGTGTCTCTTCTCTCTCTGCTCCTCCCCTACTTTATTAAAAAATGAATAAATGTTAAAAAATTTTTAATTACTATTAAAAATGTGTTCTTATTTATAATAGCTATTTTAAGGTCCAGTGTGATAATCGAAATCTTGCCTCATCTCAAATTTTCTTTATTTTGGCTATTATTTTTGAAATGGGTCATTTCTTTGCATACCTATTAATTTTTATATTATTCTGTGTATTTTAGATTTTGTATGTTAAGAGTCTGTATTTTCCTTTCTTCTATAGGAGATTACCAGGACTTATTCTGGCAATCAGTTAATTTACCAGTGGATCAGTTTGAAGCTTTTAATGATTGCTTTTAAACTTTATTAGAGGATGTCTAGTGTAACTGTTTCTCTAGGGCTTTAGCATTCCAAATCCTAAGGCCTGGTTTTTCTAGAGCAATCATTGAATACTGCTAGTGTCATTATGTTCTCTATAACCCAGCATGTCAGAACTTCTATGCCTTCTAGTACTGTGTGATTTAGTAAATGGTGCTGTATTACCATTAATTTCATGATTTTCTAATAATTGTTCATGTCTAGGTTTCATGGAGTCACACAGTTTGCAAGTCTACCTCAGATTATTTTTCCCAATGATTAGAATTGATTTTTATGTACATTTCTGGAGCTTGTTCTCTGGGGTTCTCTTTTCTTTTTTTTTTTTTTCAACGTTTTTATTTATTTTTGGGACAGAGAGAGACAGAGCATGAACGGGGGAGGGGCAGAGAGAGAGGGAGACACAGAATCGGAAACAGGCTCCAGGCTCTGAGCCATCAGCCCAGAGCCTGACGCGGGGCTCGAACTCACGGACCGCGAGATCGTGACCTGGCTGAAGTTGGACGCTTAACCGACTGCGCCACCCAGGCGCCCCTGGGGTTCTCTTTTCTAGCATCTGACACATAAATATCAGCAGGCCATACAGTCATGAACTCTGATCTCTCTCATCAAAGTTGAATGTGACACTGTGTTCAGCTTGAGCACCACCTTCCCTCACCACAGTTTGAAAACTGCCCTGCACTAGAAAGCCATAAAGATTGTAAATCTCACCACTGTACTGAAGCTGGAAAATTTTTGCCTCATATATTTTGACCAGTTTTATAATTGTTTAAAGTCAGAAGTATTGCCCAATATCAATTGCTCAACCATGGCCAGTTTGAAGCTTTATCAGTTAGTTTTATGTTCTTCATGGCACTTAACCCTGACAGGGTCATATTTATTTATTTTTTATATTTGTTTTTCAGATCTAATGTTTAGAATTCAGAATAGTTTCTGACATTTCATATGCACTCAGTAGTCAAATTCTGATGCATTAATGAATAAATGAAGAAAGGTATCTGTAGTAGTTTATGTATTTATTTCCATCCGAGACATCACATCTTTCTTCAAAGGAGTGACTGGTTTTTTTTTTTGTTTTGTTTTGTTTTGTTTTGTTTTTTATATCATTATTACCAGTGCCAAGCATAGTCACTGGCCCACGGGTAGTGTTAATTGTTCATTTTCTCTCTGTCATAGAGACATAGAGAGAGAGAAACCAAATAGCTATATATATAGAGAGAGAGAGAGAGAGAGAGAGACAGAGAGACAGAGAGACAGAGAGAGAGAGACAGAGACAGAGAGAGAGAAACAGAGAGAGACAGAGACAGAGAGACAGAGACAGAGAGAGAGAGAGAGTTTTAAATTAATTTTAAATGAATGAGTAATGAATAAATGCATAATGACAATTTAGTCAAGGAGTTGTTTCTTGAAAATGGAGCATTGTTGCAAAAAAAAAAAAGAAAAAAGAAAAAGAATAAAAACCTTGTTACACAGAAGGAACCAAGTGATATGCTTTATGCTGAAAGTGAAGATAGAGAAGTCAAAATTGAGTGAGGAAAAAAATGAAAATGAATTAGAATTTTCTATAATCAAAAAAAGCAGAAGAAAAGGTAGTGCAATATCCACAATATTTTCTTCTATGTCCATTTATGAAGAGCTTTAAAATTAAAGAAATTAAATAATCTCAAAACAATTTATAATATATATAATAAAAAATAAAATTGACCAGTTTATGTGTATTTAGGTATAGATAATTTATATACATAAAGTTTTTTAGTAGTTTTAGGTTTACAGAAATATTAAGCCTAAAGTACAGAGTTTCCATTTAATGCCAACTCCCTTCAACACAGTTTCCCGTATTATTCACATCTTGTCATGCTTTGGTGCATTTGTTAAAATTAATGAACAAGTATTCATATATTTGTATTAACTAAATTCTATAGTTTACATTAGGGTTCACCCTTTGTGTAATGGCATATGTCCAGCATTAGTGTGCCATACAGAATATATTCAGTGCTCGAAAAATCCAGTGTTCCACCTATTTATCCCTCCCTCCTTCCCCTATCCCATAGCAACCAGACATATTTTTACTGTCTCTATAGTTTTGCCTTTCCCAGCATGTCATATAGTTGGAATCATACACTGTGTAGCCTTTTCAGAGTGGCTTCTTTCACTTAGCAATATGCATTCAAGGTTCTTCTTTTGTCTTTTCATGGCTTGATAGTTCATTTCTTTTTATCACTGAATAATATGCCACTGTATAGATGTATCACAAGTTTTTTTTTAATCCATTCGATTGAAGGAGATCTTTGTTGCTTTCAAATGTTGGCAAATATAAATAAAGCTGCTTTAAGCATTTATGTGAAGGTTTTTGTGTGGACACAAGTTTTTAACTCATTTGGGTAAAGAGCAAGGACTGTTACTGCTGGATTCTATAGTAAATTTAGTTGTGTAAAAAATTCTCAAACTTCCATCCAAAGTAGCTGTGATGTTTTGCATTCCCACCAACAGGGAATGAGTTTCTGTTGCTCTACATCTTTGCCAGCTTTGGTGTTGTCAGTGTTTTTGAGTTCAGCCATTCTAGTAAGTGCATTGAGGTAGCTTGCTGTTGTTTTAGTTAGCAATTCCTTAAAGACATATAATGTTGAGCATCTTTTCATATGTTTATGTTCCATCTGTGTATCTTTGTGAGGTGTCTGTTCAGATCTTTCCCCCCTTTTTTAATTGGGTAATTTATTTTCTTGTTTAGTTTTAAGTACTTGTTCATTGTATATTCTTGATAAAAGTACTTTCTTAGATATGTTATTTGCAAACATTTTCTCCTAGTTTGGAGCTCTCTTTTCATTCTCTTCACAGTGTCTTTTGAAGAATGGAAGTTTTCAATATTAACGAAGTCCAACTTTTAAATCTTTTTCTTTCATAGATCTAGCTTTTGGTGGTGTATCTAAAAACTCATCACCAAACCCAAGGTCAAAACTATATTTTTATAGACCAGTTAGTGTCATGTTCATTGTTTTTGATCAAAAACTGGCTTTCACTCTCTAAATCTTATGGAATATTTTCAAAGATTTGAACATCTCTTTTTTTTTTTTTAATTTTTTTTTCAACGTTTATTTATTTTTGGGACAGAGAGAGACAGAGCACGAACGGGGGAGGAGCAGAGAGAGAGGGAGACACAGAATCGGAAACAGGCTCCAGGCTCTGAGCCATCAGCCCAGAGCCTGATGCGGGGCTCAAACTCACGGACCGCGAGATCGTGACCTGGCTGAAGTCGGACGCTTAACCGACTGCGCCACCCAGGCGCCCCTTGAACATCTCTTAAAGTATGTTAAGAATCAAATGCTATTTCCTAAATGCTTAATTTAAGCTAATAATAACAAGATATTTTATGCTTTCTATAAATTTGAATAATCAATGGTATCTTTCTTTATTTTTCTTACTTGAAACAATGAGACCAAATTCAACAAAACCGCGTAAATTCACTGTAAACATTTCTCCAATCCTAAAAGATATTGACACAAGTTCTAAATTTTTTTAAGTTGACACCCTATTACAAGATTTTAAGGTAATTAAATTTGATTATCATATATTTAACACAAAAGTAACATGTTTGAAACATTGAAATTCATTCACTTTCATTTTCAGTGCTATGACTAATAACAAAAAATAATAAGAAAAAATAAACTGATAGAGTGGTTTGAGATTAAATAGCTTTATATATATTCCCCCTCTTTGGAATCCAAGTCTCACATTTATAGCATTAACAAAGGCTTTCATTTTCACAGTCCATGAGGGGATTTACAAATTATAAATAAAATACTTTAGTGTCTGCTGAAGGGCGGCTATCTCAAGCAAGTAAAAGGTACAGCAGGCTGGCAAGAAAGCTTTACATGAGGATGCTTTGACATCATAGTAAAAAACCCTAAAACTGGGGAATATATGTTTAATTGTTTAAAATAAGATGTCGTCAGGATGGAGTTGGATATTTATCAAGAGGTCATGATCACTCTAATAAAGTGTTAGAACATTTGGTTTTGTATAGAAGTGCTTAAATTATTACTATGGTAAAATTTATAAAAGTATCATATTTATCTCACTTCATCAACAGAGTACTACTTTTTAAAAAATTCTCAACAATATTTACCTCAAATGTACAAAGATGTTTAGGTTCACAGGACCTAACTCCATAGGAACTTATACTCCACAGGAACTTACTATGCTATGACTTTACATATGCACTGTTTTTCTGCTTTTGCTGAGATACAGCATTAGAAGCCTAGAAAATTAATTTTGGAAATATTCATTTAACCAAGATTTTAGGTTGCCTAGTATTTAACATTACAATAGTCTACTTTCATTATGTAGATCAGTGGATATAGAAAACTTCAGAGAGGTGCACCTGGTGGCTCAGTCGATTGAGTGTCTGACTCTTGGTTTTGGCTCAGGTCATGATCTCCAGGTTCATGAGATGGAGCCCCATGTCAGGCTCCATGCTCACAGTATGGAGTCTGCTTGGAATTCCCTTTCTCCTTTCTCTCTACCCCTCTCCTGCTCTTTCTCTCTCTTTCTCAAAATAAACAAATAAACGTTAAAAAAAAGAAAACTCCATAGAAAAGGGGACTGAGTCAAATACAATTCAGTTTCTCACTGAAGTGCAAAGACCTGACATCCAAATGTCGTACACACATCCAAAGCCTACAAATCACTGCTCAATCTCCTGCATCACATTCAGGAGTAAAAATGGTTGGCATAGGAATTATTTATTGGAACATTTTTTTCCTCAAAACCCTTCCTTTCATTCCTATCAGAGAAATTGTATATGTGGTATTTATATGTTCAAATATCATTCTCAAATGTATCAGCTGTATGTGAATTAGGAGGTGATTTTGCTTTGGCTTAAAATCAGGCAATTTTGCTTTGGATTGATCCTGATTATCTGTTTCTGATGACCTTCAGTACTCAGTGTGCTTTAGTACTTGCTTCAAGTACAGGTTTTGAAATTATCTATTGTCTTGATTGCCTTAGTGTACAGAAAGCATGCCATACTCTTTTTGGGGTCCCAGTAGACCATGTAAAGTCAATGGCCTGTCTACCAAAGTTCTTAGAGTTGAAACATCAGAATAACTATCACTGTACTCCATGCATCTGTCAGGAGAGATCCGTTTTAGGAAGACTGAATTTTCATTGCCAAGATTTGCACTGGGCTCCCTGACCCAGGACCTGTCCTATTCCATAGAATATGTCTGTGAATCTGCCTGTCTCATTCTGCTATGGGACAGAATGCTGAATTCTGGCAGAGTGCAAGCATTGTGATATCAAATTATGAAACTATTATGTAAATCATTACATTAACCCTTCCCCAAAACTATTAAAAACCATTGTAGAAAAGATTTTCTCCTTTATTTGTATTTTCTCATTAAATTTGGAAAATTTCTTTCCACGGAATTGTATCTCAAATATAATCAACACCTCTTAGAAACTGTGGCATTTTGTATCACTAAGATAAATAAGTGTATAAATGAATAAGTAAATAGTTTTGGCTTATGTCAAAATATAACATGAACTACTTACTAATTTTAAATTTATATTTGGTGGATCTTCAGGTTAATTTTTCTACCTTCCATGTGACTCAAAGTTCAAATAGCACCTTTACCATTAATAATAGCAATATTCCAACACTTTGCTATAATTTTGATTGTCAGCACTCATGTGCCTTGATTTTTCTATTGTCATTACTCCTTCGAATAAATGATACTTCAATCCATTTTGAGTTTAAATTAGTTTTTTACTATGGCCTATAAAATTATGTTCCCTATCTATACCCAAGTATATATATATATATATAATCTATCTATCTATATAATATATAGTATTATATATTAACATATAATATATATTACCCTTGGCTTAATTATTCCTGCTTATTCTGGTGAAAAAGTCAAAGCAATTCACATAGTTGCGATAACCTACACTTATATAATAATTATATGTTGCATATAATAATGAGGATTAACTGTCCTCATTAATTATACGAATTCATATTTGAAAATGTGCCCGCTCACTAAAATTTATGTGTAACCCCAAAATCGATACTTGCAGATTTCACGGTCATTTGTGGACATGTGCAGAGAAAATTTTTAATCAGTCAGTGTGCATCTTCCCAGCTGTGATTGAACAAGGTCATACTCTGCCTTATTTTAGTTCTCATACTGTAAATAAGTGTCCTTACTACAGTCTATTCAGTGTCACCTTTCCTTATTTTGTGCTTTTTTTTTTGTTGGTTATATTGTTTAAAATGGCCCCCAAGCATAATGTTAAAGAGTTGTCTAGTGTTACTAAGTGCAAGAAAGCTGTGATGTGCCTTACAGATAAAATAAGTATGTTAGATAAGGTTTGTTCAAGCATGAGGTATAGAGATGGTTACTGTGAGTTCAATTTTAATGAATCAACCATAGATATTAGATAAGGTGTCTTATCTAATATAAACACACAGAAGCACACATAAAACAAGGTTATTTATTGATCAGTTGATGAAAATGTGAGGAGAGGTTTGCAGGAACCAAACTCTGTATTTTGCCTAGAAACAATGGTTCAATATTCACTAATTCAGCATTTGTAGAGAAGTTATATAACATAACTACCATGAAAAATAAGTGAGTGTATATGCAGGGAGAATGAGACAAGGATCTCTGTCTTGTTTCATATTAGTTGCTCTGTATTCACCTTGGGAAAACAAAGCAAATCTGCTTTCTATCTACACAGTGAAAAGGAGAAAGGAAATCTTTAGAAATTGAAACTTTCCTTAAAGCTCCCTATTCCCACTCCTTCTGACAACCAGTGAATAGATTTATGTTTTAGAATTATCATGAGAAAACTGTTTCAGCCCTAAGGCAGAGGAGGACACTAAAGTTTTGAGTTTAAGAAGTTGAAGAGCTCAAGCTTGTATGTGACTTCTATGATACACACAGGAAGGGGACTGTGGTGAAAGGAGCCTATGCTCAGCTCACACACAACAACCTAGGATGTGGCCAGGTCTCTAATGTGACAATGGGAGGATGACCTTGATTTGGATACTAAACATGGGTGGATCCAAAAAAAGATTTTCATGGTCAAGTGTGACAAGGACACAATGGAGCTCCCTACCATTAATGGCCTTCTTGCCATTAAGTAGATAGCTAATAAAGGTTAGGACAAATCATGTGGAGGGGGGACCACAGCAGCTTGAACATGATAGACAGCTATTCCCCCCAATTTTTAACACTTCTTTCACTATTTTACATACTGTTCAAGCCCTCCAGGACTTCTGTGTGGCACTAGTGGATTCTAGGCTAACTTGGTCTATTAAAACTTATATATATATATATATATATATATATATATATATATATATATA
>NW_024420586.1:12128446-12136808 GCF_014898765.1 Herpailurus yagouaroundi
ATCATTGTCCTAGAAAATTGTATAGCAAAATTATACTCATGTAAACTTGTGTCTCTATTTATATTAAGTTCATTTCTTTTAAAGATTTTATTTTTAAGTACTCTCTACACCCAACATGGGGCTCAAACCTACCACCCCAAGATCAAGACTCACAATCTGTACCAACTGAGCAAGCTAGGTGCCCTAGTTCTTTGTCTTTCAAGTTTATTTTAGCCATTTTTTCTTCAGTCTCATCAACTTTTAAAGTCGATAAACTGGAAGCTTTTTCTTGTTGAAAATATAGAGAATGAGAGCATCTAACTGAGCCTTGGTAATAATCACAGCTCTTGAGTGAAGTCTATATATTCTTAGAGTTCCATGTAGACCAGTTTAAAATCAAACACTATAAGTTGATCTTATCCCCTCCAGTGCAAAATATAATGAGGATGTGTGTTTCTTGTGGCTTTACCCCCACTTCAATTAGGACTAGCCCATTTCCTGGGTAATTCATTTTCTCATGTGATTCTGCTCAATTTCTTAGTGACAAACAGATGTGGCATAGTTTTAGCTAGTGAACTCTTTCTACTGTTTGGGTATGAATGATTAGTGTAGTTTCTTACACCTATCCTACAGCTTGAGAAAAATAAACTCTTTGGTCTCTATCAAGTCTGTCAAAATAGAATTCAAATGCTTTTTTTCTTTTATTACAAATATTTATTTGGTAATGACTACATACAAAGTACTGTAGCATGTAGGATAATTTATTTTTATAGGGGAAATATTTTACTTTCTGTATGGAAAATATTTTATTTTATATTAATTCAGATAATTTTAAATATATGAAAATACAATATTTGATAGTGTGCTCCGAATTGAATATGCTCTATTCATTTTATTTTTAAGTAAATTTGAAATAATAATTCTAAAAAGAATAAATACTTCTAAATAATTCTAAAAAGAAAAAAACACTTCTTTAATAATATTAAAAAATAAGGCAAAAACAGAGAGAGGCAAACCATAAGAGACTCTTAAATACAGAGAACAAATTGAGGGTTGCTGGAGGGGAGGTGGGGGGGCTGGGCAGAATATGTGATGGGCATTAAGGAGGGCCCCCATTGGGATGAGCACTGGGTATTACATGTAAGTGATGAATCACTAAATTCTACTCCTGAAACCAATACTACACTATATTTTAACTAACTTGAATTTAAATAATAATAAAAAAAAAAAGAGGGGCACATGGGTGGTTCGGTCGGTTAAGCATCTGACCCTTGATTTTGGCTCAGGTCATCTCATGGTTCCTCAGATCAAGCACTGAATCCGGTTTTGCTGACAGCGGGGAAACCCGCTTGGGATTCTCTATCTCCCTCTCTCTTTCTGTCCTTCTCCTGCTTGCGCTGTCACTCTCCCTGTCTCTCAAACTAAAAAAATAAAATTTAAAAAGAAGAGAAAAGAAAATGTAAAGAAAATATTTAGGGGAGCCTGGGTGGTGGCTCAGTCGGTTGAGTGTCCGACTTTGGCTCAGGTCATGATCTCACAGTTTGTGAGTTTGAGCCCCACATCGGCTCTCTGCTGTCAGCGCAGAGCCTGCTTAGGATACTTTCTCCCCCTCTCTCTCTGCCCACTCCCCACTTTCGTGTGCTCTCTCTCTCTCTCTCAAAAATAAAACAAACATTAAAAAAAGAATAATGAAAAAAATCAGAGTAGCCATAAAATGATAAATTGTGTTTTCTTCTAGTACAAATCACTAAAACAATAAAATTAGCTTATTCTTCATGGCTTCAAGCCCTTGAAGTTCATCTGTGTCACACACACACACACACACACACACACACACACACACACAACCAGTTATGATCCTAAAGAAAGCAAAAATTTTAACAATTTATTTTCTCATTTCAGGATATTCATCCAAATGATAATACTAATTTTTGCTACAGATTAATTTCTTTATCAAAATTCTTCTAAAATAAGGTGGACTTGTGTTTCCTTTATAGATATTTTTAAAACGTTGGAAGTGAGAATCCCACAGAAATTAGTCAACATTAGAATTATAATTTCCCCAGAGGCCTTTTTATTTCCTAGGTACTCAGCAACTGTTTTTTTAAGCACTGTTACAATAAGATACCTTCATTAAACATAGGGACTAAGACACTAATCTTTCAACAGGCAAGTTTTTGCAGAATCTTCTCTTTGTGTGACTTTAAAATACCTTAAAATATGTTAAAGAATATTAGAAGTGATGTGTTATGATAGATTCCCTTATTTTATTTATTTCATTTCTTGTCAATTTGCATCATTCTATTTCAAAATGTAACTGAATCCTTTTTTTTTTTAATGCCAGTAGTGAGTATTTAATGTCATGATAACCTTAAAACATCCGGTATAGCCATTTAATTTTAATTCTTCTACTTACGGGAACATAGCAATAGGACATCCATCAAAGTTGAGATAAGCCAAACCACATGATTTAATGCCAATTCTCCAGAGATTCATTTTTCTTGGGAAGTTGAGATTGTGCTTTTCTGTTGGGAAACAAGCAAGTCTTATTCTAAGCAATCCATCAAGCTGATCGAAGCCCATATTATGATAAAATTTTATTATTTTGGTGAGGGGCAAATATTTTTAAATATTTTGCTTAAGCAAAATTTTGATATACCTACAAACTGTATTAAATTTATCATGCATTTACAATGTAATGAATAAATTTAACCTCTGCAAGGCATGTTTAAACATTTTATTTATTCTCTTAGTAGTTTAAGATGATGTTAATTAGTAAGCATATATACATACATATGTGTTATGTGTTACCTAAAACAGATAATATCTGTTATTGAAAGCAAATTTATATTGATGTAAAGTCATATCTAAAAATGTAAATAAACCTCTTTCAAAGAAAAGTGTCAATATTCACAATATTTCACCTCTATTGGTTCACATACTAAGAGAAGCTTTAGAAATAAATGACTCTTGAATGGGTATAGGTGGGAAATGTTCAAATAACTGATCTAAAATACAATTTATTTGTTTTTTATATAAACAGTATTGGAGAAAAAAATGTATACATTTGTGGTGACTTACAAAATATTATATAAAAATAGATGCTTAAAGTGTATTTTGCTTGTTGTTTTCCTTTCTTTTTATTTACATTTATTGATTTCTTTAAAGTGTCTGGGAAGGGATTGTGACATAGTAATAAAGGATGGAAAATCAATTTTTAAAACAATATAATTAAGTGAAATTAGGAATGTATTTTATTAATGTTTCTTCATAATTATTCTCTAATATAATTTTTATTTATTTTTACCAATAAAAATTAATGGTCATTTACATGAATTTACCTGTAAACCTATATGCTGCTTGAGCAGCACAAAAAATTCTTCAAAAATAATTATGGAAACTATAGCCAATAGTTCAATATAATACTATATTTTAAATTATTCTGAATGTATATATTTATATATAATGCATATGAATATATAATATATACACATTTAAGTATGTATGCATATATAAAAAATATACTGAATGTGTGTTTGTGTGTGTGTATATATAGAGAAAGCTAAATATGCTCTCGTTCATAAAACAAATCGCTTAAATAAATGCCTTAGTGAGTTCAATTGTGTTAAAACTATAACTACACATAAAATTTGCAATTATTTCATCAAATTAATTTTCTATTTACTTTGTGACTGTGCTGGGACACTTTAGGCTGCACAGAACAATTTGAATTTCATTTGTAAAATGGCTACCTCTTTGAACAAGTTTGTTTTGTGTAGTACTCTCTGGAGCAGGTAAATTCTGGTGCATGGGTTAAGATGTAAAACTACTTACTTTATCCAACAGAATGCAAAAAACTTTGCTTTGCTTCTCAGAATTGCATTTTAAAGGTGTCCAAAGAACTTCCCTTTAAGAAATCAAAAGCTTTTCTCCCTAAGGCCTCCCCAAATGCTAATGTCTTTGAACCTGACACCATTATCAAACATCTTTACATAAATTTGGTATACTTTTATGAAAATATTTTTGACCATTGGGAAATGCTATTTAACTATGATATCAATTTAAATCTGCAGAACAATCTCTGTAGACTAAAATATTATAGATAATTAAATTGATCAGTTGTCAGAAACATAAAATACAGTTTCTATAATGACAGTCAAACAGTTCAAGCTGTTGAACAATGAAATAGGTTTTTTGGAGATAATAAAACAGTAATTACCTTGTCACTTGTATTCAAGCAGAACCTGGATGGTCGCCTACCAAGGATTCACTGATTGAATATTAAATAGTATCATTTCCAAGTATATGATTATGTAATTATACAGTAAGGCAGATTATAAACAGAGTTAAATTTTTTAGATTAAAATATAAATCCTGAGCTTCAAAATAGGTGCTAGTGTTTATTAGAGTGCTAAGTAGGCACACTATAGTCACTGTTACTGTTTGTATTTAAGGAAGGAAGTTCTCTCTACTGCTTTCAGGAGGATTGTGGGTTATTCCCATCTTTCAAAAAAATTTAAAAATTTACTTGAAAAAAGTATTCAGTCCTATTTCTTGCAGGTTTCCTTCTTGGTAACATGAACCATAACCCATGTTTCCTGTCCTTTTTTCACTCCATCTTTCACATTCTTTTTGAAAGAATTTTGATTAAGATGAGCATTGATTGTTAGAAAAGGTCATGTCTTTACTCATCAGTGTTTTGCTGGTTATTTTGACCTGTGTGTGGGTAAATATTATGTTACAGGGGTTTGGATTTGAGAAGATAAACCAAAGAGAGTTACTTCAGGCAGTGGTGTGTTAAAATATTGTTTGAGCTGGCTAATTTTGGCCACCATGTTTGAGCAGATGGAAGTAGTGAGAAACTGAAGGCAAAATCAACCATGGCCAGAAGTGGTTGGAACTCAAACACAAAGTGATAACCAAGAAACGACAGTGAATGATTTACTTATTACCTTTTATAATACATTATTTTGTGTACAGTTTTATTTGTATGTCCAGTTTAGCTTTTTCCTGCATGTTAGTTGAATAGTATTCTTTTTTCCACTTTGATTTAAATGGTACATGTCTGTAATTCATACAAAAGTATAAAAATGAATCATAGGCCCAAAATGCACTCTGTGAAGAAAAGAAAAAGAAAACTATTATCATTAGCATACTGATTCTTCATAACGTGCAAGCGAATCTTTCTGCAAGTTTCTGCAAGCAAATCTTACAGTTAACTAGAGGCATTGCATAAAAATCAGCCAACTGGCCTGGTAAGAAATGTACTTTATCTCCCCTATCATTTGCTTGTTGTTCATGGAGTGTTTTAAGGAGAATAGGCAGGGAGGAATTGCAGGATTGGAAGATTTGGTATAAGAAGGCAGAAGTCTTTTCCTTATAATGAACTTTTTTCCTTATAAATAAAACATACAAAAGGTCAAAATGGAGAAAGTGGAAGGTTGATATTTTGATGATTCTTCTTTTCAACCTGAGGACCTCAGAAAATTGTTTGTGAAATGCATTAATCTAAAACAGTGGTTCCAAAGAGTTGCCAGCTGCATCAGCATCACCCAGGAATTTATTAGAATGGCTAATTCTCCATAGCCACACATCTCCTTAATAAGAATATCTGAGGGTGAGGCCTAGGAATATGTGTTTTAACAAGCTCTCCAGGAGATTCTGATGCACACTGAAGTTTGAGAATCACTGTGAAGATGACCAAGCAATGCTTCATAAGAGTTTAGCTTTCCAGAGAGCTGAGACACAATAACTAATATCAAACTGAGAATCTTATAACTTTAGGTCTCAACTTGTTTCTCTATGATAGTCTCCATATTGCTCCACAATCTACATACTATATGAGAAGCAGCAATGAAATTAATGTATCAACCTCATTCCCAAACAGTAAGCCTCCTTTTGACCACCTTCATTCATTTTCCCTCACTCACTTCTCACTCCCTGACTCTGGGAACCACTGACTTGTTCTGTTTCTGAGTTCATTTCTTTTTTAAAGATTCTGCATGTAACTGAGATTATACAGTATTTGTCTTTCTTTGTCTGCCTTATCTCACTTAGCATAATGCTAGCAATACTGTAGTGTATATTAAAAGCTGCTAAGAGAGTAGATCTTAAAAGTTCTCATCACACACAAAAAAATGTTAGTATATGAGGCAATGAACGTATTTACTTATTGTGGTAATCACATTGCAATACATACATATATAAAATCACTATGTTGAACCTTAAACTTAAACAATGCTATATGGCAACTGTATCTTAAAAAAGCTAAGCAAAAAGAGTGAGCCTCCAGAGCATACGAGTGAACTGGGTTTACTTTGTAGTTTGTCATCACCATAACTACTTTCAAACAAATCTCGGGTATATACTGACCAAGGTTGTATTTTAGATTTTATAGCATTTAAGGCACAAGTTTAAATAATTAATCTCCATATGATTCAAACATGGAATCATTCCTGAAGGATGAAACATCCACAGTTACTACTTGGGAAGAGCCAACTTGAGATAAAAGATAGGGGATCCATTCATTTTTATTTTCCACTTAAATTGTTTCTCTGTTTCTATATCTCTAACTTGACTTATGGGTGGAGTTAACGCAATAGTTGTCATAAGTACTACAGAAACCATGCACACAAAATATTCTGAGGAATTTTATAAAAAAAGTGTATACATTAATACATTAACTACCCTTTTTGTACCGTGTCTTTAGTTGGTAATACAACATACTTATTCCAATTCTGTGTACAATATGTATTTATTTATAATGTATATGTTTTCTGTGTAGTATGTATCTATCTGTATCTATTAAATTTAGCCAAGTATGGAGGCTTATAATTGTTTTTCAAGCTTGTTTGAAATTAATTATGTTTGCATCCATTTTTATCCCAGAAGCGTCCATACACTTCTTTCAATCTTTTAAATAAATCAACCAAAATCATTTTAAACATCAGTCTAAGTTAATGTGGCTGCTAATTGTAAGTGTGATCGGGACAAAAGGATAACACACAAACAGGACATCATACACAGCAAAAATCAGAGTGAGAAAAATCTGTATATGGAAATTGCATTTGCATGTAAGTGCAAAAAGAAAAAAAAATGTGATTCATTCTTACTCCTATATATATTTTTTATCCTGATGAAAGCTATTCTAGAAATTATTGGTTCCTCATTTCAAAGAATAAAGTTCTGCTTACAGAAGATTCCTCAGAATTACCTGGATGCTGATTTTTGTCAGGTTTCTTATAAATCTTCTTCCTTTTTTTATTATTACTAAGACACTTTTGTACATGAGACAGATTTTTGTTGAATAAATTTGACTTGTAACATTGTGAAGCTAAAGGTGTACAGTGTATTATTTTGATACTTTTATGTATTATGAATGCCAACACAGGAATATTTATATCACATAATTATAGCAAAAATATTGTTCCCTATATTCAATATACTGTGCATTAGATCTCTATGGCTTATTTACTACTTGTTACAAGTTTGTACCCTTAAACACCATCACTTTTATCCACCACCTTCCCCTAGTAACCACCATTTACTCCCTATTTTTTATGGGTTTAATAATAACAAATTTTTTAGATTCCACATATAAGTAATATCATACAGTCCTTGTATTTCTCTGTCTGACTTATCTTGCATAGCTTAATGTTCTCAAGTTCCATCCATGCTGTTGCAAATGGGAGGATGCCCTCCGTTCTCATGGCAGAACAATATTCCATTATGTATAGGTACCACATCTTTTGTATCCATTTTGTTGATGAGCATTTGGATTGTTTCCACATCTCGGCTACTGTAAATAATGTTGCAATAAACACGGGAGTGCAGGTATCTCATCAAAAAGCTGTTTTCATTTCCTTTGGGTATATTCACAACAGTGGAATTGCTGGATCATATGGTGTATCTATTTTTAATGTCTTGAGGAACCTCCATATAAGCCTGGTTTTTCACATGTGTTTACTATTCTGGCCCAAGAGTGACTTGTGAAACTCACTTTGTTTGGGTTCTGAGTGCTGCATTAATGCTGTGGGTACTCCAGTTAAATTTTAGCTATACGGATAGACATCAGACTGGCTCTTTTAGGTGTTTCACTTTCCGTAGAGTAGCAAGAGAGGAACTCATACAGAGAAGTCTGTTCACTATTTATTACAGCTTGCTTTCCCTTGAGCCTGCTTGACTTCAGAGCTCAGCATTCCTGCCTTCCTGCAATTTATTTACTTTGCTCTTTTGTGAAATAAAAATAAAAATTTAAAAAACCTCACATATTTCTTTACTATCCTCTGCATGCATTGTTCCTATTATAAAACATAAAAGAAATAAGTAATGGAAGTAATAGGTAATAAATATATAAATATATGGATATAAATATATACATATA
>NW_024420586.1:12137208-12147718 GCF_014898765.1 Herpailurus yagouaroundi
TAAATAACATATACACATATAAAATAATTTATATATACATATAAATAAATATATATATATATATATATATATATATATATATATATATATATATATTTGCCTTAAATCTATAACACAAGAAAGCAGGTTCTGTTTATTATGGTCTCTATGAAATTGGAAAGCTTTGCTTATGGTGCAAATTTAACAAACTCTATCATTGAAACACTAATAGTATAAATGACTAATAAGTGAAATTGAATATGTTATCTGTGCATAAATAAAATAGATTTTTCTTGGATAATCAATGGGCTAAGCACATGTGAGGACATCTACAAAACAGAGGTACCCTCAAAATAATAAAACATTAGGATATTATATGGCAGTCGACATATTTTAAAGTTCCAATTTAGTCACACATTTAAAGGTTAGACATTTTCGGATGCTTGCAAATTTATCTTATGGTTTACTTTTTAAATACCTCATACAGGAATGCTGGCAGAAGGAAGTGAGAGCAGTTGGCAAATGATAGCCTTTTAGTGTTCATAGTCTCAAACATACTAATCCACCTCTGAACAAAACCTGACCAGGATTTTATTCTGATATAACTTTCAGAGATCTTTACCATATTCCATGAACTCATTTTCCAGAGAAAACTAAATCAGGTAAACAGAGTAATCTAAAGCTGAGAAATAAAAATGGAAATTACATATTGCGTTCATCATATTGAATTTCCACTTCTTGAAAAATCTGAGGTGACGATGCTACAAGGTATTTTGTCACTACAGACTACTATTCTTAAAGTATTTACACCAGTATGTGAATCCCTTGTTTAACTTTTTGTCATGTCTGTAAAGTTCGTAATTTGGTTTATAGCTTTATTGTTATAAATTTATAAACAGAAAGTTCCTAGAGTCTGAGATAGGTTATTTATGTCAGACATATTTCAGTAGAGAGATAACACTAATAACTAGCTAATATTTATTGATTTATTTCTATGGGCTAGTCATAGCACTATACATTTTGCTATGGTATCTTATTTGATCTTCAAAGTAGTACTATATGGTCATGAAGAAACTGGTACGAAGAGTTTATACAATGCGTACAGTAAAGAAGGCTTGCAACTGAGATTTTTACCGGATACAATGGCCTCAGAACCCATGGATTTCAAGTACGGAACTTATTTCAAAGAAAATCTAGTTAAACATTCTACAGTCAACATGTTAAAATAAACATATTTACTCTGACTTTCATTTTACCCATCATCAATATCATATAGGAAATACTCCCACATATTTCCTTCCTTTCCTCGGAATGAAAGGTGACATAAATCCAGAAATAACTTGAGGAAATCACCTCTACATCATCCTATAAGACCTATCTCAAATGCTACATTATTGGCAAATGATAGTTTTCAAATATGGCTGTAATGATAAGCATCTTATCCTTTATGCTCTTCTTAAAATTTGAAGTTGACACTCCTCCATCAAGAGGTGAAATGATTTTCTCCCATGAATATAGGCTGACTATTATAATTGCATTGATCAACAGAATTTGGCAAAAATGGTGGTACATGACTTGCAAGGCGAGGTCGTAAAAGTATCTCCTTTCTTTCTCTCTCTCTCTTTTCCTCTCAATCCTTTCTTCCCCCCCTTCCTCCTTCCCTCCATGCCTTGGAAACCCTGAACAAATCAGCTACCATTAAACCTCCATGCTACACAGATTAGGAGAAATCATACAAAGATAAAGATAGCTGAGTTTTCCCAAGTTTTCCAATCCCAGCCGTTCAAGTCATGCTAATCCAGGCATGATCACAAGATTGAAGAAAGCTCCAAGATTATGTTAGTCATAACCACTGTCTGACTACAACTTTTTGAGAAAGGGTGCACAAGAAACTCTCAGTTTAGTTTCTCCTGAATTCTGGATAATTACTGATCTACAACAATATTTTTATTGAGCATTACATAAAAGGAATAATCCCCTTTATAAATCCTGTTTTATCACTCAGATAAGATTTTTCCTGTAATGGCTTCCTAAAGAAGACAATGCAAGTTTGGAATGCATATGTAACCCCATGTCACTAGGTGGACATGTAATGCTGGTGAAGAAAAAACAGAATTGATTGAAAATTTAGAACTTAGAAAGGCACTCTAGCTGCACAGAGCTTAAACAAGCATAATGATTAACGCTTGCATGCCATTGCAAGAAGCTTAATAAGACAACTTTAGGCAAATGTTAGACTCTAAGGGCTGACCAGGATCCTTCCAGAAGAGAGAGATTGGATAAGGGAAATGCATGGGAAAAAATCCAGAAAAACCTACTGAATTAATTCTACTTGGTACCAAGCAGAATTATTTTTGTGTTCACAAAATTAAAGAACCCAACCTGATCTAAGAATGGAATGAGAAGTATGAATAGAAATAATAACACAAGCTTAAGTCTTTTGGTAATTTGTAAAGCAAAATACTAGGTTAACATTAACTGAAAAGACCACATACAGATGAGGATATTGAAGTCACAGATATTACATAAATTGCTTGAGGTGATGCAAGATCTGACCCTCTGTTAACTTTCTGGGTCCTGATTCATGGCCCTGGAACTATCTTTGAGAGACTAACTTAGGATGCTTTTCTGAGTTAGCTTGAATCAGGAATAGAACTTTAGGAGTGGGTCAGGCCAAAGTTTTGAGCATGAGCTTAATTTTAGAAGCCAAAGTAACAGAAGTAATGCCAAATCTGGAAGGAGGGGAGGAAATCATTTATGAAAGATGGAACCAAGGTTTAGAAACCAGACTGCTTCTATAGGGCATAATCCAGGGAGGAGGGGGTCATTACAAACTCAGGGGTAGTTCTCCAAGCCCATGTATACATAAGATAAATATATAGTATTATGGTATATCAGCTAAGTGTAAGATAAACTATCAAGATAGCCAATCAAAGAACTAGGGGGAGAGCTGAGACTGGAGCCCAGCTTTCCCAATTTAGAAGACATAATTATGGATGATCCTAAATCTGAGAAAAATAATGGAACTTTTGTTTGCAAATCCTTATGGCCAACCTCTTTTTGTTTTATATTTTGTTATTTTTCATGGGCCCATGTTAAATTATTTGGCTTGCATAGCTCATCCTTGGGTAACAAGATGAAGAAATACATAACAGAAACACATAAAGAAATAAAGGGATGAACCTAAGGAAAATACATTATCCTTAGTTTGGAATATACATTAATCATATCACCCAGCAGTATCACTCCTGAGCATTTATCCCACAGGAATGAAAATTTATAATCACAAAAAAACCTGTACATGATTGTTCATGTCAGCTTATTTGTGATGACCAAAATTTAGAAACAATGAAAATGTTCTACAAAAAGTAAATGGTCAACAAACTACTATTTATCCATATCATAGAATACTACTTGGCTATAAAAGTAAATGAACAGAGGGTACCTGGATGGCTCAGTTGGTTAAGTGTCTGAGTCTTGGTTTTGGCTCACGTCATGATCTCACAGTTCATGAGTTCGAGCCCCACATTGGGCTCTGTGCATCAGAGCACCGGGCTCAGTGCAGATTCTGCTTGGCATTCTCTCTCTCCCTCTTTCTGCCCCTCCTCTGCTCATTCTCTCTCTCTCTCTCTCTCTCTCTCTCTCTCTCTCTCTCAAAATAAATGAATAAGACTTAAAAAAATTAAAAACAAATGAACTTTGAATACATAACAAGTTGGGTGTTAGGATGCATGAAAAAAGGCAACCTCAAAAGGTCATATACTATATGATTTATATATAACATTCTAAAAATAACAAAATTATCAAGAAGGAAAATAGATCAGTGGCTGTCAGAAGTTAGGAACGGTGGAGGGTAGAGTGGTGGGTATGTCTGTAAAGGGATAAAATGAGGTAGATCCTTGTGGTGATACAATAGTTTTGTACCTTGATTTTGGTGGTAGTTGTACAAATCAACACATCCAACAACATGGGATAGAACTATAGACACACATTATACCAACATTAATTTCCTGGTTTTGATTTTGTATAATAGTTATGTAAGATGTAAGCATTAAAGGAAACTGGGTTGAAGGTACATGGGACCATTTGCAACCTCCTGTGACTTTACAATTAAATTAAAATTAACAAAGTAAAAAACATTTAGAAGCATTTGTGATAGATATCATATGCATTATGTAAGAGAAGCCAGAGTTTTTAGTGAAAAAAAAGTCTTCAGAAGACTAAAAGCAATGCATACAAGTTAGGGTGACTGTGTGTGTGTGTGTGTGCTTAATTATAGATATTTTATACTACCTTGTATTTTTAGAAGATTTATCAAAGTAAGTAATGTAACTAGCTGGATATAAAAGTCATAGATGAGGGGTACCTGGGTGGCTCAGTGGGTTCAGTGTCCAACTCTTGAGTTTGGCTCAGGTCATGATCTCATGGTCGTGAGTTCAAGCCCTGCATTGGGCTCTGTGCTGACAGCCCAGAGACTGCTTGGGATTTTCTGTCCCCCTCTCTCTGTGCCCCTCCCCCATCTGTGTGTTCTCTCTCTCTCTGTCTCTCTCAAATTAAATAAATAAACATTAAAAATAAAAGTTACAGAATTCCACTAAAACCAACCCAGGGGGAAGATGGCAGCATAGGAGGATGCTGGGCTCACCACGTCCTGCTGATTACTTAGATTCCACCTACACCTTCCTAAATAACCCAGAAAACTGCCAGAAGACTAGCAGAACGGAGTCGCCGGAGCCAAGCGCAGACGAGAGGCCCACGGAAGAGGGAAGGAAGGGCGGAGAGGCAGTGCGTGCTACACAGACTGGTGGGAGGGAGCCGGGGCGGAGGGGCGGCTCGCCGGCCAAGCAGAGCCCCCGAGTCTGGCTTGCAAAAGCGGAGGGGCCGGACGGAGTGTGTTCCGACAGCAAGTGTGACTTAGCGTCTGGGAGGTCATAAGTTAACAGCTCTGCTCGGAAAGTGGAAGGCTGGAGGACAAAGGGAGGGAGAGTTGCTGAGCCCCAGGACGACAGAGCTCAGTTTGGCGGGGAACAAAGGCACTGGCCAGCGCCATCTCCCTCGCCCATCCCCCAACCAAAATCCCAAAGGGAACCGGTTCCTGCCAGGGAAATTGCTTGCACTGGGCAAACACCCAAGGCTGTGCTTCTGCGGAGCCACCCCTCTGGCAGCGGGTCTGACTCCCTCCTGGTGCCACAGGGCCCCTCCCGAAGCAGATCAACAAAGAAAAAGTGAGCTGAGCCTGCCCCTCCTGCCCCTGTGCACCTTGCCGATCCAACCCAGCTAATACACCAGATCCCCAGCACCACAAGCCTAGCAGTGTGCAAGTAGCCCAGCTGGGCCACGCCGCCACACAGTGAATCCAGACCCTAAGAGAGGGGAAGAGAAGGTACACACTAGTCTGACTGTGGCCACAGCGGTGGGCTGGGGGCAGATATCAGGTCTGAATGCGCCCCGCCCACCAACTAGAGTTAGTCAAGGCAGCACAGGGGAAGTGCCCTGCAGTTCTTTCCAAAATGATGAAATGGAAGAATTCCCCTCAAAAGAATCTCCAGGAAATAACAACAGCTAACGAATTGGTCAAAAAGGATTTAAACAATATAATATAAAGTGAATGTAGAGTAATAGTCATACAATTAATCGCTGGGCTTGAAAAGAGTATAGAGGACAGCAGAGAATCTTTTGCTACAGAGATCACGGGACTAAGGAACAGACAGGAGGAACTAAAAAATGCTATAAACGAGCTGCAAAATAAAATGGAGATGACCACGGCTCGGATTGAAGAGGCAGAGGAGAGAATAGGTGAACAAGAAGATAAAATTATGGAAAAAGAGGAAGCTGAGAAAAAGAGAGTTAAAAAAATCAAGGAGTATGAGGGGAAAATTAGAGAACTAAGTGATGCACTAAAGAGAAATTATCTACTCATAATTGGTGTTCCAGAGGAGGAAGAGAGAGGGAAAGGTGCTGAAGGTGTACTTGAAGAAATCATAGCTGAGAACTTCCCTGAACTGGGGAAGGAAAAAGGCATTGAAATCCAAGAGGCACAGAGAACTCCCTTCAGAGGTAACTTGAATCGATCTTCTGCACAACATATCATAGTGAAACTGGCAAAATACAAGGATAAAGAGAAAATTCTGAAGCAGCTAGGGATAAATGTGCTCTAACATATAAAGGGAGACCGATAAGACTAGTGACCTATCTCTCTACTGAAACTTGGCAGGCCAGAAAGGAATGGCAGGAAATCTTCAATGTGATGAATAGAAAAGATATGCAGCCAAGAATCCTTTATCCAGCAAGTCTGTCATTTAGAATAGAAGGAGAGATAAAGGTCTTCCCAAACAAACAAAAACTTAAGGAATTCGTCACCACTAAACCAGCCCTACAAGAGATCCTAAGGGGGATCCTGTAAGACAAAGTACCAGAGACATCGCTACAAGCATGAAATCTACAGACATCACAATGACTCTAAACCCATATCTTTCTATGATAACACTGAATGTAAATGGACTAAATGCACGAACCAAAAGACATAGGGTATCAGAATGGATAAAAAAACAAGACCCATCTATTTGCTGTCTACAAGAGACTCATTTTAGACCTGAGGATGCCTTCAGATAGAAAGTGAGGGGATGGAGAACTATTTATCATGCTACTGGAAGTCAAAAGAAAGCTGGAGTAGCCATACTTATATCAGACAAACTAGACTTTAAATTAAATGCTGTAACAAGAGATGAAGAAGGGCATTATATAATAATTACAGGGTCTATCGATTAGGAAAGGCTAACAATTCTAAATTTCTATGTGCCAAATACAGGAGTCCCCAAATATATAAAACAATTCATCACAAACATAAGCAACCTTATTGATAATAATGTGGTAATTGCAGGGGACTTTAACACTCCACTTACGGTAATGGATAGATTATCTAGACACACGGTCAATAAAGAAACAGGACCCTGAATGATACATTGGATTAGATGGACTTGACAGATATATTTAGAACTCTGCATCCCAAAGCAACAGAATATACTTTCTTCTCGAGTGCACATGGAACATTCTCCAAGATAGATCACATACTGGGTCACAAAACAGCCCTTCATAAGTATACAAGAATTAAAATCATACCATGCATACTTTCAGACCACAATGCTATGAAGCTTGAAGTCAACCACAGGAAAAAGTCTGGAAAACCTCCAAAAGCATGGAGGTTAAAGAACACTCTACTAAAGAATGAGTGGGTCAACCAGGCAATTAGAGAAGAAATTAAAAAATATATGGAAACAAATGAAAGTGAAAATACAACAATCCAAACCCTTTGGGATGCAACGAAGGAAGTCCTCAGAGGAAAATACACTGCAATTCAGGCCTATCTCAAGAAACAAGAAAAATCCCAAATACAAAATCTAACAGCACACCTAAAGGAAATAGAAGCAGAACAGCAAAGACAGCCTAAATCCAGCAGAAGAAGAGAAATAATAAAGATCAGAGCAGAAATAAACAATATAGAAGCTAAAAAAAACTGTAGAGCAGATCAACGAAACCAAGAGTTGGTTTTTTGAAAAAATAAACAAAATTGATAAACCTCTAGCCAGGCTTCTCAAGAAGAAAAGGGAGATGACCCAAATAGATAAAATCATGAATTAAAATGGAATTATTACAACCAATCTCTCAGAGATACAAGCAATGTACAAGCAACATGACAGGAATGCCCACTCTCACTGCTGTTGTTTAACATAGTGTTGGAAGTTCTAGCATCAGCAATCAGACAACAAAAGGAAATCAAAGGCATCGAAATTGGCAAAGATGAAGTTAAGCTTTCACTTTTTGCAGATGACATCATATTATACATGGAAAATCTGATAGACTCCACCAAAAGGCTGCTAGAACTGATACACGAATTTAGCAAAGTTGCAGGATACAAAATCAATGTACAGAAATCAGTTGCATTCTTATACACTAACAATGAAGCAACAGAAAGACAAATAAAGAAACTGAGCCCATTCACAATTGCACCAAGAAGCATAAAATACCTAGGGATAAATTTAACCAAAGATGTAAAAGATCTGTATGCTGAAAACTATAGAAAGCTTATGAAGGAAATTGAAGAAGATATAAAGAAATGGAAAAACATTCCGTGCTCATGTACTGGAAGAATAAATAGTGTCAAAATGTGAATACTACCCAAAGCTATCTACACATTCAATGCAATCCCAATCAAAATTGCACCAGCATTCTTCTCGATGCGAGAACAAGCAATGTTAAAATTCCTATGGAACCACAAAAGGCCCCAAATACCCTAAGTAATTCTGAAAAAGAAGACCAAAGCAGGAGGCATCACAATCCCAGACTTTAGCCTCTACTCCAAAGCTGTCATCATCAAGACAGCATGGTATTGGCACAAAAACAGACACATAGACCAATGGAATAGAGTAGAAACCCCAGAACTAGACTCACAAACGTATGGCCAACTCATCTTTGACAAAGCAGGAAAGAACATCCAATGGAAAAAAGACAGTCTCTTTAACAAATGGTGCTGGGAGAACTGGACAGCAACATGCAGAAGGTTGAAACTAGACCACTTTCTCACACCATTCACAAAAATAAACTCAAAATGGATAAAGGACCTGAATGTGAGACAGGAAACCATCCAGACCCTAGAGGAGAAAGCAGGAAAAGACCTCTCTGAACTCAGCCACAGCAATTTCTTACTTGACACATCCCCAAAGGCAAGGGAATTAAAAGCAAAAATTAACTACTGGGACCTTATGAAGATTAAAAGCTTCTGCACAGGAAAGGAAACAACCAACAAAACTAAAAGGCAACCAACGGAATAGGAAAAGATATTTGCAAATGACATATCGGACAAAGGGCTAGTATCCAAAATGTATATAGAACTCACCAAACTCAACACCCAAAAAACAAATAACCCAGTGAAGAAACGGTCAGAAAACATGAATAGACACTTCTCTAAAGAAGACATCCGGATGGCCAACAGGCACATGAAAAGATGCTCAACGTCGCTCCTCATCAGGGAAATACAAATCAAAACCACACTCAGATATCACCTCACGCCAGTCAGAGTGGCCAAAATGAACAAATCAGGAGACTATACATGCGAGTATGTGGAGAAACGGGAACCCTCTTGCACTGTTGGTGGGAATGCAAACTGGTGCAGCCGCTCTGGAAAACAGTGTGGAGGTTCCTCAAAAAATTAAAAATAGACCTACCCTATGACCCAGCAATAGCACTGCTAGGAATCTACCCAAGGGATACAGGAGTACTTATGCATAGGGGCACTTGTACCCCAGTGTTTATAGCAGCACTCTCAACAATAGCCAAATTATGGAAAGCCTAAATGTCCATCAACTGATGAATGGATAAAGAAATTGTGGTTTATATACACAATGGAGTACTACGTGGCAATGAGAAAGAATGAAATATGGCCCTTTGTAGCAACGTGGATGGAACTGGAGAGTGTGATGCTAAGTGAAATAAGCCATACAGAGAAAGACAGATAGCATATGTTTACACTCTTATGTGGATCCTGAGAAAATTAACAGAAACCCACGGGGGAGGGGAAGGAAAAAAAAGAAGTTACAGTTGGAGAGAGCCAAAGCATAAGAGACTCTTAAAAACAGAACAAACTGAGGGTTGATGGGGGGTGGGAGGGAGGGGAGGGTGGGTGATGGGTATTGAAGAGGGCACCTGTTGGGATGAGCACTGGTTGTTGTATGGAAACCAATTTGACAATAAATTTCTTATGTTGGGTAAAAAATAAAAGTTACAGAAGAAGCCAGAACAAATAAATGGTCAGAACATGAATGCCACAATGACTCCAGATACATGGTAAAATCAAATGTGTAAGTATTGCCAAGACATGGGTTCACCAGTCATGACTCTGAAGGAGGTAAAAAACTACAAATGATAAGCACTATTTTGTTTCTAAGACTTGGTTTTCAAGACCTCAGGTCTGTTCATTGGGGAAGTGACTGCCCATGAATGGAAAGGAATGGAGGTGGGATTATGAATAAAGAAGTAAATCAAACAAGATAAAAATAAAAGACAGCATGCAAGGAAAGAAAATATATGTGAAATATATGTGAAATATATGCTTAGTCAACTGTGAAACTAAGATCCAAAAGAAAGAAAAGAAAAAAAGTAGGCATTCAGCAGAAATATATAATCTTTTAATTGTTTCTGAAGAACTCTAACTAGGATGAAGTAAAAACTAATGTCTTTCAGATGTTAGAATTCAAAGGTGTGCTCATTACTGTTAGCATGTCCTTAAGTCTTGGGTCCTTCCTTTTTTTTTTTTTTTTAATTTTTTTTTTCAACGTTTATTTATTTTTGGGACAGAGAGAGACAGAGCATGAACGGGGGAGGGGCAGAGAGAGAGGGAGACACAGAATCGGAAACAGGCTCCAGGCTCTGAGCCATCAGCCCAGAGCCCGACGCGGGGCTCGAACTCACGGACCGCGAGATCGTGACCTGGCTGAAGTCGGACGCTTAACCGACTGCGCCACCCAGGCGCCCCGGG
>NW_024420586.1:12147818-12234258 GCF_014898765.1 Herpailurus yagouaroundi
CATCTCCAGGCTCTGAGCCATCAGCCCAGAGCCCGACGCGGGGCTCGAACTCACGGACCGCGAGATCGTGACCTGGCTGAAGTCGGACGCTTAACCGACTGCGCCACCCAGGCGCCCCGGGTCCTTCCTTAAAGAAAATAAAAGGCACATTTGCCAGGACAGAGTAGTATAAAAAAGCAGTTTTTCTAATAAGTAAATCTGCAGTTGATTTATTTAAAACAGGCCAAGAGTAAAACCTAACAAGAGTTGTTAAATCAGCAATTTTAATGATTTTTGTGTCACTATGGAATGGGGGGAAAGCAAATGGAAAAGGGATAGATGAAACAAATTTGTTTCATCAGTTTCCTTTTGCAAAGTCAGTTCTATTGCTTGGTTCATTGTCTGCCAAATCCAAACACCTTAGTTTCTCCTTTATATAGGCCTTGTCTCCATGACATCAAAAGTTTACTCATTTTATTGAAAAAAAATCACTGCAACCAAGTGAGGGGTATTAAAATCATCTGGTAATTTCTCTGAAAGTGTAAATGTGTATTCATGTGTGTGTAACCTTCACCAGAGTTTTGAACTTGGCCTTCCAAACCCAGTATATTTTTTATTTGCATTTGATGCCATACAATACCTACCAAGAATTTCATAGATAAATTTTGTTAATATAATGTTAAATTAATTTTTCTAATATTTGTTAACTGTTAATTTCAATTTAACATTCTTCTCTGACTAGCTTTGCATCAAAAGTACCCATGTGAAAAGAGCTTGCTCACTTGTCACCTCTATCGACAACAGATTGACAATCCCAATGAGTCAAAATCTTTCATGCTTTTAGGATTATTTTTTGCTGTCACTGTCTTTTCTCCCTGAAGTGGCCAAGGAAATAAAAATGCTCTTCAATTTGTCAATAAAAACACAGAGGTGACTTAGGAGCCAAAGATGACCACAATAATGTTTCAACTAGGTATCCTCAAACACTGTTATTCTTAACAGAGCAGCTGTAAAGGTAGATGATCCATTTCAATGTTACATGTTATGTACAGATTAACAAAGTTACATGTAAAAAAGTAGATGGACATGTTCAGTTTTAATTATACTACTACCATGAGGAAAAAGAGAACGTTTTTTATTTAAAGATTATTTATGTTTGATTGAATTAATGATATTCATTAGTTCAACTTAATTAATTAAGTCTTAATTAATTGTGTCTTAATTAATTGTGTCTTATTGTGTGCTGACTATTCTCCCTCCACTCTTGATTTATACTACCATTTAACTTTCTAGTCCACATCCCACCCATAGACAGCATATATACATACATTTCAATAGTCATAAATCCTAAGGTGAATATATAGGTTTATTGCTTCACTCAATAATATTTAATGTTGCTGAATATACACTTATTTCACTGTACCTAACCACTGAATAGTGTGCATCCCCCATTTAAGTTTCTCTTTCCCTGTAAATGGACACATAATTTTCATAATGCTCTATTACTGCAATCAATACAGTAATGAACATGCAAATAATATGCCCCCATATTGACTTATGCTTTAATTTATCTTGGGTATATTTAGGAAGGGATTGATGTAATGTGTTGGATGACCATGTATCCCACTTTATCTAGAATAATCCATTTATGTCAATTATCCTAGGATAGTTATGAAGTGACACAGTTTGTACAAAAAAATATAAAATCATCCCAGACATGGAGTGTGTGCATACTCAACTAAGTACTTTAAAAGATGCTCTCCTGATTATCTCTAATATTTTGCACTTCTTCCTGGAGAACACATAGGTTCCTATTTCAACACATTCTACCAAAATTTAGCATTAGCTGTCTTTTGGAGTTTTGAGAGCTGATAGCTATAAGTCGTCCCTCTTTGCCATTTTAATTTGCATTTTTTCTAATTGCCAGTAAGATTTGATTGCACTTTTAGTTAGTTTTAAGTATTTTAGGATTTTCCATTTGTGAGTTAACTACTTGTTTGTTTATGCCCATTTTATATTAGATGTTCTGTCATTTTTATAGCTTATGTATTTATCACCTTTCAGTTTAGATATTTATTTTCTATTTTTCAGTTTGTTATACATCTGTAAACTCTGCATATAACACACTTTGTTGAAAAAAATCTCTAATTTTTGACACATTTAAACAGGTTCATCAAAATTTTGACTATTTTCTCTTTCTTGGAATGTTATTTAAGAGGTTCATTCCCATCCAAAGGTCACATAGTAATTCCTTCAATTTAGTATATTGGTTTAATATTTCTACTCTTCATATTCAGATTTTTAATCCATTTAAAGTGCACTTTTAAGTGAAGGTAAGAGTTAGAATTAAAATAATTTTTTTCTGTACATATTGACCCAACTTCCTTCCAAAACCAATTAACAAATACTGTAACATTTCCACAGTTTGTAATGACCCATTTATAATATGTTAATTTCCTATATGTATATAAAACAGTGCTTTTGAGCTTCCTATTGTATATTATTGCTCTACCTGGGCATTCATGCACCAATACCACATTGTTTTGTTTTGTATTTTATGACTTTGTAGATTGCTGTAATATATGTTATGGAGAGCCTCTATTTTTGGAACTTTTATCTTTACTTTTAAATTCTCTTCCATAAAAAGTATTTATGTGTACCTATTGTTTGATATAAATTCTATAATAGGTATTTTAAGTGCATGAAAGCTCCATGTCTTAGTGTAGATGTGCAATAGAAGGTGATTTGATATGGGGCAGCTGAGCTAAACTCTTTTGTTAGTCCCCAAAGCTTGCCCATTTATTTTGTTCAATTTTTCTACATAATCACATTATCTGAGAATAAAAAAGGATTTTTTCTTTATCTTCTACACTTTTTTTTTAAGTAGGCTTCATGCCCAGCATAGAGCTCAACATGGGACTTGAACTCATGACACTGAGATCACGACCTGAGCTGAGATCAAAAGTCTTACGTTTAACCAACTGAGCCACCCAGGCTCCCCTTATTATCTTTTAATTCTTATAATTCTGTTTTTTATTTCTTGCATTGGCCAGGACCTCCACTTTTAGAGCAAATGGAAGTTACAGCAGCAATTTTTTTAACGTTTGAAATCTTAAAGAGATTGTTTAAAGGTTTTGTTGTTGTTCCTTTATTTGTGTAAATCTGATTTTTTAAATATGCAGGTGAGTTTTTGTTTTATGATAGCTTTTACTGTGGTGAGAAAATTTCTTTTTTATCATAGTTGTCATTTAAGAAAGGAAACATTGAGGTCTTTGTTGTAAATTAAAGTAATAAACATTTATCTACTGGTTTGAACATATTAATTGTATGTTAACCTTCTTTATCTTTCTATATATGTATTAGTCTGAGAAAAATAATTAAAAAAAAAATTTTAATGTTTTATTTATTTTTGACAGAAAGAGAGATAGAGAATGAGTGGGGGAGGTGCAGAGAGAGAGGGAGACACAGAATCTGAAGCAGGCTCCAGGCTCTGAGCTATCAGCAGAGAGCCTGATGTGGGGTTGAACTCACGGACTGCAAGATCATGACCTGAGGCGAAGTCAGAGGCTCAACCGACTGAGCCACCCAGGGTGCCCTTATTTCTGAGAAAAATAATTTAAAATTTTAACTATAAATATTGATATATTCATTTCTCTTAATATTTTCTCAGTTGTTGCTTTCCATTATTCAAGGCTATATAATTGTTTGCATATATATTCATAATTGCTTTACCTTCTTTATCTCTACTCTTTTCATGCCATTTTCCAGATCATCCTCAATTTATATAACTCTTCCCAACATTCAATTCCACAGGTACCCAGCAATGCTAGTTCCTGAGGATTCTAACGTGGACATCAGACTGATGATCAGTTTTACCCATTATGCCAAAACTAATTCAATTTCCACTAATCCATCTGCTTCTCCATTTTCAAAATTGTGTTGCTGTTTTATATGCTATCCTTATTTTCTTATGTCCTTGAAATTTTAATATCTTTTAAAAAATTTTAGCAGAATGTTAGGAGGAAGAGCCATATACATTCGTTCAATATGCTATTTGCTTTAGTCAGTTCAGTCTGCTATAACAAAGCACCATAACTGGGTGTCTTTTAAACAACAGAAATTCATTTCTCCCATTTTTGGGGCCTGGAAGTCTGAGACCAAGGTGCCAGCATGGTCAGGTTCTGGTGAGAGCCCTCTTCCCGGTTGCAGATTGCCATCTTCTTGTGTCTTCACAAGGCAGAAAGAGAGTTAGGTTGCACTTTGATCTTTTTTTATAAGGCCAATGAAACCATTCATGAGGGCTTCACCATCATGAGCTAATTACCTGCCAAAAGCCTATCTCTAAATATCATCACCATTGGTATACCAGTTTCAACTTAAGAGTTTGAGGGACACATAAACATTCAGTCCGTAGAACTATTTTACCAGGAAACTGCCATCATTGTTTTTTCCAAAAGTTCTCCTCCTGTTATCTTTATTTTTTTCTTTCCTTACTGAACCTTAAATATACTGGTATTAAAACTGTTAATTTCATTCTCTATGTCTCTTACTTTTTTTTTTTTTTAGTTCCCATTTTTATCCCTGCCTTTCATGCCTCCTGAGAGATATCCTTGAACCATTCTTACATTTCCTGATGTAATTTGTAACTGTATCAGGTCTGTTACATCTCCTATTTTGGAAGTCTTGTTATTTTTATTGTTAATTATCTATGGTTGATTTTTTCAATGTACTTCCATGTTTCTTTGAACTTATTTGTTACAATCACTTCAACACATATTCTCTGTGGTCTATTGGATCTATTTCTGTTTGTTTTTTATTGTCTATCATTAATAATTCCTGGTTTTCTTATGTATCATCATCATCATTCATTCATTCATTCATTCATTATAATTATTTGCCCTATTGGTGTATATTATTCTTGGGTATTCTTACTACATTGTATGATAATGTAATGTGTAACTGCCAGGAAGTTTGATAGCATAGGCCTTAACTTGTGAGTTTAGGAAGGGAGGCATTCCCTTCTGGGCTGCTTCCATGATTCAGACATCATAATCAGAAACAAATGTTTCAGGAAAAATAATCATGATTGGAAGCTAATTTACCTTGTTCTTACAATTCTCATTTTTACCACAGAAGCAGAGAGGATGCTGTCATGTGAAGGAGATTTGGTAAACTATAGTTTTGGACATAAAAATCTTTGTGACAGTATGTCTCCTATTGTGTGCCATATTTTGAGATTTTATAGGTATCAGGATCATTTTTCATCATTGTAACAAATTTTGTTGATTAACTTTTTTCCCTCTCATGATCAAAAAGTACATTCTCATTATAGAAAACTTGGAAACTTTTGAATGCTTAAAGAAGACAACAAAATATCCATGAAAACCAAACCTGGGGATTTTCTAATTGAACAATGTACCACATTTTATTTAAAATGATGTAGATATATTTGAATACTCTTCTATATCACTATATTTCATCAAAACTACATATGTAATTATCAATATAAGATCCATAATTTCAGATTAATATATGTAATTTAACAATTATATTATTGGCAGAAATGTAGGCTGTTTCCAAATTTTTGCTGTTATAAACAATGTTGTAATGCTTTTGCACATAAGTCTTTGACAATGGTTTTATTATTTTTGTAGGAAACATTCCTAAATTTGAATTATTATTAAAGTGTATGAGTTATTATATATATATGTATATATACATATATATATATATGCATATACACACACACGATTTTGACATATCAAACCCAGAAACACTCTTACCATTCTATACAAATTATAGAAATTGTTAATCAATCATGGTATCTTTTTTCCTTATGAGGTCTACTCAGAATGCTTCTCAACACAGCCATCCACACACTTAAAACATTTAAAAACTACTTTTAGTCTATACTGTCAATTGAGGATCTCAATTGAATTTTATAAAATATTCCCTAATTTCCAATATTTTACTAATTAATCCATATACCACTCCATTCCTTGGTAGATCTATTAGAATTACTAAGTCCTTATATGTTTAGTACCATCCTTTTTGGACTATATATTGTGAGTGATTCATTTTTCTAGTGAACCTTCCATAAATGATCCATTGGTTGAAATAATGCAGCCGTATAGTACTTTTAAGTATTGATTTTGCCATAAATTTGGAAATAAATTTTGTCATTTCCATATTCATACGCCTATCAAAGAACAATATTCTCTCTCTTCACACTTTGTGTGTTCAAATGATATTGATACCTCAAGACGTATTTATATTTCCTTTATTCAAGTCAGTTATATTTCTTTTTTAAAGTTTTTATTTAAATTCAAGTTAGTTAACATAGAGTGTAATATTAGTTTCAGGTATAGAATATAGTAATTCAATGTTTCCATACAACAGCTGGTGTTTATCAAAGCAAGTATACTCCTTAATCCCAATCACAGATTTTACCAACTGCCCCACCCACATCCCCTGTGGTAACCACCAGTTGTCCTCATAGTTAAGAGGTCCTTCCTTGGTTTGCCTCTCTTTCTCTTTTTTTCCCTTTGTGCATTTGTTTTGTTTCTTAAGTTCCACATATGAGTGAAATCATATAGTATTTGTCTTTCTCGGACTTATTTTCCTAAGCATAATACTCCCTAGCATCATCCATACAATTTCAAATGGCAAGATTTCATTTTTTATTACCAAGTAATATTCCATTGTATATATTTGCCACAATTACTTTATCCATTCATCAGTTGATGGACACTTGGGCTGTTTCCATACTTTGGCTACTATAGATAAGGCTGCTATAAACAGCAGGGAGCATGCATCCCTCTGAATTAGTATTTTTCTATTCTTTGGGTAAACACCTAGGAGTATCATTGCTGGATTGTAGGGAAGGTCTACTTTTAACACTTTGAGAAAGCTCCATACTTTCTAGAGTGGCTGCAACAGTTCACATTCCCACCAACAGTGCAAGAAAGTTCCCCTTTATCCATATCCTTGCCAACACCTTTTGTTTCTTGTGTTGTTGATTTTAGCCATTTTGACAGGTGTGATGTGATAGCTCATTGTAGATTTGATTTGAATTTCTCTGATGGTAAGTAATGATGAGCATCTTTTCATGTGTCTGTTGGTCATCTGGATGTCTTCTTTGGAAAAATGTCTATTTATGTCTTCTGCCCATTTTCTTCACTGGATTATTCATTTTTGGGGTGTTGAGTTTTTTAAGTTTTTATATATTTTAGATACTAACCCTCTATCTGATATTTTGTTTGCAAATAAATTCTCATATTTCATTGGTTACCTTTTAGTTTTATTGATCACTTCCTTTGCTGTGCAGTAGCATTTTTTAAAATGAAGTCCTGGTAGTTTATTTTTGCTTTTGCTTACCTTGCCTTAGGAGATATAACTATTAAGAAGTTACTAAGGCCAATATCAAAGAAGGTACAGCCTGTATTCTCCTCTAGAATTTTCATGTTTTCAGGTTTCATGCTTAGGTCTTTAATCATTTTTTTTTTAGATCTTTAAAATATACATATATTTTAATTTTTATATTTCCTCTTTTGTTTCAAATTTTTATTTAAATTCTAGTTTTGATACATTTTGGATTTATTTTGCTGTATGGTGTAAGAAAGTGGTTCAGTTACATTGTTTTTCATGTTGCTGTCCAGTTTTCCCAGCACCATTTGTTGAAGAGACTGTCTTTTCTCTACTGGCTATTCTTTACTCCTTTGTTGAAAAATAATTGACCATATAATTGTGGGTTCATTTCTGAATTTTCTCTTATGTTTCATTGATGTACATGTCTATTTTTGTGCCAGTACCATACTCTTCTGATAGCTACAGCTTTGTTATACAACTTGAAATCTAGAATTGTGATGCCTCCAGCTTTGCTTTTCTTTTTCAAGTTTGCTGTGGCTATTTGGGATCATTTGTCATTCTATATAAATTTTTGGATTTTTTGCTCTAGCTCTATGAAAAATGCTATTGGTATTTTCATAAGGATTGCATTAAATGTGTAGATAGATTGGGTAGTACAGACATTTTAACAATATTTGTTCTTCCAATCCGTGATCATGGAATGATTTTCCATTTCATTGTGTCCTCATCAATTTCTTTCATCAGTGCTTTCACCTCTTTGGTTAGGTTTATTCCTAGGTATCTTACTGTTTTTGGTTACAATTTTGCATGGGATTTTTTTCTTAATTTCTCTTTCTGCTGCTTCATTATTGGTGTATAGAAATGCAACATTTTCTGTACTTTTATTTTGTATCATGCATCTTTAATGAATTTGTATATCTGTTCTAGCAGAGTTTTGTTGGAATCTTTCAGGTTTTCATTGGCAAGTAGTTAAAGTTTAACTACTCCCTTGTCAGTTTGGATGCCTTTTATTTCTTGTTGTTGTTGTCTGAGTGCTGTGGATAGGACATCAAGTACTATGTTCGATAACAGTGGTGAGAGTGGACATCCCTGTCTTGTTCCTGACCATAGAGGAGAAGCTCTCAGTTTTTCCCCATTGAGGATGATATTACCTGTGGGGTTTTCATATATGGCCTTTAATATGTTTAACTATGTTTCCTATAAACCTACTTTTTGAGAGTTTTTATCATGAATGGACTTTGTACTTTGTCAAATGCTTTTTACGTGTCTATTGAATCACATGGTTCCTATCCTTTTATTAATGTGGTGCATCACATTGACTCATTTGTGAATATTGAACCACCCTTGCAGTGCAGTAGTAAGACCCAGTTGATTTTGTGAATAATTTTTTAAATGTATTGTTGGATTTTGTTTGCAAGTATTTTATTGGGAATTTTTGCATCCATGTTCATCAGGGATATTGGCCTGTACTTCTTTTTCAGTGGAGTATTTATCTTATTTTGGTATCAGGGTAACGCTGGTCACACAGAATAAATGTGGAAGTTCTTCTTCCTTTTCTATTTCTTGGAATAGTTTGAGAAGAATAGTTATTTACTCTTTAAATGTTTGGTAGAAGTCACATGTGAAGCCATTTGGCTCAGTATTTTTGGGAGTTTTTTTGAACACTGATTCAATTTCCTTGTTGATTATTAGTTTGTTCCAGTTTTCTATTTCTTCTTGTCTCAGTTTTGGTAGTTTATATGTTTGTAGGAGATTATGCATTTTTCCAGGCTTTGGGGAAATGCTCTCCTTGTACATTCCATTGTGTGCTTCTCTCTTTCCCTCTCACCCTACTCTGGGACCACAGGTCCTTCCCTCCACTGTAACCATGATCTCTTTCTCTCCTAAACCACATCTTCACACTTTCTACCTTCTTTTATGTGGCCTCTTCTCTAGGGTCATCCTTCTCTGCCACCATCTTCCTGTCTCTCAGACCTTCTCATCTTTTCCTTTTGTAATGAAACTAATGTGTTCTATCAGTGACAAAAGACACTTTGACAAAAGAGCCACTTCAAACCCCAGTATTCAGAAAGAGTATGAGAGCTTGCAATATAAATGTTTAACATGTGGGGCGCCTGGGTGGCGCAGTCGGTTAAGCGTCCGACTTCAGCCAGGTCACGATCTCGCGGTCCGTGAGTTCGAGCCCCGCGTCGGGCTCTGTGCTGACAGCTCAGAGCCTGGAGCCTGTTTCTGATTCTGTGTCTCCCTCTCTCTCTGCCCCTCCTCCGTTCATGCTCTGTTTCTCTCTGTCCCAAAAATAAATAAACGTTGAAATGTTTAACATGTAAAATCATATCTTATATGTCTGGATGTATGACATTTTATTTGTAATCATGTCTATTCCCATATACACACATACTATATGTAATTATGTGTAAATACACAGTATGCATACAGTGTGTACAGATAATAGTCAATATATTTGTGAATTTACTTGCATGTCTTTGATGTACGGATTGAGAGCCAGTTTGTAATCTTATAATTACTTTTCTTTGTATTGTGATTTCCTCTTTAAATATTTTACATTTACTTACATTTACTTTTATATTTAACTTACCTTTGTAGGAGATTCTCTAATGTGTAAAAATGCTAAATGGTATTTTGAAAGATTGATATGTGAAAATAGTTTTTAAATATCCTCCAATATGGATGATAAAGAATTCAAGTCCCAATTTTTTCACTTATTATACATAGAAATATTTTGTTATGACAAAAGAATAATTTTTAAAATTTGTTCTCATATTGTTGGAAGATAGTTGCCAAACTAAAAATTAAAAAAAAATAACCTGATGCATATTTATCACTAGAGTAACAAGTAGTATAAAGATAGTGGCAGTCTTTCAAACAGCAAAAATTAGATTTGATAATCCTTCCAAAGGTATGAAAAATGTATCTTCTGGCAAGGATATGGAGCAACAGGAGCTCTAATACACTACTGGTGGGAGTGCCAAATGGTACAGCCACTTGGAATTTAGTTTTGAGGCTTCTTACAAAACTAAACACATTCTTGTCGTATGATCCAGCCCTGCAGTCCTCAGTATTAGCTCAAAAAATTTTTAAAGTTATATCGACACAAAATACTGCACATGGATGTTTAAAGTACATTTTTTCATAATTGCCAAAACTTGGAAGCAACCAACATGTCATTTGGTAGGTGAATAGATGAACTATGGTAGAATGAGTCAATGGAATATTATTGTATGCCAAAATTAATTGTGCTCTCAAGGGTGAAAAGACATGGAGGAGACTTAAAACCATAGCTCTGTGCTGACAGCTCAGAGCCTGGAACCTGCTTCAGATTCTGTGCCTCCCTCTCTCTCTACCCCAACCCACTTGCATTCTGTCTCTGTGTCTCCCCAAAATAAATAAACATCAAAAAAATTTAAAACATATTTTAAAAATTGTGTGGACATTTTACATTTGTTTCATAATTAGCTAAACAAAATCTTGATAAAAAAGAGAAAACTTTTATTTTTTATTTTTTAAAGGTTTTTGAACAATCAATTACAATAAAATAAACTTTGAGATCAGAAGTTAGCTTTATTGAATTACTGGGAGCATCCAACAAGAGCCAATTGCATGTTTTAAATTTTTTATGCGTTTAAAATGGTTTAAGTTATTATTCCAATAAAATAAGTATTTTACCAGGCTAACTTGGTAATATGAAAGAATTATGCCACATTGTGAAAAATTACATAATTAAAAAATATGAAGGTTAATGATGATAAGACACTATAAATTATTATCACATTTTAGCATTATATTTAAATACTATATTAAATTTTAATTAAGCTCAGTGCAAATTTGTCATTTAAATAATTGAGAAATTAATTTGATAAAAATAGTAGTATTTCACTATGCTTGTGCAGAAAATACAGGCTGTTATTATTATCCTGAGTGAACTCCTAACTGGGGAGTAGGTAGATCAACTTTAAAATTTTAAAACAAAATAATTTTATTAGTTGCTAATACTTCACAAAAAAATTCTCAGTATACAATCTGTGTAAATTCTTTTTTCAATATTTTGAGTTCTGCTACATTTTATCTGCAGATTTTGTAGTTATCTTATTGTAAGTCTTTTTTTACTTTTTAAAAACTCCATGGTGCTCTCAATCTGTAAATTTGTTTATCATTCCATGAAGTTATTGTGTACAAAATAGGTCTATGGCGGAAAAAGGTAATCTAGATTTGTAATGGTCAGAAATGAAGGAGTATTTGGCAAGAAGGTTAAGATGGTGGATGAGTAGTGTGATCCTAGGCTTGCCTCCTCCCACCGACAGCTAAATAAATATCAAATCATTCTGAATATCCAATAAATTGATCAATAGTCTTAAAGAACAGAGCTGCATGTCTACAAACAGAAAAAAATGACCAATGAAAGGTAGGAAGTGCAGAGAATTGATTTGTGGGAGAAAAGAGCCAGGGGTGTTGTGGTGGGGAGGGAGGGAGCTCTGATCACAGAGAAGTAAGCTAGAGAGAAAGAGAAAGAGTGAAAGAGAGAAAACAAAGAAAGTGAAACCATGAGCAGGGAACTCTACAAGAAAACTGTCCCCCGGGGCGCCTGGGTGGCACAGTCGGTTGGGCGTCCGACTTCAGCCAGGTCATGATCTCGCGGTCCGTGAGTTCGAGCCCCGCGTACGGCTCTGGGCTGATGGCTCAGAGCCTGGAGCCTGTTTCCGATTCTGTGTCTCCCTCTCTCTCTGCCCCTCCCCCGTTCATGCTCTGTCTCTCTCTGTCCCAAAAATAAATAAACGTTGAAAAAAAAATTAAAAAAAAAAAAAAAAGAAAACTGTCCCCCAAAACCATTGACAGGAAAAAAGGAGAGGGTTTCAATACCACTAGTTTTTTATAAACAGCAGAACACACAGTCTGAAGTTTCAGAGGTCAGTGCCTGGCACTGATCCAGTGAAGAAGCAAGGTGGAGCCCCAGGAGTAGTTGGAGAGGTCTGAGGATCCCCTGTGTTGCAGAAAGGAGAAGCCATTCCCCTACTTGAAATGCATTTGGTAGAGGTGATACAGCCTCTCCAAGTGCAAAGGACCATGCAGGTGCCATTGAGATGCCCCATAGGAATAAAGATGCTGGCTGAGGACAGCAAACCCTGGCACCAGCTGTGTATTGCAATTTACCAAAAACTCCAAGCTGCTGCCACTGTGTAGTCTCATAGCTGTTTTCTGGGATAAGCTGGCACTGGCCACAGCGCAGTGAGACCTTCCCCCAGAAGGTTCTGAGCTGCAGGGGTCTCTCATGTGTGGGGTTTTGAAATACTGCTGCACGTGAGATAAAACACAGGAATGCTGTGCCACCTAGGCAGGCAGAAATCTCAGTTAAGGACAAAGTGAAGGTGGGGATCTGACGGAAGCCAAAGACAGAGGAGGGGTGATCATTTGCTCATCTGTGAGGGCATGAATTTCCTGCTCCATAGACTAGAGAGCAGGGCAAAACTTTTTTTTTTTGCTTTTATGAATTTTATTTTATTTTTTGTTAATTAAATATAATTTATTGTCAAATTGGTTTCCATACAACACCCAGTGCTCATCCCACCCTTCTCCATGCCCATCAGCCACTTTCCCCTCTACCCACCCTCCATCAACCCTCAGTTTGTTGTCAGTATTTAAGAGTCTCTTGTGGTTTGCCTCCTTCCCTCTCTGTAACTTTTTTTCCACCTTCCCCTCCCCCATGGTCTTCTGTTAAGTTTCTCAGGATCCACATATGAGTGAAAACATATGGTATCTGTCTTTCTCTGCCTGACTTATTTCACTTAGCATAATACCCTCCAGTTACATTCACATTGCTGTAAGCATTGGGCTATGGTGGTATAGTGGTGAGCATAGCTGCCTTCCATCCATGTTGCTGTAAATGGCCAGATTTCATTCTTTCTCATTGCCACATAGTATTCCATTGTATATATAAACCACATCTTCTTTATCCATTCATCAGTTGATGGACATTTAGGCTCTTTCCATAATTTGGCTATTGTTGACAGTGCTGCTTAAACATTGGGGTACAAGTGCCCTTATGCATCAGCACTCCTGTATCCCTTGGGTAAATTCCTAGCAGTGCTATTGCTGGGTAATAGGGTAGATCTATTTTTAATTTTTTGAGGAACCTCCACACTGTTTTCCAGAGCTGCTCCACCAGTTGCATTCTCACCGACAGTGCAGGAGGGTTCCTGTTTCTCCACAACCTTGCCAGCATCTATAGTCTCCTAATTTGTTCACTTTAGCCATTCTGACCAGCGTGAGGTGGTATCTCAGTGTGGTTTTGATTTGTATTTCCCTGATGACGAGTGACATTGAGCATCCTTCCATGTGTCTGTTGGCCATCTGGATGTCTTCTTTGGAAAAGTGTCCATTCATGTCTTCTGCCCACTTCTTCATTGGATTATTTGTTTTTTGGGAGTGGAGTTTGGTGAGTTCTTTATAGATTTTAGATAGTAGCTCTTTATCTAATATGTCATTTGCAAATATCTTTTCCCATTCTGTAGGTTGCCTTTTAGTTTTGTTGATTGTTTCCTTTGCAGTGCAGAAGCTTATATCTTGATGAGGTCCCAATAGTTCATTTTTGCTTTTAATTCCCTTGCCTTTGGAGATGTGTCGAGTAAGAAATTGCTGCAGCTGAGGTCAAAGAGGTTTTTCCCTACTTTCTCCTCTAGGGTTTTGATGATTTCTTGTCTCACATTAGGTCCTTCATCCATTTGAGTTTATTTTTGTGTATGGCATAAAAAAGTGGTCTAGTTTCATTCTTCTGAATGTTGCTGTCCAGTTCTCCCAGCACCGTTTGTTAAAGAGACTGTCTTTTTTCCATTGGATACTCTTTCCTGCTTTGTCAAAGATTAGTTGGCCATGCATTTGTGGGTCTAATTCTGGGGCCTCTATTCTATTCCATTGGTCTATGTGTCTGTTTTTGAGGGCAAGCAATTTTCACCCCTATCCCACCAGCACTGATTGACCTCAGTGAACTAAACAGCGCCACCATGTGGCTAATGGAGCCATTACACCTAGCCCTGTTGTCTTGCACCCTCCAGACACCTCTCCATTAGGGCAAATCCAACTGAGAATCAGAGCAGCAGGCCCTTCCTCCAGAAGAACAGCTCAACACCTCTAATGCACTAAGTCTACCGATCATAGAATTCTGCAAAGCTTTAGCTGTAGGGGAAGCAAGATGTAGCTTCCTTTGGGTTTTTTTTTATTTGGTTGTTTGCTTTTTTGTTTCTGGTTTAGTTTTAGTTTTTTTTTTTTTTCTTGAATACAGAACAAGCAATTTATTTTATTTTATTTTTAAAAATTTTTTTATCTTTTTATTCTTTTTTCTATCAAACTTCTCTTAACAAGAGGACTAAAACACATCTAGGATCTAACTTCATTTATTATTTTTAAATTTTTATTTTATTATTATTATTTTTTCCTCCAAAATAACAACATAGAGGAATTGACTCCAAAAGAAAGAACAGTAAGAAATGATGGCAGGGATTTAATCAACACAGATATAAGTAGGATGTCTGAACTAGAATTTAAAACAATTCTAAGAATTCTAGCTGGGCTTGAAAAAAATCATAGAAGACACAAAAGAATCCCTTACTGCATAGATAAAAGAGGTAAAATCTAGTCAGGTGAAAATTTAAAATGCTATAAACAAGATGCAAACCTGAATAGATGAAAGAAGAGAGAGGATGGACAAAACAGAGGAATGAATTAGTGATATAGAAGATAAAATTATGGAAAATAATGAGACTGAAAAGAAGAGAGAAACAAAGGTATAGAGCACGAGGGTAGACTTAGGGAATACAGTGACTTATTAAGATGGAATTACATTTGTATCATAGGAATCCTAGAAGATGAAGAGCGTCAAAAAAGGGTAGAAGATTTATGTGAGCAAATTATAGCTGAAAACTTCCCTTATCTGGGGAAGGACACAGACATCAAAACCCAAGAAACACAGAAAACCCCCATTAAATTCAACAAAAGTCAGCTATTGCCAAGGCATAACATAGTCAAATTCACAAAACACACAGAAAAGGAAAGAATCCTGAAAGCAGCAAGGGAAAAAAAGTCCTTAACCTACAAGTGAAGCTATATCAAGTTTGCAGCAAATCTGTCCACAGATACCTGGCAGGCCAGATGGGAGTGGCAGGATATATTCAATGTGCTGAATGGGAAAGATATGCAGTAAAGAATACTTTATCTGGCAAGGCTGTCATTTAGAATAAGAGAAATAAAGAATTTTCCAGACAAACAAAATCTAAAGGAGTTTGTGACCACTAAACCAGCCCTGCAAGAAATATTAAGGGGGACCCTTTGAGTTGGGGGGAGACCAAAAGTGACATACACTAGAGAGGAACAGAGACTGTCACCAACTTCACAGATAAACAGAAACACCAACTTTACATGTAAAATAATGACATTAAACTCATATCTTTCAATAATCACCCTGAATGTAAATGGATTAAATGCTCCAATCAAAAGACATAGGGTATCAGAATAGATAAAGAAAAAAGACCAATCTATATGCTATCTACAGGAGGCTAATTTTAGATCTAAAGACATTGGTAGTTTGAAAGTAGGGGAGAAAGAACCATCTGTCATGCTAATATACTTATATCAGACTAACTAGATTTTAAAATCAAGACGTAACAAGAGAGGAAGATGAACATTATGTCATAATTAAGGGGTCTATCCATCAAGAAGATCTAATGATTATAAACATTTATGATACAATTTGGAATGCCTATATATATATGTAATATATTAATAACAAATATAATAACACATATATGAATAACATATAAATAAATATAGCACATATAAAAATATTATTAAATATATTTAACATATATAATATATGATATATAATAAATATATAAAATATATTAATTAATATACATTAATAACAAAAATAGTAACAACATAAAGAAATAACAAACATAATATTATTATAATTGATAATGATACAATGATAGTAGGGGACTTTAATACCCCACTTACAACAATGGGCAGATCATCTAATCAGAGAAGCAACAAGGAAATAATGGTTTGAATGACAAACTGGACAGGATAGAATTAACAGATACATTCAGAAAATTCCATCCTAAAACAGCAGAATACACAGTTTTCAAGTGCATACAGAACACTCTCCAGAATTGAGAACACACTGGGTCACAAATCATCCCTCAACAAGTACAAACAGATTGAGACATCATAATGTCCATATACAAAAGACACATGACTAATATCATCCTCAATGGGGAGAATCTGAGAGCCTTTCCCATACAGTCAGGAATCAGACAAGGATGTCCACTCTCAATATTACCACATAACATATTTCTGAGGGTCTAGCCTCAGCCATCAGACAATAAAAATAAATAAAAGGCATCCAAATCATCAAGGAAGAAGTCAAACTTTCACTATTTGCCGACAACATGATACTCTGTGTAGAAAGCCTGAAAGACTCAACTAAAAAATTGCTAGCACTAATACATGAATTCAGCAAATTCAGAGGCTATAAAACCAACGTACACAATTTGGTGGCTTTTCTATACACCAATAACAAAGCAGGGGAAAAAAATCAAAGAATCGATCACATTTGCAATTTCATCAAAAACAATTACATACCTAGCAGGAAATGTAACCAAAGAGGTAAAAGATCTGTACTCTGAAAACTATAGAACACTGGTCAAAGAAATTGAAAAGGACACAAAGCAATGGAAAAGCATCCCATGCTCATGGATTGGAGGGGTAAACATTATTAAAATGTCTATATTATCCAAAGCAACCTACACATTTTGTGCTATCCCTATCAAAATACCAACAGAATTTTTCACAGAGCTAGAACAAACAATCCTAAAATTTGTGTGGAACCACAAAAGACCCCAAACAGTAATCCTGAAAAAGAAAAACAAAATTGGAGGTATCACGATTCCAGATTTCAAGCTATATTACAAAGCTGCAGTCATCAAGACAGTATGGTACTGGTATGAAAACATGCACACAGATCAGAGGAACAGAGTAGAAAACCCAGAAATGGATGTGCAACTACATGGTTATCTCATATTCAACAAAACAGGAAAGAACAACCAAGGAAAAAAAACAGTCTCTTCAAAAAATGGTGTTGAGAAAACTGGATAGCAACATGCAAAAAAATAAAACAACCACTTTCTTACACTATACATAAAAATAAAGTAAAAAAAGATGAAAGATCTAAATGAGATAGGAAATCATCAAAATCCTAGAGGACACAGGCACTAAGCTCTTTAACCTCAGCCACAGCAACTTCTTAGGAGACAGTCGCAGGAGGCAAGGGAAACAAAAGCAAACATGAACTGCTGGGACTTCATCAACATAAACAGATTTTGCGCAGTTTTCAGAGTACAGATCTTTTACCTCTTTGGTTACATTTCCTGCTAGGTATTTAATTGTTTTTGATGAAACAATCAACAAAACTAAAAGGCAGCCTAAAGAATGGGTGAAGATATTTGCAAATGAAATATCTGATAAAGGGTTAGAATCCAAAATCTATAAAGAACTTAGCAAACTCCTTATCCCCAAAACAATAATCCAAGGAAGAAATGGGCAGAAGACATGAATAGACACTTTTCCAAAGAACACATCCAGATGGCAAATAGACAAATGAAAAGATTCTCAACATCACTCATCATCAGGGAAATAAAAATCAAGACCATGATGAGATACCACCTCATCTATGTCAGAATGGCTAAAATGAACAACACAAGAAAAAACAGGTGTTTGCAAGGATGCAGAGGAAGGGGAACCCTCTTGCACTATTGGTTGGGATGCAAACTGGTGCAGTCCCTACAGAGAACAGTATGGAGGTTCCTCAAAAAAACTAAAAATAGAACTACCCTATGATCCAGCAATTGCACTAGTAGATATTTACCCAAAGGATACAAAAATACAGATGTGAAGGTCTGCATGCACCACAATGTTTATAGTCACATTATCAATAATAGCCAAACTATGGAGAATACCCAAATGTCCATCAACTGATGAATGGATAAAGAACATGTGGTATATGTACAATGGAATATTATTCAGCCATCAAAAAGAACAAAATCTTGCCATTTGTAATGACATGGATGGAGCAAGAGTGTATTATGATAAGCTAAATAATAAGTCAGAGAATTGACAAATAGCATATAACTTCACTCATATGTGGAATTTAAAAAACAGAAAAAATGAACATATGGGAGGGGAGGAAAAGAGTGAGGGAAACAAACCATAAGAGACTCTCAATGATAGAGAACAGACTGAGAGTTGATGGAGGGAGGTGGGTTTGAAATGGTAGATGGGTGATAGGTATTAAAAAGGGTACTTATGATGAGCACTGGGTATTGTATGTAAGTGATGAACCACTGAACTCTACTCCTAAAACCGGTATTGCATTGTATTTTAACTAAAATTTAAGTTAAAAATTTTAAAAAAGAAAAAAAAAAGACATGAAGGGGTATTAGAGGTATCACATATCGGGAACAAAAACATAAGTCCCACAACATTCTGCCTAGAAGAGAAATCCAAGAACATCTTCAGCCATTCTTCTTTTGGTCAGGGATAGTGGCATACAGAAATGAATGTAATTAAAGAAGTCTCTCATCTAAAATAACATACAAAGTGGGAACAGTAGCCAGATTCTCTTGGGAGGTTAGGATATTTCAGTTCTGAATGTTAGCAACTGAAAATGCCTACAGATGATGAAGCATCTGAAGATGAGTCAGATTCATTTTCTTTAAACAGTGAAAGAACCTACATTTTCAAATAAGACAGAATAACGATTTCTGTACACTATGGAAGATCTTGATTTGGTGAATCATGAAAAACTTCATCTACTGTAGAATCTGATATAAAACAAAATTGTCCCCATTCTTTTGGACTGAACTTAAATACTAGTAGGTAAGAATGTGATAGATTTTTTAAATGTAAAAACAGATAAAAATAACTATTTGCATAGTTTACTAGTTTATCCAAATAGTGCCATAGTTACTGGTTTGCACTGAAATAACAACAACCTGTGATCAGGAAGTATTCAGTGACAGTTGTTTAAGTTAAGAATTGTTTTAGTTTATTATTATATTGTACACCTGAAACTAATATGACACTGTATGTTAACTATCTGGAATTAAAATAAAATCTTAAAAAAAGAACAAAAAAGCATAGTTTTAGTCTTTCCATATTTTTCATTTCTCCCCGTGATACGTACTTTTGCATGGGGAACACTGTGAAAAAGAACCTTTGCTAGTTATAGTTCTCTTTACACTTTTAAACATTTCTGGTAGATTATAAGCATATCTTTAAAAATTTAGTTTCTTAATAATGTTTCTACATATTTAAATTAATAGTACAAATAATGTTTAATATTTTAGAAGTACCTCACAATCTGGAAAGTAGCAATTACACCTGAATAGTAGGAAGTAAGCAAAAAAATGGACCCTGAGTGTACAAAAATCAAGGCTATCCACCAATGAATGCACTTTATGCATTTTGTTTTTAAACTATCCTGTGTTTAATTGTTTTTAATCAGATCCTGTTTGCTCTAATTTTGTACATAAACTGACAAACAATTATTTGATTTCTAAATTTCTAGTAGCTTAAAAACAGCAAAGCAGCTGAGACCATTAGGGAGGAAACCAGCTATAACAAATAGGTATAATGAAGCCAGTAGTCTGGGCCTACTAGTAAAGTGTGAAATATCTTTGAACACAATAGATCTTGAAGAAATTATGTATGATAAATAAATTCATTAATTCCTTTAAAAGCTTGTTCATTCTGTGCCTTCCTCAGGGGAATTTAAGGCATGTTACAAGAATATATAAAATTAGCAAGGGTGAAAGGGGCGGAAAGTGTGTGGGAATGGTCCAAGAGAGATGTCTGCCTTAGTAACACCCAAGTACTGAAAGTTTGTTTCCTCTATCATTTGGTGGCTCCTTTGAACAAATCCCTTTTAGAACATAATTTGCCTAGGAAACCTAAATGTGCTTGTCTAATAAAAATTATATAACTGAACTTGTCTCCCTTTTCATTGTGACTGACATTTAAATGGGACAAATTTAAACTTGATTATTACACAACTATGTAAATCCCTTATGGACAATATGTATGTTTTTCTTTCCCTTGAGTTTTTGTTAATTTTTCTCTGATCCTACTCTTCACTATTTTTCTGTTATTTCCATTAGTGTCATTTCATTTCTTTTCTTTTTAATGAACTTTTTGTAAATCAATGTAGGGTATCAATAAATAAATGAAAATGACCTCTCAAAAATACAATAACACACACATTAGAAGTTTGAGAAAAATCTAATTACACGTATATGCAGGCAATTTCAACTGAATATATCTATCAGATTTTTTAAAATTTTTTAAATTTTTATTTTTTTAATGTTTATTTATTTTTGAGAGAGAAACAGAGTGTGAGTGGGGGAGGGGCAGAGAGAGAGGGAGATAGAGAATCTGAAGTAGGCTCCAGGCTCTGAGCTGTCACCACAGAGCCTGAGGCAGGGCTTGAACCCATGAACTGTAAGAGAGATCATGACCTGAGCTGAAATCTGAACCGACTGAGCCACCCAGGCACCCCACATATCGGATTATCTTAAAGGTGTATCTACTTTAACTTTTTGTTAAATGTTTCCTTAAATTTTAACTATAAAAACAAATATATCTACATTTCTTTAAAATTTCAAATGTATAGCTAATTTTCAACCTATTAGACTGGTATAAGAAACTAGCACCTATACTAACATTGTCTAGTATAATTTTCTGTTACACACATAGTAGAATAGCTTTAAAATAAAAAGACTGTCACCTCCAAATGCTGGCAGGATTTACAGCAACTTGACTACTTTCATATACTTTTGGTGGAAGGATAAAATGATATATCAATTTAAAAATCAGTTTAAAAAGTCTGGCAATTTGTCATAAGTTTAAACATACACATAGATTATGATTGAGCAATTTCATTCCTAGATATTTACCCAAGAGAAATGAAAACATATGTCCACAAAAAAGACATGTTTAAGAATCTTCAGAGCTACTTTATTTTCAAGAGCTATATTAACCTTTTTTTAAACGCAGATTTAAAAAAAAGTTAATATTCCTTTCTCAAAAACCCATTGCTTGTCAGTTTACTAAGAGAACTAATCAAAGTTTATATCTTTATAGTTATATTGCCCATGATATTATAATTATCTTTTTCTCATAATAGTATATCTAATGAAATCAAGATTTCTTCACACTAATTATGCAAAGAAATAAAGGATTCGAGTATGACTAACCAACAGTGATTTCTGTCTTGTTACATGAATACTATCTACCTGGAAAGCTGTAGCTGCACTGATGCCTAAATACATTATCAGTGACAGAAATTTGCAAAGAGGAATACAGGAGTAAAAATCAATCAATCGTCAATCAATCAATCTGGAAACATAAACAAATTAATACAATTTTAAGATTAATTGAGGGTGGAGTAGGAGATGGCAGAGTAGGAGGACTCTAGGCTGCTCTCATCCCACGAACAAAACTATATAACTATCAAATCATCCTAAATACCCCAGAAACTGATGTGAAGAATGACAAAACAAACTCCACAACTAAAGGGAGAGAAGAGGTCACATCAAAGAATGTAGGAAGTGTGGAGATGTGGTTTAGGGGAGAAAGAGATCATGGGTGCTGTGGAAGAAAGGAGCTGTGGTCCTAAAGAAGGGTGAGAAGGAGAGACAGGAAACAAAGGGGGATGCACAAAGAGAGCATTTCCCCAAAGCCACTAGCTTGGAATAGAGAGGGGCTGAATTTCATGAGTTCTTGCAGCCAATGGGGCTTAGACACTGGAGTTTTAAAGATCAAGGGCTTGGGGCGCCTGGGTGGCGCAGTCGGTTGGCGTCCGACTTCAGCCAGGTCACGATCTCGTGGTCCGTGAGTTCGAGCCCCGTGTCGGGCTCTGGGCTGATGGCTCAGAGCCTGGAGCCTGTTTCCGATTCTGTGTCTCCCTCTCTCTCTGCCCCTCCCCCGTTCATGCTCTGTCTCTCTCTGTCCCAAAAATAAATAAACGTTGAAAAACAAATTAAAAAAAAATAAATAAAGATCAAGGGCTTGGCTAGGCTAGAGCCTAGAGGGCACTGTACTGGTCCTGAAGAGAAGTCAAGAAAAACAATCTGGGGGCAGACAGCATGGAAACAGCGTTGAAAAAATGCCTGGGGCACACAATGGGGAGATTATTCCCTGTTCTTTTTTTATTCTCAGAAAGATTGTTCTCTTTTCTGAGAGACAGCATTCATGGAGATGCCTCTCCTGGAACAAAGGAGCTGGTTGGTGCCATTCCCTCCTCCCACCACACCTCAGCATAAACACAGAGCCACCTGAGTGAAGAAGCTCACAGACACTGGCTGCCTAACTTGCTTACACCAAGCACCTCCTCCCTGTGCTTTGGCAGGACTACCCTTATCAATCAAGCCTGCCTCAGTCCCAGCATAGCCGACCCCTCTCCCAGAAGACCAACACAAATACCTGCTCACACCACGTCTCCAGAGCAGAGTGTTCTACAGGGCCTCAGTTTTGGTGGAGTTGGTTTCAGGTCTCATTTCACAAGCAGACCAGAGCACATCTAGTTAAAACTCACCACAGTCAGGTCAAGGACCAAACATTGCTCACAGCAGGAAATGGATGCCTCTGCAGATAACTGGCCTGAAGGATAGAGCAGCCACAACCCTACAGCAGACACACAGAGCACATGCCAGAGACACTCCCTGAAGCACCAGGACCTGGACACTACACAACCTCTTCTTTAAAATGTCATTACTTTCAGGATCAGGAGGCATAACTGGCTTTTCTAATACACTGCAGGCAGAGACTTAGACAAAAATGCCAAAATGGAGGAATTTATCCCAAATGGAAGAAGATAAGGCCACAGCCAGAGAGCTAAGCAAAACATATATAAGTAATACTCCCGAGGGAGAATTTAAAGCACAATCATAAAGATACTCACTGGGCTTGAGGAAACAATAGAAGACATCAGGGAGACCCTTACCACTGAGATAAAAGAATTAAAAAGTATCAATCAGAGATAAAGAGTGCATAAATGAGATTGTAAATAGGCTTGATGCAGTGGACAGCAGGCTGGGAAAAGCAGAGGAATGAATTATTGACCTAGAATACAAAATAATGGAAAATAATGAAGCTGAACAAAAGACAGAAAGAGGAATTATGCAACATAAGATAGATTTAGGGAACTCAGTGACTGCACCAAATATAATAACATTCATATTCTAGCAGTTCCAGAAGAAGAAGAGAGAGAAAAGAGGGAAGAATGTTTATTTCAAGAAATAATAGCAGAAAACTTCCCTATCCTGGGGAAGGAAACAGACATCCAGATCCAGGAGACAGAGAATTCCCACCAACATCAATACAGGCAGTCCAACAATGAGACATGGTTTATTTAAGTATGCAAAATATAGTAATAAAGAAAAAAATCTTATAAGCAGCAGGACAAAAGAAGTCCTTAACTTACAAGGGAAAAAACTCTAAAGTTAGCTGGAGATTTCTGAACAGAAACTTGGAAAGCCAGAAGGGAATGGCATGATATATTCAAAGTGCTGAATGGGAAAAATCTGAAGCCAGGAATACTCTATCCAGCAAGCCTATCATTCAGAATAGAAGAAGGGGTAAAGAGCTTCCCAGGCAAACAAAAACAAAATCAGAGGAGTTTTTGATTACTAAACTAGTAAGAAATATTAAAGGGGACTCTCTGAGTAAAGAGACCAAAAGTTACAGTATAAAGGTTGGAAACACAAAAGCAGTAAAAATGAGTATTTCTGTAAAAAAATCGGTGAAGGAACTCACAAAATAAAAAGAGATAAAATATAATAACATATACCTAAAATGTAGGGAGGAGAGACAAAGAAAAACAAAAGGAGTTCGTCACCACCAAAGTAGCCCTGCAAGAAATATTAAAGGGAACTCTGAGTGCAAAGGAGACACCAAAAGTGATAAAGAAAAGAGACTCAAAGAAAATCTCCAGAAACAATGATAAAATAAGTAGTAAAATGGCAACAAATAAATATCTATCAATAATTACTTTGAATGTAAATGGACTAAATGCTCCAATCAAAAGACTTAGGGTATCAGAATGCATAAAAAAAACAAGATCTATCTATATGCTGCCTACAAGGGACTCATTTTAGACCTAAAGATACTTGAAGATTGAAAATGAGAAGATGGAGAAACATTTATCACACAAACAGATGTCAAATGAAGCCAGAGTAGCAATACTTTTATCAAACTAGACTTTAAAACAAAGACTGTAAAAAGAAACAAAGGAAGGCATTATATAATCATAAAGTAGACAATCAAACAGGAATATATAACAATTATAAATATTTATGCACCCAACAATGGAAGATCCAAATATGTAAAGCAATCAATAACAAACATGTGGGAACAAATTGATATTAACACAAAAACAGTAGGGTATTTTAACACCCCATTTCCATAAATGGGCATATTAACTTAACAGAACATCAACAAGGAAATAATAGCTTTGAATGACACACTAGATCAAGTGAACTTAACAGATACATTCAGGACATTCCATCCTAAAACAGCAGAATACACATTCTTTTCAAGTGTACCTGGAACATTCTCCAGAACAGATCGCATATTAGGTCCCTACAAAACAGGCCTCAATACATACAAAAAACCTGAAGTCATACCATGCACCTTTTCTGACCACAAAGTTGTGAAACTAGAAGTCAATTACAATGAAAAAAAAATCTGGAAAGACCACAAATACTAGAAGTTAAACAACATACTACTAAACAATGAATGGGTCAAACAGGAAATCAAAGGAGAAATAAAAACACATGGAAACAAAGGAAAATGAAAACACAATGGTCCAAAACCTTTGGGATTCAGCAAAAGCACTCCTAAGAGGGAAGTTTGTAACAATAAAGGTCTACTTCAAGAGGCAAGAAAAATCTCAAATGCACAACCTAACCTGACACCTAAAGGAGCTATAAAAGAACAACAAACAAAGCCTAAAACCAGCAGAAGGAAGGAAATAAAAAAGATTACACAGAACTTTTTAAAAATTGTTTTGAATGTTTATTTATTTTTGAGGGAGAGAGAGACAGAACATGAGCGGGGGAGGGGCAGAGAGGGAGACACAGAATCCGAAGCAGGCTCTAGGCTCTGAGCTGTCAGCACAGAGCCTGAGGGGGGGCTCAAAACTCACGAGCAGTGAGATCATGTCCTGAGTCGAAGTTGGATGCTCAACCGACTGAGCCACCCAGGCACCCCTAGACAGAACTTTTTAAGGAAAACATCCAGATGGCTAACAGACACATGAAAAGATGCTCAACATCACTTATCATCAGGGAAATACAAAGCAAAACTGCAATGAGATACCACCTCACACTTGTCAGAATGGCTAACATTAACAACTCAGGAAATAACAGACATTGGAGAGGATGCAAAGAAAGAGGAACTCTTTTGCACTGCTGGTGGGAATGCAGACTGGTGTAGGCACTCTGGAAAACAGTGAGGAGGTTCCACAAAAAAATTAAAAATAGAATGGCCCTACAACTCAGCAATTACACTACTAGGTATTTATCCAAAGGGTAAAAAATGCTGATTTGAAGGCACACATGCACCCCAATGTTTATAGCAGTGCTATTAACAACAGCCAAATATTGGAAAGAACCCAAAAGTCCATCAACTGATGAATGGATAAAGAAGATGTGGTATACACACACACACACACACACACACACACACACACACAAAATGGAATTTTACTTGGCAATCAAAAACAATAAAATCTTTCCTTTTGCAATAACATGGATGGAACTAGAGGGTATTATGCTAAGGAAAAGTCAGTCAGAGAAAAGTCAGTCAGAGAAAGACAGATATCATATGATTTCACTCATGTGTAATTTGACAAACACAACAGATGAACATGGGGAAGGGAAGGAAAATAAGATAAAAACACAGAGGGAGGCAAACCAATAGAGACTCTTAAATACAGAGAACAAACTCAGGTTGCTGGAGGGGAGGTGGGTTGGGGATGAGTTAAATCAGTGATGGACATTAAGGAGGGCACTTTTTGGGATGAGCACTGGGTGTCATATGTAACAGATGAATCACTGGGTTCTACCCCTGAAGTCAAGACTACACTGTATTTTAACTAACTTGAATTTAAGTTAAAAAAAAAAAAAGATTAGAGCAGAAATAAGTGACATAGACACTAAAAAATAATAATAATAACAATAGAACAGATCAATGAATCCAGGAGCTGGTTCTTTGTCAAAATGAATAAAATTGATAAATATCTAGCTGGACTTATGAAAATAAAAACAGAAAGGGCTTAAAGAAATAAAATCACAAATGAGAGAGGAGAAATAACAAACACCACAGAAATATAAACAATTATAAGAAGCAGTGGGTTAAGCTATGAAAAAGCTAAATGTTAAAGATTTCTGAATTTAGGCTTTATCATAACATGCAGCTAGCTGGGCTGTGAAACCCCAGCCAGCTGTGTGTGGTTGGGAATGTCCCATGGTTAGTTGCAATGTGATATCATTTCATCATAAGGTTTGATCAATAACTATGATTTTTTTGTTTGTCTTTTTTTCCTTTTGTCTCTTAGTTTTTGTATTTGCTGTGTGCTAAATTTTTATATTTTGTACAGTGCTTGGAAGGCATTTTGGAAATGAAAGGAAAGGATCTGATCTCTAGCAAATACAAATCTTTGCCCTCTATGGAACTGTAAAAGTGGAGGAGCACTTTCCACACGTGGCTCTCACAACAACCTAGTGAGAGAGGACAGGAATGATTATTCCCATTTTATAGGGAAAACTCATATTTTGTGACTAACTCAAATCAGAGATAGAAAATGGAAGACACTGGATTCACACCCTGATAATCCTTTCCATAATCCAACCTGCTTTCCATCATTCATAGGTATAATTAAAACATTTATGAAGTAAAAGAAAAAAATTTCATGTGAGTTAGTATAATTTTATACTTTTATTTATCAGTAAAGACTAATTCTGTACAAGTGAGGTAAATTTTTATGTCTTTTTAGTAATATCATTTAGTGTTCAGTATATAATTATATATATTTTTACACTTTTTTTCTAAATCCCAGTTAATACACACTGTAACAGTAGTTTCAGTTGTATCATTTAGTTATTCAACACTTCCATATATCACCCAGTGCTTACAAGTGCACTCTTTAATCTCCATCACCTATTTAACTCAGCCCCCCAACCACCTTCCCTCTGGTAACCACCAGTTTCTTCTCTATAGTTAAGAATCTGTTTCTTGGTTTGCTTCTCTCTCTTTTTTTAACCTATGCTCATTTTTTTTGTTTGTTTCTTAAATTCCACATACGATCGGAATCATATTGTATTTGTCTTTCTCTGACTTATTTCACTTAGCATAACACTCTGTCGTTCCATCCATGTCACTGCAAATGGCAAGATTTCATTATTTTTTGTGGTTAATATTCCATCACATATATGTGTATATATGTGTATACGCCACTTCTTTATTCACTCATCAGTCAACAGATGGACATATGGGCTGTTTCCATAACTTGACTATTTTTGTTTTAATTTTGATTTTCAGGGGTTTAAATTCAAGTATGGTGAATATTCATTCACTGCCCAAGTTCTGTCTGATTCTTATTGTGACACTTGGATTGAATAAACCATCCCTGCTTTCCTGGAGAGAAATAATAATTGTATGTGGCTGACCACTAGGACTTATATTCCAAGATATTACTAAAATATCAGACATTGCCTTAGTAGATTTTACAACACATTTGGGTCTGAGGTAGACCAGGAAACAATAATCATTTAAACCACCTGGGTTTGGAACTGATTGAGAGATGAAGTGAGTTGACTGGAGATAAAAATATTCATTGTATTGTTATCACAGCTATTAAAGAATACATCTAAATTAGGAAGCAAAAACCTGGTCTTTACTGTTGAAGGCAGGTTATCTATTATCAAAGCACTCTCCAAATGAAGATTTCCTTTTGCTTCTGGCATGCAGCTACTTTAGAGGCACTATCAATGCCAAATCACCTTAATCCAGCCAGATATTTATATAATTCAAAGATGCATTTCAATTACTGTGTTAGTTGGTCTATTTATATTTCAGCCTTGGTTATATAATTTAGTCCTTTTAGAGCACCAACCTAAAGGAAAGGTTACTAAGGTATGTTCACCTCAGTGGGTTCTGTCTCTCGATATTTTTAGTGGATTCTATATTTTAATTTCTATCTTCCTGACCCTATTAACCAAACAAAATTCTCTGTTAAGAAACTCAACTCCTTAGCTGCTAATTTAGGAATCAACAATTGCCTTGAGAAGTGACACCAGACACTATGATCACTTATCCTGGTTTTTCTTATTATCTGAATATAGCCCTAAAAATGCTTATACCTTCCTTCTTACCAGTATCTTCAAATTATATAACTGTTTTGTCTAACTTTCCAGTAGTTTTCAGATTGATGGCTAGTATGAATCAAGCTAGTCCACCATTGTCCTCAGATAAATTTTTGACAAAATAATCTAGCTATGTTCACTCAGCAATATGACTAAATTTGATTTAGTGTGACTAAATCATACAGCTCTACCACAACTAAAGACTATGGTGTTTGCAGCAAGAAGACAGATATGATAAAATCTATGGTTTAAATGGATGATCCTAATGATTATGTGAAAAACAGATTACATTGGAGATAAAGTGGAGTCAGGATTCAGTGAGTAAATTCTTGCACAAAAGATCATGATTGTGAATTGGAGCAGTTGAATTAGAGATAAGGTGATAGGGACTTGGTTTTAGATGTCTTTAAAAGGGAACCAATGGGGGACTGGATAAGAGATGAGGTTTTATGTCAGTCCTTACCTTGTGGACATAAAATGATTCTAAGCTTGAAAAACTGAGTATATGGTAATACAATTTTCCAAGCTGAGAAAATAAGTAGGAAAAATAGGTTTTTTTAGGGAAGATAATATATTGTTTTTGAGCTTGTTGACTTTGAAGTTAAGAGACTCTTCTGAAAAGTGGAGAAACTGGGAGTAGGAAGACAAGTTAACACAAGGTAATATAATAGCCTGGTGCCCAATTTTCTAATGACTCTTTCAAGTTGAAGTTCAGTGTAATGCCATAAATACTTATTAAACACCTGTGTGTAAAATATTGTGTTAAGTACCATGAGATACAATGCGTGTTTTCAAAATATTCTAAAAACAGTAGGTATGTTTGGAGATACAGTGAAACAAAGAATCATAATAACTTAAAGTTTTCTGATTTCTAATGTGGTGCTCTTTCCATTGTACCATGAGATGTGTGGACGGAAACTGGTGGGTTAAATAACATAGACACTATCAAAGTAAAATCAACATGTTTGAACACTGATAAACATGGGGGGAAAGTTAGGGCCTGCTAGGAGAAAGATAATTAAAGATAATTTTTTGAGGTAATATGAAAACATGAATATAATTTCAATGCAAAAAATTATAGAGAGAAAAGCGATGGTATATTTTATCATTATCTGGAAACTTTTTAAGGTCCAAATAAATTTCTACATGGGCATTAGTCACAGCAAAAGGGAGATTTAAATAGAGAGCTCAGGAAACCCTGATTATCTTATAGAAGATATGATGTGGCAGAGTATGTAATGATTATTTACCTTATTTTGGATGCTATCGATAGCTGATAAGTTAGTTCTTAAATTATTTGTGCATGTAAACTTTGGGTTTCTGAACTTGAATACAGGGTATACAATATCTCCATTAAATTTTTGTTTCCCACCAATGTGTTTCTTATTTTTAAGGATACTGAATGAAACATTATGCTTTTAAATGCTTGATCAACTCTGTAACCATGAAATTAATTGACTCTTAAAACATGCCACAACTCTGAACTTCAGTTTTTGAAAAAATAATTAGGAAATCTTCAAAGATGAGACTGCATATAATAGAAGGTTTTTTTAAAATGTTTACTTATTTTTGAGAGAGAGAGAAAGAGCGAGCACACAAGAAGGGGAGGGGCAGGGAAAGAGAGAGAGACAGAGACAGAGACAGAGACAGAGACAGAATCTCAAGTGGGCTCCAGGCTCCAAGCTGTCAGCGCAGAGTCTGATGCAAGGCTGGAACTCACGAACCCATGAGATCATAACCTGAGCCAAAGTTGGATGTAACCGACTGAGCCACCCAGGTGCCCCAGAAGTTTTTTCTAATAGAAATTGAAATAATAGATATATGAAACAAAGACTATCATTGGGTGTGAAAAGGTAAATTTCCATCACACATATGTAAAGCAATACCACATTTCTGGTGGGAGAAACGCCTTGATATGTTAATTGGTCTACTTTTATCCCAATCCTCATACGCTCAGAAAATATCAATGAATGATGAAAGACTGCCAATTTTCTAGAGCGTTGGGCTTATACGTTTTGTCAATTAGCTACTAGAGTTTTTAGTACCTATAAAAATGGACATACAATGGCATTTCAATTTGTAACCAGTATTCCTAATCTGCCACAGACTGAATTGTTTCCTGACTTCATGAATCACTAAAGATTTCTAATACCACTTCCAATAGTCCTCTCAATGTTGCATTATTCTAAAGTAACTTGGTCACAAACATGTACTTGGGGGAATTAAATGTAAAATATCCATTTCATTTAAAGGAGTAGAAATTATAAGTATCACTAGGGTAGTTTTATGTACTCCAACTGGTATTTTAGAAATGCTACTCTGGATTACATGAAACAGTCAATGGCGGGATTCACATTTCCCCCTTTTGTTCTTATGTAGTTTAACTCATACTGACAGTCTTCCCATACACTGGGAAACTATGTTACTACAAATTGATTTCTATTTTCTCCCCCTTCTGACTGTATAGCTGCATGATTCTAGCTTTGCTCTATGGTCATTTTTAGTGTCCAGTTGCCATGTTGATACAGAGACGTGTAATTATAGTTAAATAAAATTGTCTGTTAGGAAAATAAGAGAATTATTCCCCAGAGGTTAACACTAGAGATGGTGGTAGAAGATGATGGTCAAAGATAGAGTGAGAGAGATTAGATCTTTATCTATATACAGTTTGTTTACCAATATGGATTAAAAAATAAAATGTAGTGCTGCTTGACATGGTGACATTACAACAGAAGGTGAACCATACCCTATTTTCACTTACTATTTTATCTCTATCACCTTGCATATTGCCAATCACCTAGTAAGAGTTCAAAAATATATTTAATCAGGGGCACCTGGGTGGCTCAGTCTGTTAAGTGTCCAACTTCAGGTCAGGTCATGATCTCACAGTCTGTGAGTTTGAGCCCCGCGTCGGGCTCTGTGCTGACAGCTCAAAGCCTGGAGCCTGCTTCAGATTCTGTGTCTCCCTCTCTCTCTTCCCCTCTCCTGCTCATGCTCTGTCTCTCTCTGTCTCAAAAATAAATAAAAACATTAAAAAATTAAAAATATATATATTTAACCAAAGAATAGGTGATTAACTGAATGAGTGACTAACAATGAATGGATGGAATTGTAGAAGGGATTCCTACAAGGATAAAACAATGGCAAGAAACAAGCTTTTTTTTAAAAAACAAAAAAAACTTTTTTAATGTTTTATTTATATTTGAGAGAGAGGGAGAGAGAGAGAGAGAGAGAGAGAGAGCATGAGCAGGGGAGGGGCAGAGAGAGAGGGGGAGACGCAGAATCCAAAGCAGGTTCCAGGCTCTGAGCAGTCAGCACAGAGCCCGACACAGGGCCCAAACCTGTGAACCACAAGATCATGACCCGAGCTGAACGAAGTCGGACACTCAACTGACTGAGCCACCCAGGCGCCCCTAAAAAACTTTTTTTTAAGCTTATTTATTTGAGAGAGTGAGAGAGCGAAAGAGCACACACATGGGCACAGATGAGGCAGAGAAAGAAGGAGAGAGAATCCCAAGCAGGCTCTGCACTGTCAGCACAGAGCCCAACGTGGGGTTCAATCCCACAGACTGTGAGATCATGACCTGAGCCAAAATCAAGAGTCAGAAGCTTAACTAGCTGAGCCACCCAGGCTCCCCGAGACAAACTTCTTACAGTGTCACATCGTTGTGAGGTGTACAAGTTAATACATGGGTTTTGCAGACCCATGTGTCAAATCTGGAAATAGGAATGTGAGTTCCAAAGCAATGATGCTTATACTGAAAGCTTCATCAAGTTAGTCCTGGACTGAGTTAAAATATGGGGAATGTGGGAAGAGAAATAGAGTTGTATGACAAGGATAGAAACGCAACTGTCATAAAGGTGACAAAAATGAGATAACTTGCCCCAGAGAATAACATTATTTTTATACTCTTTGTCAGCAGCAAGATATTCAAGGCCATGCTGAGAAATGAAGCTTAAAGCAATATTGGAACAATGGCAGTGAAGCCAGTAGGGAATTTTGCCCTATGTAAAGATTACTTTGTTGGGTCTGGTTGAATGTTGCTTTCTCTCTCATACAGAAAATTAATTCTAACAGAGAACTAAAGTTTGAAGTAATTTTGAACACTAGAAATTTTCAGATGCTTGTTCCAGGTCCTTATTTGTCAGAAAGGACTTCACCTTGGGACATGAACAAGAAGGAACCTCACCACTGCCTGTAGTGAACATTATACAAGCTGTCACTCCCAAATCACAGGTGTGGAGAGACCTGAAAAATAACCGTGTGGGAAATCAACTCACAACAATGAATGTCACTTAGATAATTTGTCTAACACTCAAATACTTCCCGCCTGAAGAGACCTAGTAGCAAATTTGCTCATAATATCACTAAAAGTCTTGACCGAAGAACACTCACATCACAAATAAAATGAAACTTCTTTTTTAAACCACAGTGAAATAAAATATATATATTGCCTATATATATACATATATGTATATATATATTGCCAAAAATATATATTTGGCAAAAATCAATATTTCCAGTATCTTTTTCTTTAGAAAACTATTGGTAGTTACTTTCTTTACAAAAGCATTTTGAGAATAATTTATTATATTTGAGATTATTTTCCATAACAAAACAAACCACTAGTTCCCTGGTTAAATAAATTTCAAAAATTCCTAGTGCCTTGATCTGTGTTCTCCAGAATTAAATTTCATTGTTTTCACACTATAGTCCTTTACTGATAAACATGATATATTACTTAATGTTCACAATAACCTTGTGATGTCATTACGGCTTTTTTTGTATACATGGAAACAGGAAGAGAATGACTGCTTAAGATCAAGTAGATAATAAATGGCAGGAACTTCCACTTCTGATGAAGGATTAACAGAGATCAGCTCTACCTTCTTGACTGAAACATATGCAAAGTGGGAAAAATACAGGAATCAACACTTTCTTTTCTTAAGTTTATTTATCTATTTGTGAGAGAGAGGGAGCACAAGTGGGGGAGAGGCTGAGAGAGAGAGAGGGAGACAGAGACTCCGAGGCAGGCTCCAGGCCCTGAGCTGTCACTCAAACCCACGAACCATGAGATCAGGACCTGAGACAAAGTCAGACACTCAACCAGCTGAGCCACCCAGGCACTCCTGAATCAACAATTTTCAAGACACTGTTCATCAGGCAAGGAAGGACACTGACCCCGCTGAGATGGGAATTGAACACAGTGAGCCTATGATTGCCCCAGATTAATGCCTTGAAAGACTTTCCTGGCCATAGTACAGAAAGGCAGAGTGCAGACAGAGCTCAGCAGATGTTCCAAGGTGAGCAGATAGAGATGAAAGTCTGAGGAGAACAAGGCAGCTATAGTTCATAGGACAGAGTGCAAAAGAAGCAAGAGTTTCACAAAGAATTCCAGATATTTGAATCAATTAATTGGAGTTGAGTATTTTCTTTTTTTTTAATATATGAAATTTATTGTCAAATTGGTTTCCATACAACACCCAGTGCTCATCCCAAAAGATGACCTCTTCAATGCACATCACCTACCCTACCCTCCCTCCCAACCCCCATCAACCCTCAGTTTGTTCTCAGTTTTTTAGAGTCTCTTATGCTTTGGCTCTCTCCCACTCTAACCGGAGTAGAGTATTTTCAAATAAAAACTAAAGTATTCACCTGAGTACTGATTAGCACATGTGTGTGCAGAAATTACTAGACATTAAGGAAACTAGCACCCCAAACTATTGCTCATAACAGTTCCTGGTGCTCACACAGGACTTGGAATTGTGCTTCATGCTACATGTGACATAGGAAAACCTCAGTATTCATGGGATACTGGGTAGAGTACACAGAAGGGTCTTGTCTCAGGATGGAATCTTATAAAAAAATAGACTGAATAGCTTAAACAACACACTTTTATTTTCTCACAGTTCTGGAGGCAAGAATTCTATGTTCAAGGTGATGGCAAATTAAGTCCCTGGTGATAGCTCTCTTCCTGGTTTGTCCATTGTCACCTTCTAACTGCACCCTGCCATGACTTTTCCTGTGTGTGTGTGTGTGTGTGTGTGTGTGTGTGTGTGTGTGTCACAGAGAGAGAGAGAGAGAGAGAGAGAGAGAGAGAGAGAGAGGGGAGAGAGAGAGAGAGAGAGAGAGAGAGAGAGAGAGAGAGAGAGATGGTGACTTTTTCTTTACTTATAGGGTACTAATCCTATTGTCAGGAACCCACTCATATGACCTTATGTAACCTCAGTTATCTCCCTAAAAGTCCTTTCTTCAAATACAGTCACATTGAGGGCTATGATTTCAACATATGAATATGGGGAAGGACACAATTCAATCCATAACAGTGAGGAATATTTAGTAATAGACTGAGCAATGCTCTGGACCTGACTAGACATCTTGAAAGCAAAAACTGAAAGGGCCAAACTGCTCCCAAGGAACTAAATGGAACACCAAAACAAAACTCAAGAATATTCAACACAAACCAATCCATTACTAAGTAACATCAGTGAAAATAGTGGAGTAGAGAACTTGAAAGGTCCATCCCCTCATAGAAACACCAAGAAATGAGTAAAAATTGTCATAATCAACTTAGTTGGAAATCTGGAAAATAGTCAAAGGTTTACAAGCAACCAAGCAAATTCTTGCTCAAGAAATAGGTGATTGAAATATAATAGAAAAACTTTGTTTTAATTTACTCTTGCTCCATGCACCTCACTGGCATGATGGCAGTCTTGATGATGACACTCCACACTCCTGGTCTAGGTGCCTAGTTCTGGAGGGAGCAGAGTAGACCTTATTTTCAATGAGTTGTATTTGTCTGTTATGATCAATCTTGGGGGCTCTCTGAAGTATTAATGAAAAAGGCCTGCATTTGTTTCACCTAACTTGGAAATTTCTCAGGGTTGAAAACTGGCTCTACAGAGGGCCTCCCTCAAAGACTTTGAATGTCAAGAAAACAAGCTACTACCCTGTAGGGGGAAAAAAAAGATTATGTTTGTGTCAAACCACAAACATACTGAAACACTGAGAGGAAAAGCTAGGGAGTGAGATGATTTGGGACATGAGAGCTTGAACAACTACCAAATATACCATGGATTCTATAAAGTGACACATATGTCCAGGACAGGAGTCATGCTCAGAAAAGATCTGAGAAGACCTTAAATTTTCACCTCTGGCTGATCACTAGGCTCATTAAAAACACGAAGTGAAGGTTAAAAGGCAAAAGGCCTGGTAAAGCATGAAAGGAATGCTCCCAAACAAAACCAATCAGCAAAAACAAAGATGCATTTTATTCCTTTTTTTTTTTTTTTGCTTGAGTTGTTTAAGGAAATCTATCAAACCACTACATGACCATTAAGCTAAAGAAAATAGAGACTTCAGAGGTCACACACAACAGAGAATGAATCTCTAACAAAAAGCATTTGGTTAAGTCAGTATGCAAAATGTAACAACTAAAACCCACAAAAAAGCAGCAGTTTAAAAAAACGCTGGGGGAGGGAGAGAATCTGAGCTCCAGAGTTAACATAATATTCAAACTTTCCAATTTCTAATGCAAAAAATATGAGGCATGCAAGCAAATGAGAAATCTGGACTAAACACAGAGGAAAAAATAAATTAATAAGAGTTGTCCCTGAGGAAGCCAGCACATTTGACTTACTGCACCAGACTTTGAACCAACTGTCTTACATTTATTTAAAGAGACAAAGGAAACCATGGGGAAAGAAATAGAGGAAATGAGGATGAAAAAATGTCTCAACAAATACAGATTTTTGATAAAAAGATAGAAACTATAAAGAGAACCAAAAAAAAAAATTCTGAAACTGCAAGCACAATAATTAAAATGAATGCCTGGGTGGATCAGTTGGTTGAGCATTTGACTTCACCTCAGGTCATGATCTCACAGTTTGTGAGACTGAGCCCCGCGTCAGGCTCCATGTCAACCGCATGGAGCCTGCTTGTGATTCTCTTTCTTCCTCTCTCTGCCCAGCCCCAGCTCTCTCTCCCTCTTTCTCTTTCTCTCTCTCTTTCTAAAAATAAATAAAGAAAAAAGTAATTAAATCTCCACGAGAGGTTTCAATAGCATAACTGAACAGACAGATGACTCAGTGAAGTTAAAAATAGGTCAATTAAAGATATCCAGTCTGAAGAGAAAAATAGTGGATAGTGGAAATACCAGAAGGAAATAATAAAGAAAAACGGGACACTGAGAATGTTTGAAGAAATAATGGTCAAAAATTTCCCAATTTGTATGAAGATATAAATATACACATCCAAAATTCTCAATGATCTTCAAGTGTAATGAACACAAAGAAATTCACACTGGAATTCATTATAATTAAAAGCCAAAGACAAAAAGAATCTTGAAAGCAGCAAAAGAGAAGTCATTTTTCACATACAAGTCACACTTAATTAATAGCTGATTTCTCATCAGAAACCATGGGAGCAAGAAGGCAGTGGGAATACATTTAAGGTACTGAAGGAAAAAATGCATCAACCAAGAATTCTGTTTCTGGCAAAACTACCCTTAAAAATGAAGGAGAAATCAAGACATTCTCATATATTTAAAAATGAGGGAGCTCATCACTAGCATGCCTGCTCTACAAGAAATGCCAAAGGTGAGAGCAGACATTTCTGTCTTGATCCTGACCATAGAGGACAAGCTCTCAGTTTTTCCCCATGATATATGATGTTACTTGTGGGTTTTTCATATATAAGGACTTTATTATGTTGAGGGATGTTCCCTCTAAACCTACTGTTGGGAGTTTTTATCATGAATGGATATTGTACTCTGTCAAATGCGTTTTCTGCGTCTATTGAAAGGATCATATGTTCCTTATACTTTTTTGTTTGTTTAACATTTATTTGCTATTGAGAGACAGAGAGAGACAGAGCATGAGCATGGGAGGGGCCAAGAGATGGGAGACACAGAATCAGAAACAGGCTCCAGGCTCTGAGCCATCAGCACACAGCCCACTGGGTGGCTTGAACTCACAAACCGCAAGATCATGACCTGAGCCAAAGTTGGACACTTAACCAACAGAGCCACCCAGGCGCCCTGGTCCTTATACTTTCTTTTATTAATGTGGTATATCACATTGATTGATTTGTAAATGTTGAACCACTCTAACAGTCCAGGAATAAATCCCACTGGATTGTGGTGAATCATTTTTTTAATGTATTGTTGGACTAGGTTTGCTGGTATTTTATTAAGGATTTTGGCATCTATGTTCATCAGAGATATTGGCCTATAGTTCTCTTTTTTAGTGGAGTATGTATTTGGTTTTGATATCAGGGTAATCCTGGTTTCATAGAATGAATTTGAAATTTTTCCGTCCTTCTCTATTTTTTTGGAATAGTTTGGAAAGAATAGGTATTAACTCTTTTTTAAATATTAGATAGAACTACTCTACAATCCAGCAATTGAACTACTAAGTATTTACCCAAAGAATACAAAAATACTAATTGAAAGGGATACATGCACCCTGATGTTCATAGCAGCATTATCTACAAGAGCCAAATTATGGAAATAGTCCAAATGTCCATGAAACGATGAATGGATAAGAGAGATGTGGCTTATATATGTGTGTGTGTGTGTGTGTGTGTGAATATATATATATATATATATATATATATATATATATATATATAATGGAATATTACTCAGCCATATAAAGAATGAATTCTTGGGGCACCTGGGTGGCTCAGTCAGTTGAGCAACCAACTTCAGCTCAGGTCATGGTCTCACAGTTTGTGAGTTCAAGCCCCGTGTTGGACTCTGTGCTGACAGCTCGGAACCTGAAGCCTGCTTTGGGTTCTGTGTCTCCCCCTCTCTCTGCCCCTCCCCCACTTATTCTCTGTCTCTCTCTGTATCAGAAATAAATAAACATTAACAATATTAATAAAAATAAAAAAGAATGAATTCTTGCCATTTGCAATGACATGAATGGAGCTAGAATGTATTATGCTAAGTAAAATAAGACAGTCATAGAAAGACAAATACCATATGATTTCACTCATCTGCAATTTAAGAATAAGAACAAATGAGAGAATGGGGAAAAAGAGAGTGAGAGGCAAACCAAGAAACATACTCTTAACTATAGAGAAAAAACTGAGGGTTACCAGAAGGGAGGTGGGTGAGGGGATGGCTGAAATAGGTAATGGGGATTAAGGAGTGCACTTGTGATGAGCACCAGGTGATGTATGGAACTGTTGAGTCCATATTCTACACCTGAAACTAAGTAAAATCATATCACATTTGTCTTTCTCAACCTAACTTATTTTCCTTAACATAATACCCTTTATGTCCATCCATGTTGTGACAAATGGCAAGATCTCATTCTTTTTCATGGCTGAGTAATATTCGTGTGTGTGTGTGTGTGTGTGTGTGTGTGTGTGTGTCTCCTTTATTTATTCATCTATGGATGGACACTTGGGCTGCTCCATATTTTGGTTTTTATAAATAATGGTGCAATCAACATAGGGATGCATGTATCTTTTCAAGTTAGTGTCTTCCTTTTTTTGGGTAAATACCCAGTAGTGGAAATACTGGAGCAAATGGAAATTCTACGTTTAATTTTTTCAGAAACCTCCATACCATTTTCCGCAGTTTCTGTACCACTTTGTATATCCACTTACAGTGCACAAGGTTTCTTTTTCCTCCATATCCTCATCAATACTTGTTACGCCTTATCTTTTTGAGTCTAGACATTCTGAGAGGTATAAGGTTATATCTCACTATGGTTTTGATTTTAAAAATTGGAAAATAAGTGTTGGAGAGGATTTGGAAAAAAGGAACTCTTGTATATTGCTGGTGAGAATGTAAATTACTTGGTGAAAACTGACAGTTCCTCAAAACGTTAAACTTAGAATTACCATATGACCCACCAATTTGCTTCTATGTATATATCCAAAATAATTTAAAACAGATCTTCAAACAAATATCTGTGTACAAAAATTCATAGTAGCCCTATTCACTATACCCCAAAGATGGAAACCTCCCCAACGCCCATAATCAGATGAATGGATAAACAAAATATGGTATATCCATACAATGGGATATCATTTAGCCTTGAATAGGAATGAAGTACTGATACATACTATAATATGGTTGAATCTAAAAATCATTATCATAATTGAAAGAAGCTAGACAAAAAAAATGTTACATACTATATGATTCTGCTTATATGAATTATCCAGGATAAGTAAATCCATAAAGGCAAAAAGCATATTAGTAGTGCTAGGTGCTTGAGAAAGGGACAATGGGTAGTGATTACTTAATGGATAATTGTCTTTGGGGTGTTATGAAAATATGGTGGAATCATATTAAATGCAACTAAATTGTAAACTTTAAAGCAATTAAATTTATGTTATGTGAATTTCACCTCAATGAAAATATCTATTATTGGCATAGATGTTAGAATTAGTAGACAAGGGCATTAAAATATTTATTATAGAAGCTTTCCATATATTCAAGTAGTTAAGTAGTTATTTTCAATATATAAAGAAAAGCCAAATCATATTCTTAAATAGGAAAAATTAAATGTATTAGATAATAAATACATGGCATGTGATTAACAATAAATTAGATATTGCAAATAAAAAAATAGTAAACTCTAAGGCCTAGCAATAGAAATTATCCAAATGTAACACAAAGAATCAAAATATATGAACAGAGAAATTAGTGAGCTTAGTGAGCTATGGGACAATATCTTGCAGTTTGTTATAAATGTAATCACACTCGCTGAAAGAGAAGAAGGGAGGCAGAAAAAAAAATAACTGAATAAACAATGAATTAAAATTCTCCAAATTCAAGAAACTGTGTTAATCTCATGTTTAAGAAAAAAAATACTCAAAGAAATTTCATAATTAAATTATTCAAATCCAGTGATGAAGAGGAATTAATGTAAGAAGGAAGACAAGAAAAAAAAGACTTGTTAAAAATGGAGGAACAAAAATAAGGATGATGTTAGATTTCCTGTTAGAAACAATGCAAGTGAGAAGACAGTGGGGCATCATCTTTCACGTACTGAAGAAAAGACACTATCAACCTAAAATTATACTTGCATAAGCAATCCTGCTAAAATAAAGGTGAATAACAACTTCTCCAGACATATAAAAGCTAAAGAATTCATCATCATCATACTCACACTACAAGAAATTTTAAGGCAGTCCTTCTGGTGGAGCAAAAATGATTCCAGATGGAAATATGGATATAAATAAAGGAGTGAAGAGCACAAGAAATGGTAATTACTTGGGTAAATATCTAAGATTTTTAAATTTATATTTCTAAGATACTTTACTTTTTAAACAATTAATAACAATATATTGTGAGGTTTATTATATATGAGTAACATGTACGGGAATAATAGCACAAAGGTTAATACGAGAGAAATAGATGCTTACTACTATAAGATTTTCATGCTATATGTTAAGTGTATATTACCACATCAATGTAGAATCTGATAAAGATAATAAGTGGCAAAGTCCACCTAAATCCATATGATAAGAGTATCAATCTGTTTTCTTTCCAGCGTATAGGAATTAACTTTAACTTTCAGAGTCATTTCATATCCCCTGTTGCCAAATTTTTCTCTTTAATTAACAGTGATCTTTAAACTCCATGTTGTCACAGGTCTAACCCGGCAATCAATAGAAATTATAGTTAATCTGTTTCCTTCCTAGTTTAATGGGAAAACTTCAAAAAACAATTTCTCGTTATCTACGACTAACTATATAATGCAAAAACAAACAAAAACCTCAAACAAGCAAACCAACAAGCAAAAAACCCAGCCCCCACAAAGGCCAGATTCAGTCAACAGTGTATAGGGAGGAAAGTCAATAACCTAATTCATCCATTCCAACAGTCGAATTACATGTGATCCAACTTAGAGAGCTTTTGCCTTTTATCAAAAGGATCATACTCTCTAGTGACATGATTTGATTGATATCAGAGGACAGTTAGTACTGCTCTTTACAAATGTATTCACATACTTTCCCTAATCTTATGTTTTGTATGGTATATGTTGAATGTTACAATGGAATGGCAGAACAAGAAATGCAAAAAAAGCATTATATTTAGTATACCTTCACTTTCACTTTACACCATAATACAAAACATTTCCTTAAAGATACAATTCTTTAAACCCCCCACCTAAAACATAGAAACCTGTGTGTCAAGTTAGAATATCACTTTTTGCCTGTGCCTATTAATTTATTTCTGTGTTATTTGGTGGTTTATTTGGCCTACCTCCTCTACTAGACCTCAGATTAGTTTCAAAATTAGTAAGACATGGGCACTAGAAACATGCTTAAATATTTATACTTAATTATCATTCTGGACAGGTTAGTTCCATTTACTGATTCTGTTTTCTAACTCAATATTGACGGCTTTAAGATTGGACAAAATGTTGGTTTCCAGAAATCCTTCATGTATTGTCTATCTGACCATATAAGCTTTTGTTTTTTGCTAATAATATAGAATTCTTATAGAGAAAAATACTAGCTGGAGTCAAAAATAGATTAGAATCCCTTTCTGCAGAAATAAAGGAAGTAAAAAATAGTCAGAATTAAATTAAAAATGCTATAACTAAGCTGCAATCATGGATGGATGCAGCGGTGGCAAGGATGGATGAGGCAGAACAGAGAATCAGCAATATAGAGGACAAACTCATAGGGAATAATGAAGCAGAAAAAAAGAGGGAGATGAAGGCAAAAGAGCATGATTTAAGAATTAGAGAAATCAGTGACTCATTAAAAAGGAACAACATCAGAATCATAGGGGTTCCAGAAGAGGAAGAGAGAGAAATAGGGGTAGAAGGGTTATGTGAGCAAATCACAGCAGAAAACTTTCCTAACCTGGGGAAAGACACAGACATCAAAATCCAGGAAGCACAGAGGAACCCCATTAGATTCAACAAAAATGGACCATCAACAAGGCATATCATAGTCAAATTCACAAAATACTCAGGCAAAGAGAGAATCATGAAAGCAGCAAGGGGAAAAAAGTCCCTAACCTACAAGGGAAGACAGATCAGGTTTGCAGCAGAAACTTGGCAGGCCAGAAAGGCGTGGCAGGATATATTCAATGTGCTGAATCAGAAAAATATGCAGCCAAGAATTCTTTATCTAGCAAGGCTGTTATTCAAAATAGGAGAGATAAAAAGTTTCCCAGGCAAACAAAAATTAAAGGAGTTTGTGACCACTAAACCAACCCTGAAAGAAATTTTAAGGGAGACTCTCTGAGGGGAGAAAAGATGAAAAAAAAATCAAAGCAACAAAGATTAGAAAGGACCAGAGAACACCACTAGAAACTCCAACTCTACAAGCATCATAATGGCAATACATTCATATCTTTCAGTACTCACTCTAAACCTCAATGGACTCAATGCTCCAATCAAAAGACACAGGGTAACAGAATGGATAAGAAAACAAGATCCATCTATATTCTGTTTACAAGAGACCAATTTTAGACCTAAAGACACTTTCAGATTGAAAGTAAGGGGATGGAAAACCATCTATCATGCTAATGGTCAACAAAAGAAAGCTGGAGTAGCCGTACTTATATCAGACAATCTAGACTTTACAATAAAGACTGCATCAAGAGATGCAGAAGGGCATTATATCATAATCAAGGGGTCTATCCACCAAGAAGACCTAACACTTGTAAACATTTATGAGCCAAATGTGATGGCACCCAAATATATAAACCAATTAATCACAAACATAGAGAAACTCATCGACAGCAATACCATAATAGTAGGAGACTTCAACATACCACTCACAGCAAGATTGGACAGATCATCTAATAAAAAAATCAACAAGGAAACAATGCCTTTGAATAACACACTGGACCAGATGGACTTAACAGATATACTCAGAACATATCATCCTAAAGCAGTAGAATATACATTCTTCTCCAGTGTACATGGAAGGTTCTCAGGAATAGACCATATACTGGGACACAAAATAGCCCTAAGTAAGTAGAAAAGGATCAAGATCATACCATGCATATTTTCAGACCACAACACTATGAAACTTGAAGTCAACCACAAGAAAAAGTTTGGAAAGGTAACAAATACTTGGAGACTGAAGAACATCCTACTAAAGAATGAATGGGCTAACCAATAAGTTAAAGAGGAAATTAAAAAGTATATGGAAGTTGGAGCACCTGGGTGGCTCAGTTGGTTGAGCGTCCGACTTTGGCTCAGGTCACGATCTCACGGTTTGTGGGTTTGAGCCTCGCATCAGGCTCTGTGCTGACCACTTGCTCAGAGCTTGGAGTCTGCTTCTGATTCTGTGTCTCCTTCTCTCTCGGCCCCTCCCCTACTCATGCTTTGTCTCACTCTGTTTCTCAAAAATAAATAAATGTCAAAAAAAATTTTTTTAAAGTATATGGAAGTCAATGAAAATGATAACACCACAACCCAAAACCTCTGGGACACAGCAAAGGCAGTCATAAGAGGAAAGTATATAGCAATCCAGGTCTTCCTAAAGAAGGAAGAAAGATCTCAGATACACAACCTAACCTTATGCCTTAAGGACCTGGAAAAAGAACAGCAAATCAAACCCCAAACCAGCAGAAGACAGGAAATAATAAAGATTAGAGCAGAAAATAATGCTGCCAAAACCAAATAACAGGACAGGTTAATGAAACCAGAAGGTGGTTCTTTGAAAGAATTAATAATTTTGATAAACCACTAGCCAGTTTGATCAAAACCAAAAAGTAAAGGACCCAAATAAATAAAATCATGAATGAAAGAGTAAAGATCACAACCAACACAGCAAAAATAAAAACAATAATAAGAGAATATTATGAGGAATTATATGCCAACAAAATGGGCAATCTGGAAGAAATGGACAAATTCACAGAAACATATACACTATCAAAACTGAAACAGGAAGAAATTGAAAATTTGAACACACACATAACCAGTAAGGAAATCGAAATAACCAGTAATAAAAAATCTGCCAAAAAAACAAGAGTCCAGGGCTAGATGGCTTTCCAGGGAAATTCTACCAAACATTTAAGGAAGAGTTAACACCTATTCTCTTGAAGCTGTTTGAAAAAATAGAAATGGACGGAAAACTTCCAAACTCTCTATGAAGCCAGCATTACCTTGATTCCAAAACCAGACAGAGACCCCACTAGAAAGGAGAATTATAGACCAATTTCCCTGATGAACATGGATGTAAAAATCTTCAACAAGATATTAGCCAACAAGATCCGACAATACATTAAAAAAATTATTCACCACAACCAAGTGGGATTGATACCTGGGATGCAGGACTGGTTCAATATCCGCAAAACAATTAACGTGATTCATCACATCAATAAAAGAGAGGACAAGAACCATATGATCCTCTCAATAGATGCAGAAAAAGCATTTGACAAAATACAGCATCCTTTCTTGATAAAAACCTTCAAGAAAGTAGGGATAGAAGGATCATACCTCAAGATCATAAAAGCCATATGTGAACGACCCAATGCTAATATCATCCTCAGTGGGGAAAAACTGAGAGCTTTTCCCCTAAGGTCAGGAACAAGACAGGGATGTCCACTCTCACCACTGTTATTCAACACAGTATTGGAAGTCTTAGCCTCTGCAATCAGACATCACAAAGAAATAAAAGGCATCCAAATCAGCCAGGAGGTGGTCAAACTTTCATTCTTCACAGATGACATGATACTCTACATGGAAAACACAAATTCCACCCAAAAACTGCTAGAGTTGATTCACGAATTCAGCAAAGTTGCAGGATATAAAATCAATGCACAAAAATCCAACAATGAAATGACAGAAAGAGAAATCAAGGAATCGATCCCATTTATAATTGCACAAAAAAACTATAAAATACCTAGGAATAAATCTAATCAAAGAGGTGAATAATCTATACACTGAAAACTATAGAAAGCTTATGAAAGAAATGGAAGAAGACACACAAAAAAATGGAAAAAGATTCCATGCTCCTGGATAGGAAGAACAAATATTGTTAAAATGTTGATACTACCCAAAGCAATCTACATATTTAATGCAATCCCTATCAAAATAACACCAGCATTCTGCACAGAGCTAGAACAAATAATCCTAAAATTTTTTTGGAAGCATAGAAGACCCTGAAGAGCCAAAGCAATCTTGAAAAAGAAAACCAAAGCAGGAGGCATCACAATCCCAGACTTCAAGCTATACTACAAGCTGTAATCATCAAGACAGGATGGTACTGGCACAAGAACAGACACTCAGATCAATGGAACAGAACAGAGAACCTAGAAATGGACCCACAAACTTATAGCCATCTAACCTTTCACAAAGCAGGGAAGAATACCCAATGGAATAAAGACAGTCTCTTCAGCAAGTGGTGCTGGGAAAACTGGACAGCAACATGCAGAAGAATGAACCTGGACCACTTTCTTACACCATACACAAAAATAAACTCGAAATGGATGAAAGACCTCAATGTAAGACAGGAAGCCATCAAAATCCTTGAGGAGAATGCAGGCAAAAACCTCTTTGATCTTGGCCACAGCAACTTCTTACTCAACACGTCTCTGGAGGCAAGGGAAACAAAAGCAAAAATAAACTACTGGGACCTCATCAAAATAAAAAGCTTCCGCACAGCAAAGAAAACAATCAGGAAAACTAAAAGGCAACTGACTGAATGGGAGAAGATATTTGCAAATGACATATCAGACAAAGGGTTAGTATCCAAAATCTATAAAGAACTTCTCAAACTCAACACCCAGAAAACAAATAATCCAGTGAAGAAATGGGCAAAAGACATGAATAGACGCTTCTCCAAGGAAGTCATCCAGATGGGCAACCGACACATGAAAAAATTCTCCACATCACTCACCATCAGGGAAATACAAATCAAAACTACCATGAGATACCACCTTACACCTGTCAGAATGGCTGACATGAACAACTCAGGCAACAACAGATGTTGGTGAGGATGCGGAGAAAGAGGATCTCTTTTGCATTGATGGTGGCAATGCAAGCTGGTGCAGCCACTCTGGAAAACAGTATGGAGATTCCTCAAAAAACTAAAAATAGAACTACCCTACGACCCAGAAATTGCACTACTAGGCATTTATCCATGGGATACACATGTGCTGTTTTGAAGGACACATGCACCCTCATGTTTATAGCAGCACTGTCAACAATAGCCAAAGTATGGAAAGAGCCCAAATGTCCATTGATGGATGAATGGATAAAGAAGATGTGGTATAGATATACAATGGAGTATTACTTGGCAATCAAAAAGAATGAAATCTTGCCATTTGCAACTACATGGATGGAACTAGAGGGTATTATGCTAAGTGAAATTAGTCAGTCAGAGAAAGGCAAAAATCATATGACTCATACGAGGACTTTAGGAGACAAAACAGATGAACATAAGGGAAGGGAAACACAAATAATATAAAAACAGAGAGGGGAACAAAACAGAAGAGACTCATAAATATGGAGAACAAACTGAGGGTTACAGGGAGGGTTATGGGAGGGAGGACTGGCTAAATGGGTGAGGGCATTAAGGAATCTACTCCTGAAATCATTGTTGCACTATATGGTAACTAATTTGGATGTAAATTTTAAAAAATAAAAAATAAAATAAAAGAGTTCTCCTCTCAAGGAAAAAGGAAAAAAAAGAAGTCCCAGAGCTGAAGAATACAATAATTTAACTGAAAAACACACTGGAGAAGTTCAATAGTAGACTGGATGAAGTAGAAGTACAGATTAGTGAATTGGAAGATAAAACAATGGAATTCATCCAGCAGAGTAGCAAAAAGAAAAAAAATAACAAGAAAAAATGAAGATAACTTAAGGACTTTTGGGACAACACCAAGCAAAATAAAACATTATAGAGGAGAAGAGAAAGAAAAAGAGGCAGAGAAGTTATTGAAGAAACAGTTGCTGAAAACTTGCCCAATCTGAGGAAGAAAACAGTCACCCAGGTTCAGTAAGTCCAGAGAGTTTCAAATAAAGTGAAACTAAGAGAGCTGCACCAGCACATATTAAAATTAAAATGTCAAAAGTTAAAGAGAGAATCTTAAAAGCATCAAGAGAAAAACAAATTATTATGTACAAGGGAAACCCCATAAGTCTATCAGTAGATCTCTCAGCAGAAACTGTGCAGGACAGAAAGGAGTGGCATGAGATATACCAAGTGCTAAAAAGAAAAAACTTCCAATCAAGAGCTCTATACCTGAAAAGATTATCACTCAGATTTGAAAGTCCCAGAAAAGCAAAAACTAAGGAAATTCATCTCTACTAAATCAGCCTTACAAAAAAATACTAAAGAGATTTCTTTAAGCTGGAAAGAAATGACACTAATTAACAACAAAAACACTGATGAAAGTAAAAATCCCATTGGTATAGGTAAATATATGGTAAAGCTAGTGAAGTTATCAAACATGAAGCTACTAAGAAAGTTAAAGACAAAAGTAGTAAAATTAACAAAAACTACAACATTAAGTTCAGGGGTATATAAAATAAAAAGATGTAAAAACTGACATTAAGAACATAAAAACATGGAGGGGTGAAAATGTAGTTTTGGAATGTGTTCAAATTTAAGTTTCTTTCAACTTAAACTAGATTGTTATGTACATAGAATGATATATGTGAACCTCACAGTAATAACAAAGCTTATAGTAAATACATAAAAGAAAATGAGAAAGGAATATGAACATGATAGTAAAGAAAGTCATCAAATCACAAGAAAATAGAAGAAAGAAACAGAGAAAAACTATAAAACAGTCAGAATAGGCAAATGGAAATAGGTACATACCTAACGATTTCTTTAAATGTAAATGGACTAAACTCTATAATAAAAATACATAGAGTGGATGAATGGATAAAAAACAAGATCCACATATATCCTTCCTACAAAAGACTCACTTCAGATGTAAGGACATGCACACACTGAAAGTGAAGGGATGGAAAACAATATTCCATGTAAAAGGAAACCAAAAGAAAGCTGGAGAGCTATACACGTAACAGACAAAATAGACTTGAAAACAAAGACTGTAATAACGAACAGAGTGGCACTACATAATGATAAATGGGGTCAATAGAGGAAGAAGATATAACATTTATAAATATATATGTACCCAATACAAGAGCACCAAAACATATAAAGCAAAAATTAACAGACATAAAGGGAGAAATTGACAGCAACATAGCAATAGTAGAAGACTTTACACTCAATTTACATCCAAACAGAAAACACATAAGGAAACAATGGCCTTTAACAACAGATTAGGCCAGATGGACTTGAGGAATACACAGAGAACATTCCATCCATAAGCAGGAGAGTACACAGTGTTCTCAGTGTGCATCATGAAACAACATGGATGGACCTTGAGAGTATTATGTTAAGTGAAAGTCAGAGAAGACAAATGCTGCATGATTTAACTTATATGTGGAACCTAAACAAAACAAAACAAAACAAAACAAAATAAAACCCAGGTTCATGGATACAGAGAACAAATGGGTGGTTGCCAGTGGGGATAGGAGTTGGTGAGGGGTGAGGGATGGGTTAAATAGATTAAGAAATACAGACTTCCAGTTATAAAATAAATATGTCATAGGGATGTGATGTACAGCATAGAAACTATAGTCAATAACATTGTATTAACTTTGTACGGTGGCAGATGGTAACCAGATTTATTGCGGTGACCATTTTACAACATATACAAATGTCAAATCACTATGTTGTACACCTGAACTAATATGATATTGTACATCAGTTATACCTTAATAATTAAAAAAACTGTGAGAGAGGTAATGTAGTTCAAATAATAAAGCTTCTCTTAATACACAAGAAGTGCGCACACACACACACACACACACACACACACACAAATCTATCATGTTCTAAATTGTTTACCGATCATTGTGAAATATGCATGTCCTTATGTAAGTTTTAAAGTACCACAGGAGAGGGGTGCCTGGGTGGCTCAGTCAATTAAGCTTCCAACTTCAGCTTAGGTCATGACCTCATGGTCCATGAGTTCGAGTACTGCATCAGGCTCTGTGCTGACAGCTCAGAGCCTGGAGCCTGCTTCTTTCTCTCTGCTCCTCTGCCTTCATGCTCTATCTCTCTCTGAAACTCAAAAATAAATAAATGTTAAAAAATTTTTTGACGTACCACAGGGGATTTATAAAAGTCATGAATTATTTGCTTGGCTTCAAAATCACAGGTTTTGTTCCAGATCATGTGATATTTTACTTTTTTGTTTTTTTGTGGTTTTTTTTGGTTTTGTTTTTTGTTTTTCAGTATATGAAATTTATTGTCAAACTGGTTTCCATACAACACCCAGTGCTCATCCCAAAAGGTGCCCTCCTCAATACCCATCACCCACCCTCCCCTCCCTCCCACCTCCATCAACCCTCAGTTTGTTCTCAGTTTTTAACAGTCTCCTATGCTTTGGCTCTCTCCCACTCTAACCTCTTTTTTTTCCTTCCCCTCCCCCATGGGTTCCTGTTAAGTTTCTCAGGATCCACATAAGAGTGAAACCATATGGTATCTGTCTTTCTCTGTATGGCTTATTTCACTTAGCATCACACTCTCCAGTTCCATCCACGTTGCTACAAAAGGCCATATTTCATTCTTTCTCATTGCCACGTAGTATTCCACTGTGTATATAAACCACAATTTCTTTATCCATTCATCAGTTGATGGACTTAGGCTCTTTCCCATAATTTGGCTATTGTTGAAAGTGCTGCTATAAACACTGGGGTACAGGTGCCCCTATGCATCAGTACTCCTGTATCCCTTGGGTAAATTCCTAGCAGTGCTATTGCTTGGTCATAGAGTAGGTCTATTTTTAATTTTCTGAGGAACCTCCACACTGTTTTCCAGAGTGGCTGTACCAGTTTGCATTCCCACCGACAGTGCAAGAGGGTTCCTGTTTCTCCACATCCTCTCCAGCATCTATAGTCTCCTGATTTGTTCATTTTGGCCACTCTGACTGGCGTGAGGTGATATCCGACTGTGGTTTTGATTTGTATTTCCCTGACAAGGAGCGACGTTGAACATCTTTTCATGTGCCTGTTCGCCATCTGGATGTCTTCTTTAGAGAAGTGTCTATTCATATTTTCTGCCCATTTCTTCACTGGGTTATTTGTTTTTTGGGTGTGGAGTTTGCTGAGCTCTTTATAGATTTTGGATACTAGCCCTTTGTCCGATATGTCATTTGCAAATATCTTTTCCCATTCCGTTGGTTGCCTTTTAGTTTTGTTGGTTGTTTCCTTTGCTGTGCAGAAGCTTTTTATCTTCATAAGGTCCCAGTAATTCATTTTTGCTTTTAATTCCCTAGCCTTTGGGGATGTGTCGAGTAAGAGATTGCTACAGCTGAGGTCAGAGAGGTCTTTTCCTGCTTTCTCCTCTAAGGTTTTGATGGTTTCCTGTCTCACATTCAGGTCCTTGATCCATTTTGAGTTTATTTTTGTGAATGGTGTGAGAAAGTGGTCTAGTTTCAACCTTCTGCAGGTTGCTGTCCAGTTCTCCCAGCACCATTTGTTAAAGAGACTGTCTTTTTTCCATTGGATATTCTTTCCTGCTTTGTCAAAGATGAGTTGGCCATACGTTTGTGGGTCTAGTACTGGGGTTTCTATTCTATTCCATTGGTCTATGTGTCTGTTTTTGTGCCAATACCATGCTGTCTTGATGATGGCAGCTTTGGAGTAGAGGCTAAAGTCTGGGATTGTGAGGCCTCCTGCTTTGGTCTTCTTCTACAGAATTACTTTGGCTATTCGGGGCCTTTTGTGGTTCCATATGAATTTTAGGATGGCTTGTTCTAGTTTCGAGAAGAATGCTGGTGCAATTTTGATTGGGATTGCATTGAATGTGTAGATAGCTTTGGGTAGTATTGACATTTTGACAATATTTATTCTTCCAATCCATGAGCAGGGAATGTCTTTCCATTTCTTTATATCTTCTTCAATTACCTTCATAAGCTTTCTATAGTTTTCAGCATACAGATCTTTTACATCTTTGGTTAGATTTATTACTAGGTATTTTATGCTTCTTGGTGCAACTGTGAATGGGATCAGTTTCTTTATTTGTCTTTCTGTTGCTTCATTGTTAGTGTATAAGAATGCAACTGATTTCTGTACATTGATTTTGTATCCTGCAACTTTGCTGAATTCATGTATCAGTTCTAGCAGACTTTTGGTGGAGTCTATCGGATTTTCCATGTACAATATCATGTCATCTGCAAAAAGCGAAAGTTTGACTTCATCTTTGCCAATTTTGATGCCTTTGATTTCATTTCGTTGTCTGATTGCTGATGCTAGAACTTCCAACACTATATTAAACAACAGCGGTGAGAGTGGGTATCCCTGTCGTGTTCTTGATCTCAGGGAAAAAGCTCTCAGTTTTTCCCCGTTGAGGATGATGTTAGCTGTGGGCTTTTCATAAATGGCTTTTATGATCTTTAAGTATGTTCCTTCTATCCCGACTTTCTCAAGGGTTTTTATTAAGAAAGGGTGCTGGGTTTTGTCAAAGGCCTTTTCTGCATCGATTGACAGGATCATATGGTTCTTCTCTTTTTTTTATTAATGTGATGTATCATGTTGAGTGATTTGCGAAAGTTGAACCAGCCCTGCATCCCAGGAATGAATCCCACTTGATCATGGTGAATAATTCTTTTTATATGCTGTTGAATTCGATTTGCTAGTATCTTATTGAGAATTTTTGCATCCATATTCATCAGGGATATTGGCCTGTAGTTCTCTTTTTTTACTGGGTCTCTGTCTGGTTTAGGAATCAAAGTAATACTGGCTTCCTAGAATGAGTCTGGAAGTTTTCCTTCCCTTTCTATTTCTTGGAATAGCTTGAGAAGGATAGGTATTATCTCTGCTTTAAACGTCTGGTAGAACTCCCCTGGGAAGCCATCTGGTCCTGGACTCTAATTTGTTGGGAGATTTTTGATAATCAATTCAATTTCTTCGCTGGTTATGGGTCTGTTCAAGCTTTCTATTTCCTCCTGATTGAGTTTTGGAAGAGTGTGGGTGTTCAGGAATTTGTCCATTTCTTCCAGGTTGTCCAGTTTGTTGGCATATAATTTTTCATAGTACTCCCTGATAATTGTTTGTATCTCTGAGGGATTGGTTGTAATAATTCCATTTTCATTCATGATTTTATCTATTTGGGTCATCTCCCTTTTCTTCTTGAGAAGCCTGGCTAGAGGTTTGTCAATTTTGTTTATTTTTTTCAAAAAACCAACTCTTGGTTTCGTTCATCTGCTCTACAGTTTTTTTAGATTCTATATTGTTTATTTCTGCTCTGATCTTCATCATTTCTCTTCCTCTGCTGGGTTTAGGCTGCCTTTGCTGTTCTTCTTCTATTTCCTTTAGGTGTGCTGTTAGATTTTATATTTGGGATTTTTCTTGTTTCTTGAGATAGGCCTGGATTGCAATGTATTTTCCTCTCAGGACTGCCTTCGCTGCATCCCAAAGCATTTGGATTGTTGAATTTTCATTTTCGTTTGTTTCCATATATTTTTTAATTTCTTCTCTAATTGCTGGGTTGACCCACTCATTCTTTAGTAAGATGTTCTTCAACCTCCATGGTTTTGGAGGTTTTCCAGACTTTTTCCTGTGGTTGATTTCAAGCTTCATAGCATTGTGGTCTGAAAGTATGCATGGTATAATTTCAATTCTTGTGAACTTATGAAGGGCTGTTTTGTGACCCAGTATATGATCTATCTTGGAGAATGTTCCATGTGCACTCGAGAAGAAAGTATATTCTGTTGCTTTGGGATGCAGCGTTCTAAATATATCTGTCAAGTCCATCTGATCCAATGTCTCATTCAGGGCCCTTGTTTCTTTATTGACCGTGTGTCTAGATGATCTATCCATTTCTGTAAGTGGGGTGTTAAAGTCCCCTGCAATTACCACATTCTTATCAATAAGGTTGCTTATGTTTATGAGTAATTGTTTTATATATTTGGGCGCTCCGGTATTCGGCGCATAGACATTTATAATTGTTAGTTCTTCCTGATGGATAGACCCTGTCACTATTATATAATGTCCTTCTTCATCTCTTGTTACAGCCTTTAATTTAAAGTCTAGTTTGTCTGATATAAGTATGGCTACTCCAGCTTTCTTTTGGCTTCCAGTAGCATGATAAATAGTTCTCCATCCCCTCACTCTCAATCTAAAGGTGTCCTCAGGTCTGAAATGAGTCTCTTGTAGACAGCAAATAGATGGGTCTTGTTTTTTTATCCATTCTGATACCCTACCTTCCATGGTTCATGGAAGGATATCTCCAGGAACAAAGGAGTTGGAAGGTGCCATCTTCCTCCCCCACCCCCAACATAAACACATGGTCACCTTTGGGAAATAGCACAATGCCCATATTCACTCTACCTAACCTAATTACACCAAACACCACCCCTCTGGGCTTTGGTGGACCCCCTTCCCAGTCAACTTTGCCTCAGTCCCTGTGCTATGGGTTACCTCCCCCAGAATACTGCCCCAAATCTTGTGAACACCATATCTCCTGACCCACATATTATCTGAAGTGCACCTTGCTAAAACTGCATGCCCTGCTCATGCAGACAAGGTCCCAGATGTAGTGACAGAAAGTCTCATTTTGCAAGGAGACCGGTGCATCTTGCTAAAACTGCACATTCACGGACCAAACCCTACCACCACAGGCAGAGAGCCTGTGAACATGACTGGACTAAAGAAAAAGCAGCTGGGACACAACAGCAGGGTTCATGCAACACACATAAGACACAACCCTGAAGTGACAGGCTCTGGTGAACAGGGGACAAATCACTGCAGGACACTACAGGACCTCTTCATAAACTACTACTTTCAAGAACAGGAGACATAGGTGACTTTCCTAAAACATAGAAACAGACACAAAGAGACAAAATGAAGAGACAGAGGAATATGTCCCAAGTGTAAGAGGACAAAACCACAGCCAGATCCAAAGCAAAACGGATATACATAATATGCCTGATAAGGATCTAAAACAATGGTCATAAAGATACTTGGTTTCAGGAATAAGTGGAGAACATCAGTGAGACCCCAAACAAAGAGACAGAAAACAAAAAAAGAGCCAATCAGGGATGAAGAACACAATAACGTGATTAAAATACACTAGATGGAATAAATAGCAGGTTAGAGGAAGCAGGGGAATAATTGAAAGCAGCCAGAATAATGGAAATAATCAAGTAAGAAAAAAAAATTATGCAAAATGAGAACAGACTTAGGATCCTCAGCAACTCCATCAAGTATAATAACATTCACATTTTAGGGATCCCAGAAGGAGAAGAGACAGAAAGGAGGGCATAAAACTTATCTGAAAAAATAATAGCTAAAAACTCCCCTTATTTGGTAAAAGACACAGATATCTAGATCTAGGAGGCACAGACAGCCCCCAACAATCTTATTAACCAAGGAGGTCCACACCAACACACATAGTAATTAAAATGGCAAAAAAATAGTGGTAAAGAGATAACTTTACAACCTGCAAGAGAAAAAAAGACAGTCACTTACAAGGGAAAGCCTATAGGACTATCACCAGATTTTTTGGCAGAAACTTTATAGGTCAGAAATGAGGAGTATCATATATTCAAAGAACTGAAAGGAAAAAAAAATCTGCAGCCAAGAATACTCGATCTAGGAAGGCAATCATTCAGAATAGGAGAGACAGAGTTTCCCAGACTAATGAAAGCTAAAGGAGTTCATAACCACTAAACCAGTCCTAAAAGAAATGTTGAAGAGGACTCTTTGAGGGGAAAGGAAGGACCATAAGTAAGAGAAAGAAAAGTAGGAAGCACAAAAAAAGGAAAAATAAGTATATCTGTAAAGATCAGTCAAGGGACTCACAAAATAAAAGGATGTAAAGTGTGACACCATTCACCAAAAAAAGTAGTGGGGAGAAGAGTAAAGAATGGGCTCAAACGTAAATGACCACCACCTTAATATAGATTGCTATATACAGAAGATGTTATACACAAACCTAATGGTACCCAGCAATCAAAAAGCAATAATAGATATGCAAAAATAAAAAGAAAGGAACCCAAGTATATCACTAACGAAAGCCAGCAAACTGTGAGAGAAGAGAGCAAAAGAAGAAATGATCAGAGAAGAACTACAAAAATAACCATAAAACAAGTAAGAAAATGTCAATAAATACATACTTATGCATAATTACCTTGAATGTAAATGGACTAAATTCTCTAATCAAAAGACACAGGGTTGGGTCGCCTGGGTGGCGCAGTCGGTTAAGCGTCCGACTTCAGCCAGGTCACGATCTCGCGGTCCGTGAGTTCGAACCCCGCGTTGGGCTCTGGGCTGATGGCTCAGAGCCTGGAGCCTGTTTCCGATTCTGTGTCTCCCTCTCTCTCTGCCCCTCGCCCGTTCATGCTCTGTCTCTCTCTCTGTCCCAAAAATAAATAAACGTTGAAAAAAAAAAAAGACACAGGGTGACAGAAATGGTTAAAAAAATAAGACCCATCTCTATGCTGCCTACACAGGACACATTTCAGGCCTAAAGACACATGTAGACTGAAAGTGAGAGGATAGGGAAACATTAACCGTGCAAATGGATGTCAAAAAAAAGGTGGGGTAGTGATATTTATATTGGACAAAAGAGACCTTAAAACAAAGACTGTAACAACAAACAAAGAAGGACACAATAATAATAAAGAAGACAATCCAACCAGAAGACATAATAACTGTAAATATTTATGCACTAAACATGGAAGCACCCAAATAATAAAAGTGATAATAATAAACCTAAAGGAACTAATTGACAGTAACACAATAATAGAAGGGAACTTTAACACCCCACTTATATCAGTGGACGGATCATCCAAATAGAAAATCAACAAGGAAATAGTGATGTTTAATGACACACTAGACCAGGTAGATATAACATATATATATTCTTTGCAAATGCATACAGAACATTCTCCAGAATAGATCATAAATTAGGCCACAAAACAAGTCTCAACAAATTCAAAATGATCAAAATCATACAATGCATCTTACTGACCACAATGCTATGAAAATAGAAATCAACCACAAGAAAGTCTGGAGAGAGCACAAATAAATGGAGGTTAAATAACAGGCTACTAAACAATAAATGGGTCAACAAAGAAATCAAACAAAAAATCAAAACTTACATGGAGAGAAATGAAAAAGAAAACACAATGGTACAAAATCTCTGTGATGCAGCAGAAGTGGTTCTAAGAGGGAAGTTTAGAGCAACACAAGCCTATCTCAAGAAGCAAGAATAATCTCAAATAAACAACCTATCCTTATACCTAAAGGAGCTAGATAAAGAAGAAACAAAATCCAAAAACCAGCAGAAAGAAAAACACAATAAAGATTAGAGCAGAAATAAATAACATAGAAACTAAAAATAATAATAAAACAAATCAGTGAAACCAAAAGCCAGTTTTTTGAAAAGATCAACAAAAGTGATAAACCTCTAGCCAGACTCATAAAAAAGGAGAGGCCTTAAATTAAAAAATCAGACATGAGAGAGGAGAAATAAAAACTGACACCACAGAAATACAAAGGATTTGAAGAGAATACTAAGGAAAATTGTATGCCAACAAACCGGACAATCTAGAATAAATGGAGAAATTCCTGGAAATATATAACTTCCCAATATGGAATCAGGAAGAAACAGAAAATTTGAACATACCAATTACCAGTAATGAAATTATATCACTTATCAAAAAACTTGTAACAAACAGAAGTCCAGGACAAGATGGCTTCACAGGTGAATTCTACCAAACATTTAAAGAAGAGTTAATACCCATTCTTCTGAAAATATTTCAAAAAATAGAAGACAAACAAAAACTTCCAAATTCATTCTATGAGGTCAGCATTATCCTAATACTAAAACCAGATAAGGACACCACAAAACAAGAGAACTAGAGGCCAATATCTCTGATAAACACAGATGCAAAAATCCTCAACATAATATTTGCAAACAGAATCCAGTAATACATTTAAAAAATCATTCAGTTTGATCAAGTGGTATTTATTCCAGGCATGCAAGGGTAGTCAATATTTGCAAATCAATCAACATGATACACAACATTAATAAGAAAAAGGATAGAAGCATATGAAAATAGCTGTATGCTTTACTCAGAGCAATGGATGATGTATGGAATTGTTGAATCAGTCACAGCCATCTATAAACATACCACCCTGAATGTGCCTTATTTCACAATTGTTGAATTACTGTTTTACACCTGAAACTAATATAATTCTGTATGTTAACTAAATGAAGTTAAAATAATAACTTACAAAAGGTCATATTATCATTTCAATAGGTGCAGAAAAAGCATTTGGCAAAGTACAACACCCATTCATGATAAAAACACTCAACGAAGTAGGTTTAGAGGGAACATACCTCAACAGTATAAAGGTCATGTGAAAAACCCACAGCTTGGGGAGGGGCCAAAATGATGTAACAGCATGGAAGTTTTTTTGTGTCTCTCATCCCTGAAATGCAGCCAAATCAACACAGAACCATTTGCACACCTAGAAAATAGCTCTGAGGATTAACATAACAATCTGTACAACCTGAACCACAGAACTCAGCAAGGACACAGTGTGTGGAGGTAAACCAGGGAAGAGAGAAGCCATGGAGAGCAGGGAGCTGTTTTTGCTTGAGGAGAGAGGACAGAGATTGGGGGAGAGTATGGGAAAAGCACCCCACCCCAAAAGCAGCTGGAGAGAAAGTGGAAAAGTGGAAACAGCCACAGGGACTGACCAAAAAAAGGAGAAAGAAGAGGGTTTAAATTCTATTAAGACTCTATAAACAGGGGGAGCACAGAGTCTGAAACTCCACAGCTCATTACCTTATGGTGCTCTAGTGGGAAGGGCGAATTCCAGGAGTGGAGAGTAAGGTCCAAGGGGTACACATGAGGAGTGGCAGTTCCCTTGCAGGGAGGACATTTGGTAGAGGCTGTGCAGCCTCCCCACAGGCAAACCAGCAGACCCTAGAGAACAACCACATTCATTGGTGCTGGAACAAGGTCACTGGACTGGAAGCCCGGTGCCAGATGTGTGTTGTGATTTTCCATAATCCCTGAAACACTGCTGCTACAAGATCACATGAACTATTTCTGGGGCAGGCAGGCACCCAGCCACAGTCTCTGGGCACTGGCAGCACTGAGGTCTTGTGAACGTTCCTGGGGGCAGGCTGGCACCAGCCATTACTCAGCAAGACGCTTCCCCAGAGGATCTGAGTGGGTCAAAGCCACAGTTCCTCAGCAGGGAGGTCTTGGAGGGAGGGGCTAACATGGCAGAAAAGTAGGGGGATCCTAAGTTCCCTCATCTCTCAAACAAAGCCATGTTGAGGCCAAAGGACTTTGAACCCCAAGAGTCTGGGAGGAAAAGAGGCAGAGTTGCTTCCAGGGACCAACTGGGACAACCTGATGGGCCATAGGTGGGGCAGTTTCAGGGAATGGGCAGCAGGCCCACAGTGGAGGGGGGACCTGCCTACACCAAACCATGCCTATCGGTACCTGGTAACTGAGTATCTTCTGGAGCTGGATTGACGCCAAAGGAAACAGACAGCCCCTCCTCTACACCAGCGCAGTTGCATTGCCTGGTTTAATTCTCAGAAAATTCTTAAGATACGGATATATTCTTCCTTTCTTTTCTTCTTCTTATCACTTCCCTCCTCTAGTCTGGTTACTCTGTTGGTTCGTTTAAGCAGATATATTTAATCCACTCGCTTAATACATGTTCTACATCTCCTTCTTTATTTTCTTTTTCTCTCTCTAGATTAAACTGTATAGTTTCTCTGGTCAATTTTATCTTCTCTTCCTTTTCCCTGACTCCTTCTTTATTTTCCTTACTCTCTCTCTGGATTAAGCCCTATAGTTTCTCTGCCTGGTCAATTTCTATGATTTCATTTTCCCCTCCCCCATCATTTCTCTCTTTGTGTTGCCTCTTCCATCAGCACTGCCTCCACCCTGTTGTTTACTTGTAGCTGGTGTTTCTGGATTTTTGATTTTTTTTGTTTGTGTGTTTGTGTGTTTTGTTTTCTGTTTGTTTTTTGTTTGTCTGTTTGTTTTCCTTCCCAGGGCTAATTCAAGGAACAAATCAAAGCACACCTGGTGGCGGGTCCAAAAAGTCACTAAGAGTAGGAAGGTAAAGTAACCAAACTCACAACAACAGAGAGCAAGTAACACCCTCCAAAAACACCTCCTGAAGGGCCAGGCCATGAACAGTGTATGACCCCTCTTTAATATAGTAGTGCTTGCAGGAGCAGGACACACAGCAAGCTTTTAAAACACATAAGGGACAGAAAACTAGCCAAAATGATGAAAAGGAAGAATTCTCCTCAAAAGAAATTCCAGGAAGAGATGACAGCTGAAGAATTGATCAAAACAGATATAAACAATATAACTGAACAAGAATTTAGAATAATTGTCATAAGATTAATTGCTGGGCTTGAAAAAAAGCATAGAAGACAGCAAAGAATCTATTGCTGCAGAGATCAAGGAACTGAAAATAGTCATGATGAATTAAAAAATGTAAATGAGGTGCAAAACAAACTAGATGCAGTGACAACAAGAATTGAAGAGGCAGAGGGGAAAATAGGTGAAATAGAAGATAAAATTATGGAAAAAAGAGGAAGCTGAGAAAAAAAGAGATAAAAAAATTCTAGACCACAAAGGGAGATTTAGTGAACTAAGTGATTCAATGAAACGGAACAATATCCATATCATAGGAGTTCCAGAAGAAGAGACAGAGAAAGGGGCTGAAGATGTACTTGAACAAATCATAGCTGAGAACTTCCCCAATCTGTGGAAGGAATCAAATATTGAAATCCAGGAGGCACAGAGACCTCCCTTCAGACGTAACTTGAATTGATCTTCTGCACAACATATCAGAGTGAAACTGGCAAAACACAAAGATAAAGAGAATTCTGAACGCAACTGGGGATAAACGGTCCTTAACCAACAAGAGTAGACACATAAGGGTAGTAGCAGACCTATCTACAGAAACTTGGCAGGCCAGAAAGGAGTGGCAGGAAATTTTCACTGTGATGAACAGGAAAAATATGCAGCCAAGAATCCTTTATCCAGCAAGCCTGTCATTCAGAATAGATGGAGACATAAAGGTTTTCTCAAACAAACAAAAACTGAAGGAATTCATCACCACTAAACCAGCCCTACAAGAGATACTAAGGGGGACTCTGTGAGTGAAATGTTGCAAGGACCACAAAGCACCAGAGACATCATTACAAACATGAAACCTACAAATAACACAATGGCTCTAAACCCATATATTTCAATAATAACACTGAATGTAAATAAATGTACTAAATGCTCCATTGAAAAGACATAGGGTATCCGAATGGATAAAAAAAAAATAGGACCTATCTATTCGCTGTCTACCAGAGACCCATTTTAGACCTGAGGACACCTCCAGATTGAAAGTGAGGGGATAGAGAACCATCCTTCATGCTACTGGAAGTCAAAAGAAACCTAGAGTAGCGATACATCACACAATCTAGATTTTAAACTAAAGGCTGTAACAAGAGATAAAGAAGGGCATTATATCATAATTACAGGGTCTATCCATCAAGAAGAGCTAACAATTATAAATGTCTACACACCGATTCAGGAGCACCCGCATATATAAAACAATTAATCATGAACATAAGCAATCTTATTGGTAAAAATGTGGTAATTGCAGGGGACTTTAATACTCCACTTACATTAATGGACAGATCATTTAGACAGAAAATCAATAAAGAAACAATGGCCCTACGATACACTGGACCAGATGGACTTGACAGATATATTTAGAACTTTTAATCCTAAAGCAGCAGAGTACACATTCTTCTCAAGTGCACATTGAACATTCTCCAAGATAGATCACATACTGGATCACAAAACAGTCCTCAATAAATATAAAAGAATTCAGATCATACTATGCATACTTTCAAATCATAATGCTGTGAAACTTGAAATCAACAGCAGGAAAAAGTTTGGAAAACCTCCAAATGCATGGAGGATTTAAAGAAAATCTAGTAAAGAACGAAAGGGTCAACCAGGCAATTAAAGAAGAAAATAAAAAAATAAATGGAAACAAATGAAAACGAAAACACAACAATCCATACCCTTTGGATGTAGCAAAGGTAGTCCTAAGAGGAAAATACACTGCAATCCAGGCCTATCTCAAGAGACAAGAAAAATCCCCAAAACAAAATCTAACAGCATACCTAAGGAAAAACAAACCCCAGACCCAGAAGAAGAAGTGAAATAATAAAGATCAGAGCAGAAATAAACAATATAGAATTCCCCCCCAAAAACCAGAACAGATCAATGAAATAAAGAGTTGCTTTTTTTGAAACAATAAATATAATGGATAAACCCATAGCCAGACTTCTAAAAAGAAAAGAGAGAGGACCCAAATAGATGAAATCACCAATGAAAAATGGATTTATCACAACCAATCCCAGAGAAATACAAGCAATTATCAAAGAATACTATGAAAAAAATTATATGCCAACAAACTGGACAACCTGGAAGAAATGGACAAATTCCTAGATACCCACACACTACCAAAACTCAAACTGGAAGAAATAGAATACTTGAACAGACATATAACTAGTGAATAAATTGAATCAGTTATCAAAAATCTTCCAACAAATAAGAGTCTTGGACCAGATGGCTTCCCTGGAGAATTCTACCAGACATTTAAAGCAGAGACAATACCTATCCTTCTCAAGCTGTTCCAAAAAATAGAAATGGAAGGAAAAAATTCGGACTCATTCTATGAAGCCACCATTATCTTGATTTCAAAACCAGACAGAGACCCTACAAAAAAAGGAGAATTACAGGCCAATATCCCTGATGAACATGGATGCAAAAATTCTCAACAAGATACTAGAAAATCGATCCAACAGCATATAAAAAGAATTATTCATCATGATCAAGTGAGATTCATTCCTGGCTTGCAGGGCTGGTACAATATTCGCAAATCAATCAATGTCATACATGACATTAATAAAAGAAAGGATAAGAACCATATGATCCCCTCAATAGATGCAGAAAAAGCATTTGACAAAATACAGCATTGTTTCTTAATAAAAACCCTCAAGAAAGTCGGGATAGAAGGAACATATTTAAGCATCATAAAAGCCATATATGAAAAGCTCACAGCTAACATCAACCTCAACGGGGAAAAACTGAGAGCTTTCCCCCTGAGATCAGGAGCACGACAGGGATGTCCATTCTCACCACTGTTGCTTAATATAGTGTTGGAAGTCCTACAGACAACAAAATGAAATAAAAGGCATCAAAATTGGCAAAGATGAAGTCAAATGTTCACTTTTTGCATATGATATGATACTCTACATGGAAAACCCGACAGATTCCATCAAAACTCTGCTAGAACTGATACATGAATTCAGCAAAATTTCACAGGGTACAAAATTAATATACAGAGATCAGTTGCATTTTTATACACCAATAATGTAGCCATAGAAAGAGAAATAAAGAAACTAATCTCATTTACAATTGCACCAAGAACCATAAATTACCTTGGAGTAAACTTAACCAAATATGTAAAAGATTTGTATGCTGAAAATCATAGAAAGCTTATGAAGGAAATTGAAGAAGACATAAAGAAATGGAAAAACATTTGATGCTCATGGATTGGAAGAAAAAATATTGTTAAAATGTCAATACTACCCAAAGCAATCTACACATTCAATGCAATCGGAATCAAAATTGCACTGGCATTCTTCTCAAAGCTAGAATCCTAAAATGTGTATGGAACCACAAAAGACCCCAAAGGGCCGAAGTAATATTGAAGGAGAAAACCAAAGTGAGGCATCACAATCCCAGACTTTAACCTCTACTACAAAGCTGTAATCATGAAGACAGTGTGGTACTGGCAAAAAACAGACACATAGACCAATGGAATAGAATAGAGACCCCAGAATTGGACCCACAAATGTATGGCTAACTAATCTTTGACAAAGCAGGAAAGAGTATCCAATGGAATAAAGACAGTCTCTTTAGCAAATGGTGCTGGGAAAACTGGACAGCAACATTCAGAAGAATGAAACTAGATGACTTTCTTACACCATACACAAAAATAAATTCAAAATGGACAGACCTAAATGTGAGACAGGAAACCATCAACATCCTAGAGGAGAAAGATCGCACCAAACCTTTTTGACCTCAGCTGCAGCAATTTCTTGCTCAACACTTCTACAAAGGCAAGGGAACTAAATGCATAAATGAACTATTGGGACCTCATCAAGATGAAAGCTTCTTCACTGTGAAGGAAATAATCAACAAAACTAAAAGGCAACCGAAGGCATGGGAAAAGATATTTGCAAATGACATATCAGATAAAGGGTTAGTAACCAAAATCTATAAAGAACTTACCAAACTCAATACCTGAGAAACAAATAATCCAGTGAAGAATGGACAGAAGACGTCAATAGACACTTTTCCAAAAAAGATATTCAGATGGCCAACAGACACATGAAAAGATGCATCACTCATCATTAGGGAAGTACAAATCAAAGCCATAGTGAGATACCACCTCACATTGGTCAGAGTGGCTAAAATGAACAAATCAGGAGACTATAGATGCTGGAGAGGATGTGGAGAAACGGGAACCCTCTTGCACTGTTGGTGGGAATGCAAACTGGTGCAGCCGCTCTGGAAAATAGTGTGGAGGTTCCTCAAAAAATTAAAAAGAGAACTACCATACGACCGAGCAATAGCACTGCTAAGAATTTACCCAAAGGATACAGGAGTGCTGATGCATAGGGGCACATGTACCCCAATGTTTATAGCAGCACATTTAACAATAGCCAAATTATGGAAAGAGCCTAAATGTCCATTAACGGATGAATGGATATAGAAGATGTGGTTTATGTATACTATGGAATACTACTTGGCAATGAGAAAGAATGAAATCATGCCATTTGCAGCAACATGGATGGAACTGGAAGATATTATGCTGGGTGAAATAAATCAGTTAGAGAAGGACAGATATCATATGCTTCCACTCACATGTGGATCTTGATAAACTTAACCAAAGACCATGGGGGAAGGGAACGGTAAAGAAATAGATACCAACAGAGAGGGAGGGAGGCAAACCACAAAAGACTCCTAAATACAGGGACAAACTGAGGGTGGATGGGGACTGGGCGAGAGGGAAAATGGGTTATGGGCATTGAAGAGGGCACTTGTTGGGATGAGCACTGGGTGCTGTATGTAAGCCAATTTGATAATAAATTATATTAAAAACAGTTTTCTGATAAAAAAAAGCTTAATTGGGAAAAAAAGAATGTGGCAAAAGAACAAAAAAAAAAAAGAAAGAAAACAAAGAAAAATGCACAGCTCACATCATACACAATGGGGAAAAAACAGAGTTTTAAGGTCAGTAACAAGAAAAGAATGTTCACTGTCACTACTTCTATTCGACATAGTACTGGAAGTCCTAGCCACAGCAATGAGACAACAGAAGGAAATAAAATACATCTAAATTGGTAAGGAAGAAGTAAAACTTTCACTATTTGCAGAGGACATGATACTATATATAGAAAATCCTAAACACTCTACCAAAAAACTACTAGAACTGATAAACGAATTCAGTAAAGCCACAGGATACAAAATCAATGTACAAAAATATGTTGCATTTCTATACACTGATAATGAAGCAACAGAATGAGAAATTAAGGAATCAGTCCCATTTACAATTGCACCAAAATAGTAAAATACCTAGGAATGAACTTCACCAAGGAGGTGAAAGACCTGTACTCTGGAAACCATATAAAACACTGATAAAAGAAACTGAAGATGACCAAAGAAATGGAAAGACATTCCATGTTCATGGATTGCAAGAACAAATATTGATAAAATGTGCATATTACCCAAAGCAATCTGCAGATTTAATGCAATCTCTGTCAAAATACCAAGAGCATTTCTCAAAGAACTAAAACAAAGAATCCTAAAATTTGTATGGAACCAGAAAAGACCCTGAATAAACTAAACAATCTTGAAAAACAAAAGCCAAGCTGAAAGCATCACAATTCTGAACTTCAAGTTATACTACAAAGCTGTAGTGATCAAAATAGTATGGCAATGGGACAAAAAACAGACACATGGATCAATGGAACAAAATAGAAAGCCCAGAAATAAACCCACAATTTTATGGTTAATTAATCTTTCATAATGGAGGCAAGAATAGGCAATGGGAAAAAGACAGTTTCTGGTATTGAGAAAAGTGGGTAGCTACATGCAGAAGAGTGAAACCGGACCACTTTCTTACACAAGATACAAAAATAAATCCAAAAATGACTCCTGGGTGGCTCAGTCAGTTAAGCGTCCGACTTAAGCTCAGGTCATGACCTTGCGGTTTCTGGGTTCGAGCACCACATCGGGCTCTGGGCTGACAGCTCAGAGCTTGGAGCCTGCTTCAGCTTCTGTGTTTCCCTCTCTCTCTGCTCCTCCCCCTCTTGTACTCTGTCTGTCTCCTCTCTCAAAAATAAACATTAAAAAATAAATAAATGAATCCCAGATGGATTTGAGACCTAACTGTGAGATCTGAAACCGTAAAAATCCTAGAAGAGAAGACAGGCCATAATTTCCTGACAATTTCCTAGAAAGCAACATCTTTCTAGGTATGTCTCCTGAGGCAAGGGAAACAAAAGCAAAAATAAACTCTTTGGACTAAATCAAAATAAAAAAGCTTCCACACAGTGATGGAAATAACCAACAGAACTAAAAGACAACCTACTGAATGGGAAGATATATTTGCAAATGACATATTTGATAATGGGTTAGATCCCAAAATATATAAAAAAGTTATACAACTCAACACCATAAAAATAAAATAAATAATTCAATTTAAAAATGGGCAAAGTAGATGAATAGACATTTCTCCAAAGAAGACAAGACATTCAGATGGCCAACAGACACATGAAAAGATGCTCACCATCACTCATCATCAGAGAAATGCAAAGCAAAACTACAATGAGAAATCACCTCAAACCTGTCAGAATGGCTGAAATCAACACCATAGGAAACAACAGATCTTGGCAAAGATGTGGAGAAAGAATTACTCTCGTGCACTGTTGGTAGGAATGCAAACTGGTGTAACTACTGTGGAGGACAGTAGGGAGGTTTCTCAAAAAATTAAAAAATAGAACTGTCCCATGGTTCAGTAATTGCCCTACTATGTATTTACCCAAAAATATAAAAGCACTAATTTGAAGGGATACATGTACCCCTACATTTTTTTTAAATTTTTTAACATTTATTTATTTTTGAGAGACAGAGACAGAGACAGAGACAGAGACAGAGACAGAGTACAAGTGGGGGAGGGGCAGAGAGAGAGAGGGAGACACAGAATCCGAAGCAGGCTCCAGGCTCTGAGCTGTCAGCACAGAGTCTGATGCAGGGCCCAAACCCACAAACTGTGAGATCATGACCTGAGCTGAAGTTGGACGCTCAACCAACTAAGGCACCCAGGCACCCCATGTAACCCTATGTTTATTGGGACATGGTTTACAACAGCCAAAATATGGAAGTAGCCTAAGTGTCCATCAATAGATGAATGGATAAAGAAGATGTGGTACATATATACAACGGAATAATATTCAGCCATAAAAAATGAAATCTTGCCATTTGCAACAACATAGGTTGATCTAGAGAGTATAACGCTAAGAGAAACAAGTCACTCAGAGGAAGACAAATATCATACGATTTCACTCGCAAGTGGAATAAGAAACAATACAGAGAACAAAGGAGGAAAAAAAGAGACAAACTAAAAAACAGACTCTTAACTATAGAGGACAAACAGATAGTTACCAGAGGGGAGTAGGAGGATAGATGAAATAGGTGAAGGGGTTAAGAGTACATTTAGCTTGATGAACAATGGGTAATATATGGAACTGCTGAATAACTATATTGTACACCTGAAACTAATATAACACTGTATGTTAACTACACTGGATTAAAATAAAAGAATATTTAAATGAACAGCTTCAACAGCTGCACTTGGATATTGAACAGGTACCTTGCAGTCTACAAGTCCAAAGTGGAATTCTTGATCTTTACCCCCTTTTAAACTGCTTCTCTCATAATCCTTCCATATCAGTTAATAGCAACTTCATGTTAATCATTCAGGTCTAAAATCTTAGAATCATCCTTGATGCTTCTCATTTATACTATTGTTTCAAATCTGTCAGATAACCTTGTCAGTTGGTTCACTGAGCCACCATCATCATTCTGTATTATTCCAATTGCTTCCCAATTGTGCATATACATGTGTATGTTTTCAAATCATTCAACCAAGACCAGTGTTAATACTTATTTTCCATACTGTGAAACAGTTTAAATTACCAACTAGTTGTCTATTCATTCATGCAATGTTCAAGTTTTTGTTTCTCCCTGAGAAGATATTGTGTTCTGTCTAATCTAATACAGATATTTAAATTTTATGGAATCACATAGAAAGATTCTAGACTCGATTACCTACAATATTCTAATGATATAATCCTGCATAAAATTCAAGAATAAGGATTTAAATGGTTGTTTTTGCTTCCACGGTTTTTCTTCTAACCATTTACTCCTACTCTCAATACATAGTTATGCAGTTGAAACTTTAGGAACAAATTACCTCCCTAGTAAAAACCTATCTGTAGTTTGTCATCTCAGAGTAAGACTAAATCCTTATTTGGACACCTGGATGGTTCAGTAGGTTGAGCATCCATCCGACTCCTGATTTTGGCTCAGGTCATGATACCAGGGTCATGGGATCAAGCCCTGAATTGGGCCCCACACTGAGCCTGCTTAAGATTCTCTCTCTCTCTCTCTCTCTCTTTCTCTCTGCCTCTCTCCCCCACTTGTGCTCTCTCTCTCTCAAATTAAAAAAAAAGACTAAATCCCTGCAAGAGTTCTACAAGATACTCAGCATTTAGATCCTGTATGTCCTTGATCTCATTTCCAATGGCCTCTCCTTACTTTTCCTTTTTTTCAACCACAGTGGTCTTATTTTGCTGAGATCAGTTAAGTAGGGATGTACTCCTCTCTGGGCTTTTGTAATTTTCATTTCCTCTGTCAAGAACTCTACCCTTAGTTATAAAATCGTGTGCTTCCTTATTTTGCTTGAGTTTTACTGAAATGTCACCTTCTCAGGAAAGAATCCCTGATCACTCTATTATAAATGTAATGCTTCCTCTTTCTTCCTGTTTTATTTTTCACTGTGACACTCATTATAACACATTATATACTTTATTTATATATTTTACTGTTTATCCTTTCTTCACTGTAATGCAAATTCCCCCCTGATTTCTTTATGTCTGTAACTCTATACCTTAATTGCTTCTGACATATATTTGTTGCTCAATATTTCTTGATAAAGACAATGGATTAATTCAAACTTGAGCAATATTTTTCTATATAGCACTGTCATAATTACTGGAAAAGTCTTTTTAAAAAATTTTTATGTTTATTTTTGAGAGGGAGAGAGAGAGAGAGAGAGAGAGAGAGAGAGGGAGAGAGAGAGAGGGAAAGCACAAGTGAGGGATGGACAGAGAGAGAGAGGGAGACACAGAATCCGAAGCAAACTTCAGGCTCCAAGATATCAGCACAGAGCCCTACGTGGGGCTCGAACTCATGAACTGTGAGATCATGACCTGAGCTGAAGTCAGATGCCCAACCTATTGAGGCACCTAGGCACCCCATGACTGGAAAAGTCTTAAGAAAGGGTCCAATAGAATTGAAAATGGGAGATTACCAAGTCATGTTTATATATATTTGCTATTGGGTAAATCTAGGACATGTACGTGCTTGATGCTTTATTAACTAGAAACCAAATTCCTGCTGCCAATTTCTTTTAGAAAGTAGACCTTATGAAGATGCATTAAACTTCCTGTTTAGAAGTTTATCTTATTACACAAAATTGTACAAATTGAAGCTGTTAAGAATTTTATAGAGCCGTCTGGGCTGGTTTGAAGCAGTTTTCCCTCATCACTCCTTGGCTCTTGTTCCACCATTTAACTCACAAGGCAAATTGAACAGAAGAGCAGATGGAGTTATAACCTGTGGATGTTTCATTAGCGTCTTCATTATTCAGATGCACTCGTTTATAATACTCCAGACAGAATCCTTGCTATGATGCATAGAAGATGGTTGGCTAAATCTGATAAGTTAATATACTCAAATATTGTCATTTGCCATTGAATTTCTTTTTTTGCCCTTAGGAGAGTATTTTTGTGCATTTTAGTTCTTGATATAAAGACAGAAGGTATCAGTGGGCAGGAGAAAATTGTTTGCCTTCTAGACAGCAATTTGACACTTTCAAGGTTTCAGTATTACAGAAATGTTAAACATATTAATCCATAATATCACTATGGCATCAAGCCACTGACTGTGGAAATTTTCATTATTCATGCTTAAAAAATGTTGTTGCACAGTCCTACTCCTGTACCTCACTATTTGCAATTATTTTCCATAATTCTGTGTTTATCTATTCATTTTGATATTTCATTCCTTTAAATGTACACATTAACATTTAGACTATTCACCTTTTACAAAACAAAATAGCTTTTAAAAGAACAATAGGACAGATGTTATTTCATTTCTTTAGTGACATTTCCATGTGGCTTTGAATATTGCTTGTTGGTCTGAATTTTTCTTCAGTTTCTTACAAGCATGAAAACACCTATTTCCCAGGATTACATATTTTGTAAGAGACAAAAATTACTAATTTATGAAATCTTATATACAATATCAAGAGACTTTATGTACTATAATGTTTTCTGTGCTTCTACTACATTTTTGTGTGCTTTAAAATGGGCATTAAAGTGCTTTATTTCTGTTATAGCACTTAATTAGGTATTTATTTACATGTCAATCTCATATCTTTTATGCTTGAGACTATGCTTGATTTTAGAACCTACTCTTACAGGTTCTTAATAATTTATATTGTAGTTAGTAAATATAAGATTATTTTATTTTGTGCTAAATAGTTTTCTTTGTAAACCTCATGTTAGGCTTTACCATTATAGGTATTATGGTTCTGAGGGATATATATTTACTTACTCTATAATGTCCCCTTGATTTCTAGATTCAAAATATTTTTATCCAAAAAAATTACAGAATTATTAAGCATCTCTCCATAATCTATTATATTGGGTTGACCCACAATGGGTATTTATTTATTTATTTATTTATTTAAGTTTTTAAATGTTTTTATTTACTTTGAGAGAGAGAAAGAGAGAGAGAGAAAAACAGTGAGTGGGGGAGAGGCAGAGAGAGAGAGACAGACAGACAGACAGACAGACAGACAGACAGACATAGAATCCAAAGCAGGCTCCAGGCTCTGAGCTGTCAGCACAGAGCCCAACACGGGGCTTGAACTTGTAAACCATGAGATAACGACTTGGGCTGAGGTCGGACGCTCAACCGACTGAACCACCCAGGTGCCCCCTACAATGGGTATTTTAATTCATGTAATAAAATACATTTTTGGTTGTAACAAAATATCTAGGTTGGATATATTTTTTAAGTAGGCTCCACGCCCAACATGGGGATTGAACTCTTGACCCCAATATCAAGAGGTGCATGCTCTACCAAGTGAACCAGCCAGGAGCCCCTATAATAAAAAAATCCAGGATGTTAGCCTTCTAGCAGGGAAAATCGGTTACAACTTGTGTATTTTTAGATGTTTTGTTGTTTATGAATTATTACCATTTTCCTTGAGTTTAAGGGCCTTAAAAAGAGATAAATTATGCCAAATACTTTTTTTGAGATGTCATTTATTTAATATCCTAAATGAGAAGAGACCTGAAACTTCTCACAGTGTGAAACACAAATTTATGTGCATTATAATCTCTCATAACTCCTGGAAGAAAATACACTGTTATGCATTTGTAAGTGTCTAGAGGGGTAGTGCAACAATAACTTTAATTTTTTTTAATGTTTATATATTTTTGAGAGAGAGAGAGTGTGTGAGCAGGGAAGGGGCAGAGAGAGAGGGAGACACAGAATCTGAAGCAGGCTCCAGGCTGAGCTGTCAGCTCAAAGCCCGATGTGGGGCTCAAACCCATGAACCGTGGGATCATGACCCAAGCCAAAGTCAGACGTTTAACCAACTGAGCCACCCAGGCATCCCTAACAATATCTTTAAAGTCAATGTGAGTGGATTGAAAAAGTATTACATGCTTTGTGAACACTGTAGTCACTGATGTCAATGTAAGTATGGTCACTAGACTAAATGTGCTTAAAATTTGATTTAGGAAAAGAGAACTAGAAGATTTAACTACATAGAATCCAAATGTGGTTCAAAAATATGTCCTTATTTCTTTTTGTTAAAAATCTAGAGATTAGTATAATGTTTAAATTTAGTGTCTTCTTCCAACTACTTTGGAATGCCAACTTTGTCATAATTCAAGCAACCATATTTGGGTAGGTCTCTTCCTAGACTTTCTATTATATTCCATTTTTCTGTTTTTCTACCTTTATATGAATAATACACTGTCTTTATCACTGTAACGGTCAATTAAACCTATATTTGATAGTGTTAGGGTGCTAGCTTTACTATTATCCTTTAAAATTTTCTTAGCTACATTTTCCCTTGCATTTTCATATATATTTTATAAGATGATTATTAACTTACAAACAGCCACAAATACTCACTTATATATGCTGCCATGATTTTGACTGGGATCGTATTGAATTTACAGACCAATTTTTAGGGAGAATTACATCTGTACCATAGTAAGTCTTCTAATTCACAAAGGGGATATATTTAGCTTTTCCTTGATTATCCTGACTACTGCTTTATATTTTTCATTGTATAGATGGTACACAAAATTTGTTTAATTTATAAGTATTGACTTTTATTTCTACTACACATGGTATCCTTTTAAAAATTATTTTTTATTTTTTGTTGCTGTCATATAAAGTATAATTACTGTATATTGACATTGTATTCAGTAACCTTATGAAGTTCACTAATTCATATAAAATATTTTTAGACTATTTTAAATTATCTGCATTCATAGTTATATTATCTGCAGGTAATGATTCTTTTGTTTTTTCCTTTCTATTTATGAAATATTTTCTCTATATACTGAATAGAAGTAAATATAAAATAGATAACATAGAAAATATATAAAATATATTCTCGTCTTGATTTTTTCTTCAAGATGGATTTTTCAACTTATCTTTTTTAAGTATGATGTGCACTTAATTTTTTTGTTAATTTATTTGAATATAATAAAATTTTCTTTATTCTGGTTTGCTATTAGTTTTTTGTCATGAATGGATATTCATGAATACATAGTGAGCTTTAGAAAATGCTTTTTCTTGAGCATATTTGATAATCATAGGATATACTTTTTTATTTTTTTCTAATGTGAATTGTATAGATTAATGTTCAATTTGTTGGTATTATTTAGACTTTTGCAGTTATGGTCATGAGAAAAATTGGTCTCTTTTCTTTCAATATCTTTAACAGGTTTTGATATCTAGGTTATGTAAGCCTCATAAAATGAGTTGAAATTTGATCCCCTCTCCTACTTTTGGATAATCTGGATGAGTTTGGATACTTTGGTATTATGTTTTTCCAAACATATTTGAGAGGATTAACCAGTGAAGTCATATAGGTGAGAGTTCATTTGTGTGTGCATGTGTGTGCAAAAGTCTCTGATTAAAATAATAGATATAACACTGCTTTGGTTATATTTTCTTTTCTTGTGCCAGTCTTAGTAAATTGTGTGTTTCTGGGAATATTTCCTTGTGTAAATTTTCATACTTATTAACATAAATATGCTCCTAAGATATTCTTATTTTACTTTTTAAATATTTAAAATCTTCTTTTATGCTCTCTTTATTCTTGATATTGGTTATTTGTCCCTTTTACTTTTTTTGTTTTCTTGTCAATATTTCCATTTTCTCTGACCTTGAATAGTCTCTTTGACTTTGTTTTTCAATAATTTTACTGTAATATGCCTATTGTTTGGTTTTTATATTTACCCTATTTAGGGTGTAGAATTTCTTGAACTTGTGTTTTGATATTATTGATCCATTTTGGAGAAAACTCAGCCATTATCTTTTGCAAGACTACCCTACACTTTCCTTTATTTCTCATGGCACTGCCTTATATTAATCATTTTCACTGTGCCTCGGACGTCTCTTATGCTCTTTTCTATATTTTTCATTGTTTATGCTTTCTGTATTTCAGCCTAAATATTTGTCAGATAATTTCAATAACTTTGTTATCTGTTAGAAGTTTTTTAATGTTTATTTATTTATTTATTTTGAGAGAGAGAGAGAGACAGCAAGCAGGGGAGGAACAGAGAGAGAGAGAGAGAGAGAGAGAGAGAGAGAGAGAGAGAATCCTAAGCATGAACCATGAGATCATGACCTGAGTGGAAATCAAGAGTCAGACACTTAACCAACTGAGCCACCCAGGCAGCCCTCTGTTAGTTGTTTTCTATTGTCTGTTTTATTTTTATTTTGGTCTTTTTTATTTTAGTATACTGGAAATTATTCTAATAAATTCTACGCATTGTGGTAAGTCTAAGTCTTTACATAATGATATTTTCTTCTAGAGTGGCTTTACTCCACCATATCCTGATAAACTAACTATAGGATGATCTTAATTTGAACAGGGACTCAGAAGACTAAAATTGGATTGCAGTTTCTGATAGGCTTATTCTACTTTTAGCTCTCAACTGTCCCTCAAGATTAGTATTCCTGCAGTTCCAACTAAAACCCTAAGGGCATTTACAAGGACCCCTTCTTCCTTGGGGTGGTCTGAATACCATTTGTGCCTCTTCAACATGAAGAGATTGTTGAAACCTCTACTACTTTTTTTTTTTTTAGCAGCTTTTAGCTTTGTTTCCCTGCCTTTTGACCCTAAAAAGCTTAATAATTAAGCAATGTTTCAAGTGAAACTTAGTTTCACATTCTTCCCCTTCTTTCTCATAAGGGTTGCTGGTCTCTCAAGTCCTGGCAGCTTTGGCAGCGGCACACTTCAATTTTTGTCTCTCTTGCTTTTTGGATCTACTAAAAGCTCTTCTGGCTCTATTGCCTCAAAAAACGGGTACTTGAGTAGATTTGTACATTTGCAGCATCTTGCTCCATGCCAAGAATTAGCAAATGTTCCTTAAAACGTTCAGCTCACAGAATATCTGCCCACTTATATGCAGTTAACTTATTTCCAGGGATTTGGTTACTCAGTTTCTATAGGATTCAGTGGTAATCTGATGAGATGCCTTTGAAGGTACATATTTGAACATACCTCTTTTTAAAAAATCTGGCTCTTTTAGTTGTTTTGTAGCAGAAATATTGGTTTTTCGCAAACTATTCTATCACAGTCAGAAGCACAAGTCCCATTAAGACACCCTGGATTTTTTTTTTTTTTTGACTGCCACTGCATCAGGTAATAGACATAGTGATTAAATTTACTTTTAAAGCCCTAGGAGGAATCAACATTGGAAGTAGGCACAGTCCCTGGTTTCTTCTTCTGGGAAGAGATCAGAGAAATAATGTCTAAATATGGTTAGAAAGCTCTTGCCAGTGTTCATAAACTTTCTATCCCAGCAGGGCTTTTTAGTTGCCTTTATTGCACCCCAGGCAGCAGCACTAGTGATCCCAATGATTTGGACCATTCCTTAGCTGTAAATCATGTTAAAATTTTCCCAAGGTATCTTAATCCATTTTGAATGCTATAACAAAATACCAAAGACTGGGTAGCTTATTTCCCACAGTTCCAGGGGCTGGAAGTCCAATATCAGGCTGTCAACACGGTTGGGTGAAAGCCCTCTTCCAGGTCACAGAATTTTTGTATCTTCACATGATGGCGGGGGCTAGGAAGCTCTGTGAACCCTCTTTTATAAGAGGACAAATTCTATTTAAGAGAGCTCCACCTTCATGACCTAAGTACAACCCAAAAGCCCTACCTCTAATATTATCACACTGGACATTATGATTTCAACATATGAAGTTTAGGGGGACACAAATATTTAGATCATAGCACAAGGAAATGAGAGGTAGCAGCAGGGGAAGAAGTTTTAAAATTATTTTCTCTAATCTTGTTCTTGTACTGTCAACCTCAGCTCCTTGCTAACTCAGGTTGCAGGCACACCTCCCCTCAAACTTTACTCCCACACACTCACCACTGGCAAAAGGATCTTTAGTCTCCTTAGTGGTTTCTCATGAAATTATGTTAGTTCTTTTTTTTTAATTTTTATTTATTTATTTGTTTTGTTTTTTTTTAAATTAATTATTTTTAATATGAAATTTATTGTCAAATTGGTTTCCATACAACACCCAGCGCTCATCCCAACAGATGCCCCCTTCAATGCCCATCACCCACTTTCCCCTCCCTCCTATCCCCCATTCACCCTCAGTTTACTCTCATTTTTTAAGAGTCTCTTATGGTTTGGCTCCCTCCCTCTGTTTTTTTTTTTTCTTTCCCTCCCCCATGGTTTTCTGTTAAGTTTTTTGGCGATGTAACCGGCATCTTTAAACATCTTGGCAAGAAGTTGAAACTTGTGTGCAATAATTTCCTTTCATCTCTTTCCTCTCCCATGGCTCTACTAAAGCAATGCTCCTCGTTGTGATAGGAAAAAATGATTCTCCAACAATGCCCATGCCCTAATTCCCAGAACCTGTGAATATGTTATAAGGAATAAGGAACTTAAAAGATGTAATTAAGGTTACCAATTGGTGACATGAAGGTAGAGAGAATATCCGAGATTATGCAAGTAGACCAAATATAACTATTTGAGCCTTTATTTTTTTTTAATTTTTTTTCAACGTTTATTTATTTTTTTGGGACAGAGAGAGACAGAGCATGAACGGGGAAGGGGCAGAGAGAGAGGGAGACACAGAATCGGAAACAGGCTCCAGGCTCTGAGCCATCAGTCCAGAGCCTGACGCGGGGCTTGAACTCACGGACTGCGAGATCGTGACCTGGCTGAAATCGGTCGCTTAACCGACTGCGCCACCCAGGCGCCCCGACTGTTTGAGTCTTTAAATGCATATAACCTTCCCCAGCTGGAGGCAGAATTGATGCAGCAGAAGAATGAGTCAGAAATACTTGAAGCAAGAAAAGGAGTTGACTATGGTTTCTCATTTGAAGATGGGAGAGGCAACATGATGGATGGCCATTAAATTAAGTGACCCCAGCTGACAGCCAGCAAGAAAATAGGAACTTGGCCCAGAACCAAGAGAAACTCAATTCTGCCAACAAGTTACATGAACTTTGAAGAAGATTCTTCCCTAGAGCCTTCAGAAAAGAGCTTAAGCCAGCCAATGCCTTGATGGAAATTTAAGCAGAAGTAAGCCTCCTGGAAACTTAAGCAGAAGTAAGCCTACAATGAAGTGGGGTCACTGAGTGCAACAGTCAAGAAAGAGTTCTCAAGATGTTTTATGGTGCAAAATGGTGCTTTTATTATAGCACAGGGACAGGACCCATGGGCAGAAAGAGCTGCATTTTTTATTTTTTTTAATTTTTTTTCAACGTTTTTATTTATTTTTGGGACAGAGAGAGACAGAGCATGAACGGGGGAGGGGCAGAGAAAGAGGGAGACACAGAATCGGAAACCGGCTCCAGGCTCTGAGCCATCAGCCCAGAGCCCGACGCGGGGCTCGAACTCACGGACCGCGAGATCGTGACCTGGCTGAAGTCGGACGCTTAACCGACTGCGCCACCCAGGCGCCCCTGCATTTTTTATTGTAAGGAGCAACTGATTATATACGTTTAAGTTTTTGTGGGGAAGGGTAGAGAAAATGTAAATTTCTAAAGAGATTTCTGCCTGTTAAAGAATTATAGGATCCTGGAGGTCTGGCTATTGTCAAGATAAGGTTGCTTTTAGACTCTAGCAAAACCTTAACATTAAGGCGTCCATGAGTTCCATGAGGAATGTCAAAATCTTCATGTCTCAGGTATTTATCACTGGGCTGCAAGTTGTGAGAAAATTTAATTTTATCTACATTTCTCTTGCCTTTGTTCTCTTCATCATATGACTTTTGATCTATAGAAACTGTGAGACAATAAATATGTGTTGTGTGGAGCTATTAAATTTGTGGTACTTTGTTCTAGCAGTGATGGAAAACTCATACACTCTTATGCAGCTCACTCCTAGCATTCCCCACATTCAATCAAGCAACCTACAGATTCAATGCAATCCCTATCAAAATTGCAGTTATGTTTTTTTGCAAAAAAGAAAAATCCATCCTAATATTCATATGGGACCTTAAAGGACCCTAAATAGCAAAAATGATCTTGAAAAAAAAAGAGCAAAGCTAGAGGTCTCACACTTCCTGATTTCAATATTTATTACAACACTTTGGTAAACAAAAACAGTGTAATATAGACATAAAGACAGACATATAAGCCAATGGAACAGGATGAAGAGCCCTCACATGTACAATCAAGTAACTTTTTACCAAGTTGCCATGAATTTAAAATGGGGAAAAAGATGGTCTTTGCAATAAATGGTATTGGTAAAACTGAATATCCACATAGAAACAAATAAAATTGAGCATTTATACCATATATAAAAAAATGACTCAAAATGGATCAACAATCTAAATGTAAGACCTAAAACTATAAAACACTTAGAAGAAAACATAGGGGGAACGGTTTATGGCATTGGATTTGGCAATGATTTATTGTATATGACACCAAAAGCACAGGCAAGGAAAGGAAAAATAAAATGGACTGCGATATTACACCAAAATTAGAACTTCTGTGCATAAAAGGATACAACAGAGTAAAAAGGCAACCTATATAATGAAAAGAAATCTGCAAATCATACATATGAAAATGATTAATATTCAAAATATTAAAATAACTCCTACAATTCAATAACAATAACAACAAAAAATAACCTGATTAAAAATATGGCAAAGGACTTAAACAGATACTTCTTCAAAGAAGATAAATGTGCAGTGAGCACATGAAAAGATGCTCAACATCACTAATCATTAGGAAAGTGCAAATCAAGATTGCAATGAGATACCATCTTATACTCATCAGGAGAGCTACTATCAGAAAATAATAATAAATAAAAGAAGGAAGAAAAAAAACAACAAGTGTTGGTAAGGATGTAGAATAATTTGAATTCTTGTGCACTGTCAGTGGGAACATAAAATGGTATAGTTTCTGTAGAAAACAGTATGGTGCTTCCTCAAAAAATTTGAAAAATAGAATTACCATATGATCCAGTAATTCCATTTCTGGCTATATACCCAAAAGAATTAAAAGCAGGGTCTTCAGATATTTGTACACCTATGTTCATAGCAGCATTAGTCACAACAGCTATTCACAAAAGCAGCCCAATTGTCCATCAAAGATGAATGGATAATCAAAATGTGGTATATACATACTATGGTATATTATTCAGCCTTAGAAAACAGGAATTTCTGCAATATTTCACAATATGGATGAACCTTGAGGACATTACGCTAAGTGAAATAAGCCAGCAATGCTCATACAGTAAGGGAGAAGAGATACTTGTATTAAGAGAGGAAGATTACCTGGATAGTGAATAATTTTATAAATTAGTATGAGTGTTTTTGTCCATAAGCCTTTTTGTATTTTTTAAAAATGTTTTCCACACACAACCTTATTAAGCAGAGGAATTTTATAATGAGTCGTTAGAAAATGAAGATTCTGTTATGCCTTCATTAAGCAATATACACAATGCATTATATAGTTTTGACTAGAGCAAAAACAGTTAAATACAAGATTGTTAGGTAAATTTTCACAAATAAGTATGCACAAGGTGTAGGAAAAGACTTCAGTGCAAATCAGGCAATCAGGAAGTGCAGATCCAATAAGTTATCATATATAACTTATGACAGTTTTATGTGTCAACTTGCCTAAACTGTAGTGCATGGTTCAAACGCTAACCTAGATATTGCAGTGAAGGTATTTTGTAGATGTGGTGATGATGTGGTGGATGATGTGTGATCTACAATCAGTAGATTTTAAGTAAAGTAGATTATTCTCAGCATTGTTAAGTGGGCTTCATCCAATCACTAAACATACTGTGAAAGCAAAACCAAAGTTTTCCTGAAGAAAAAGAAATTCTGCCTCAAACAGCAGCATCAACTTCTGCTTGAGAGTTTCCAGCCTACAGGCTTGCCCTAAGATTTTCAGACTTGCAGAGTGCACAACTGCCAGCCAATTCCCTGAAATAAATTGATCTGTCTATACCCATATCACTATCAAGATATATATAACATATATATGTACATCTCTTTCCAACTGGCTCTATTTGTTTCTGTTTCTCTGGAGAACCCTGAATGATACAGATTTTGGTACCAAGAGTGGTTCTAAAGGAACACAATCTTTAGAATAAGTTTAAGGAATTGATTTAGGGTTTCTAAAATTGGTTCTGTAATCTGATTAGATTTAAAGCACTAATGATTCTATTTGTAGTGTAAAGATGGCACTAAAAGTCCATGGTGTAATGTGGCAATAGATACATGTAAAATATCACTATCAGATACTCTAAATCAAATATTTATAAAAGGTAAATTTCTAGGTTACCATAAACTTGATACCTTAGAACATTTTTGTCAAACTAAGTATGATGAGACTGGCTGCTTACTCCTAACTGCAGTGACTAAAGAGGGGAAAGACAAGGTTGAGTGCAGGGCTTCATACTCCCAGCTCAAGCACCTTGTAAATGAAAGGAAAATTTCTGTATTAGTCATCTAAGCTCCATCTTAATCCACTCAAGCTGATATTAAAAAACAAAAAACAAAAAACAAAAAATGTAGATTGGCTTAAACAGACATTTAATCTCAAAGTTCTTAAGAATGGAAAGTCCAAGATCAGGGTCCAGTAGGGTTTGACTTCTAGTAAGGTTCTCTTCTTGACTTGCAGACAGCCACCTTCTTGTTGTATATTCACATGATTTTTCCATGATGCATGTGCATAGAGACAGAAATAAATCTCTCTTTCTCTCTCCTTCTACTTCTTATAAGGTCACCAACCCTATCAGTTTAGGACCCCTCCCTTATGAACTTGTTTAATCTTAATTGCTTCCTAAAAGCCCTGTCTCCAAATATAGTCACACAGGGTATTAGGACTTTAATATATGAGTTTGGGGGAGGACACAATTCAGTCCATATTAGTTATTATGTCTGTCCTCAAAGAAATGTTTACCTCCTATGGTCACAGAACTGACACTGATGAAAATAAAACACATTATCAAATCACAATTGATTCATCACAAATTGAATAACTAACCTTGCAGGTATCTTCTGTTATAGGTCATATGTTAGGAAAGAACTGGATCCTAAATATTGGAATGGGAACATATGGGTAGATCCCAAATAAATCTGGGGACATCAAATCCTTAAATTCTGCTAAACCTACTTTGCCACTAAAGGCAGTCTTTCTACCCCATTTGACAAGGTTAGGCCTGCTTTATCTGAAGAACTATAAAGTACATCCCACAATGAGGTAACTGTCTTGCAAGATACTGTTGATTCTCTTCTGGATCCATTCTACTGTCTTTGCTTCTAGAACTACAGTCTTAATTTCCAGCAAGACTTAAAAGGTGAAGGTTAAATAAAGCTTAACACATGAGAAAGTGTGCTCCAAAGTAAATAACATATGATTTTTTCCAATTTATATAGAGACATGGAGAACATATGTGAGAATGGAGATAAAGGATGTGGGCTAAGGGTGGAAAAAACACAAAGTTGTATCTGGTCAAATTTATTTATATGGGCCAATTAAAGAGACATGGAATTCACTGTTACAGCTTGAAGGGTCAGAAATGGCTCTAACAGTTTATCTAGTTGGTTGGCTAAAATATGGACCAAAAGGTGCCTACAAAACATAAATTTCAGTTCCATAATTGCCCTAGTATATGTAGATGAATGTATTTAAAGGCTTAGAGAGATTGGGATATCAGCCTGGTTTTATCATGGAAAAAAAGCTCATCCACCTGGGTAGGGTCCAGAGGACACACATTTCACCACCACTGTGAGAAATATATTTGTGAAGGGAGTGACAGCATTCTTGAAGAGTTCTGTAGTCACTCTTCTCTTTAGGTCAGAAATTACAGCAGAAACTTCTTCCAGTGAACTGAGATTCTTACATGGAATGATAGTAATAGTGTCCCAAAGTAGCAGGCACCATGTGGTATCAATTACTCACCAAAGATAGGTGGACATGGTTACCATAATGGAAAGTGGAGTCAAAGCAATAATGAGAATAGTCTAATTCACAAAGACCTATGGCATTGGCTAGTTAATCATGACATCCCTAGAAGAGAAACAGATGGGTAGTCTACAAAAATGATCTTATTTGATCTGTATATGTGGAAGAATTCTAGGTGGAATGAACATAAGTCTAATTTGAATCACCAAAACAGAGAATCATGACCCCTCAATGAATTCCCGTGTTGAGTGAATGATCTTTGAATGAAGGGGAAGCTGGGTACCCTTGTAGAAGGATCCTGCTATACTCTTTATACTGTTAATCTTTTTCTTGGCCTTCCCCAAAGAGACATACAGCCTTTTACCAGAGTAACTGTGCTTTTAGGAAAAGGAGGGTTTGGGTTTTTTTTTTTTTTTTTTTTTTTTTTTTTTTTTAGCGATTACTGAACATGGGCTCTGAATTGATATTAATTCCAAGAGAGCCAGAACATCATTATGGTCTACTGGTCAGAGTAGGGGGTTATGGGGCCAAGTGATCAGTGGAGTTTTAGCTCATGCCCATCTCACAGTGGGTCTAATGAGTCCTCAAACCTATACTGTGGTTATTTGCACACTTCAGGAATGCATTATTGGAAGAGACATGCTCAACAACTGACAGAATTCAAATATTAGTTCCCTCACCTGTGGAGTGAGGGATGTAATAGCAGGAAAGGCCAAGTGGAACCACTAGAATTGTTTCTATAAAGGAAAATAGTAAACCCAAGGCAATACCTCATTCCTGGAGAGATGGAAAAATTAGTGCCACCATCAAAGACTAGAAGGATACAAGGGTCATGATTCTCACCTCGTCCCCATTAAATCTGCCTATTTGACCTACATAGAAAACAGATGAATCTTGAAAAACAGCAGTGGATTGTCATAAACATAACCAGGTGATGACTGGAATCACAGTACTGTTCCAGATGTGGTTTTGTTACTTGAGCAAATTAATATTTCCCTGGTACCTGATACATAGCAATTGATCTGACAAATGCTTCTTTCTCTAAACCTGTTGTTGGTAAAGACAACCAGAAACAGGTTGATTTTATCTGGCAAGCCAACAATACATCTTCACTCTCCTAACTCAGAGGTAAATCAAATCCCCAGATCTTTCTCATAATTTAGTTCACAAAGACCCTTTCCTTTCCATAAGGCATAATTACAATAATCTATTAAATGGATGACATTCTGTTGATTGGTCCTAGTGAGTAAGTAGTAGCAATAACTCTGTTCAAACTCTGTCAAATGGTGGGAAATAAATATAACAAAAATTAAGTATCTTCCACTCCAGTGAAGTTTCTAGGTGTCTAGTGTTGTGGGTCATATTGAGATACCTTTCTAAGAGGAAGTATAAGGTGTTGAATCTGATTCCTACTACAGTAAAAAATAATAAAAAGGAATCCAATGCCTAAAAGTCCCCTGGATTTTGGAAGTAATGCAATCTTCATTTGGTTGTGCTACTCAATTCCATTATACTGAGTGGCCCAAAAGGCTGCTAAGTTTGAATGGGGCTACTTTTGAGAAGAAGAGAGGGGTCTGCAACAGGTTCAGGCTGCCACGCAAGCTGCTCTACCATGTGGGCCATATTATCCAGCAAATCCAACGATACTTGAAGTTTCAGTGGCAGATAGAGATACTATTTGGAACCTTTGGTAGGCCCCTATAGACGGATCATAGTGAAGATCCTTATGAATTTGGAATAAAGCTCTGTCATCCTCTGCAGTTAACTACTCTTCTTTTAAGAAACAGCTTTGAGTTCACTACTAGGGCATGTAGAGACCCATTTAATCAAAGATCACCAAATTTCCATGGGACCTGAGCTTCCTATCATGAACTGGGTGTTACCTGACCCACTAAGCCACAAAGTTGAGGATGCACAACAGCATTCCAATATCAAATGAAAGTTGTATGAAAAGATTGGGTCTGAGTAGGTTCTGAAGGCTCTCCCAGCCTTCACCTAACTGCTCATGGAGAGGTCATTACTATCAGTTGACTGATGAAGAGAAAACTCAGGCCTGGTTTACCGATCACCTGTGCAATATACAGGCACCACTCGAGAGAGGAAAGCTACAGCACTAAAGCCCTTTTTCTGGGACAGGGCTAAAGGGCAGTAGTATATGAAAATCCTGCCAGGGGGCAGAACTTGGAGCAATATATCTGGTGGTTAATTGTGCTTGGAAAGAAAAATGGCCAGATGTTTGATTTGTATATCTATTCATGGACTAAGGCCAGGGGTTTGTCTGAATGGTCAGGGACTTAGAAGGAACCTGATTTCAATATTATAACAATAAAACTTGGGCAAGACATATGTGAATAGACTTCTTTGGATGGGCAAAAAATGTGAAATTACATATATCCTTTGTGAGTGCTCACCAAAGGGTGACCTTAGCAAAGAAATATTTCAGTAATGAAGTGGATAGTGTGACCTGTTCTATGGATAACAGCCTCTTTCCCCAACCACTCTAGTCATAACCCAATGGGCTCAGGAAGAAAGGACCATGGTGGAAGGAATGGAGGTTATGCATGGGCTTAAAAATATGGACTACCACTCACCAAGGCTAACCTGGCCATGGCTACTACTGAATGCCAAATATTCCAGCAGCTGAGACCAGTACTATGGCACAATTCCTCAGGGTGTTAAGACAGATACCTGTGGCAGTTTGGTTACAATGGACCACTTCTATCATGGAAGAGGCAGAACTTTGTTCTTATTAGAACAGATAGTTATACTGGATATGGATTTTCCTTCCTTCCACACAATGCTTCTGCCAAATCTGTGAATTTACAAAACTCCTTATCCATAATCATAGTATCTCACACAGCATTGCTTTGGATCAAGAAGCCCACTTCACAGCAAATGAAGTGCCATAACGGGGACCATGCTCAAAGAATTCACTGGTCTTACCATGTTCCCAATATCTTAAACCAGCTGTCTTGGCAGAATGGTAGAATGCCCTTTTAAAACTTAGCTAAAAGATCATATAGGTGGCAATTCCTTACAGGACTGAGGTAATTTTCTCCAGAATTCTGTATATGCACTAAATCAGCATCCACTATACAATACGGTTTCTCTGATTGCCAGGATTCATGGGGCCAGTAATCAAGAGGTGAAAATAAGAACACCACCACTCACTAGTATTTCTAGTATTTCACTTTGCATCAGCAAAAATGTTGCTTCCTATCCTCAGAAGCTTATGCTCTGTTGGTTAAGGAGGAATGCTTAAACCAGGAGATACACCAATGATTTCACTGGAGTGTAAGTTAAGACAGCTAACCAACCAGTGTGGACTCCTTATGTCTTTGAATTGATGGGCTAAGAAAAACATTACTACACTAGTTGGGTTAATTTATTCTGATTAGCAAGGGGAAATTGATTTGCTTCCACATGATAGAAGTAAAGAGTATGTCTGGAATATAGGAGATCTCTTAGGGTATCTCTTAGAACTATCATGTCCTGTGATTATAATCAATAGAAAACTACAAAAACCCTAATCAACGAAGACTACTAATGGCCCAGACACTTCATGAACGAAGGTTTGGGGCACCCCATTAGGCAAAGAAGCATTACCAGCTGAGAGACTTGCTGAGGACAAAGGAAATACAGAATGGGTAGTGAAAGAAAATAGTTGTAAATACCAGCTATGATCATGTGACTGGCTGAGGAAATGAAGACTATAACTGTTATGAGTATTTCTTCCTTATTTTGTTGCAAATATGTTTGCATGTACACATAATATATATAACAAATACTTTTTATCTTCCCTTTCTTAACTACTTATCTATCATAAAATGTATTCATAATAGTAAAGTTTACACAATAGCATTTAAATTATAGAATAACACAGAAAAGAATAAACATCTCCTAAGGATTTCAAATCCCCTTCTGGGGAAAGAGTTACACATTCTTGTTTGTGCACAAGACACTTGTCTCATGTTAGATGGAATTATGCCATTTATATTGTCTTTGTTTAAAAATTAAATATGGTTAAGAAGATGTATATGAGTGCCACGTTGACAAGGGATAGACTGTGATGGTTAGTTTTATGCATCAATTTGCCTAGGCTACAGTAAGTGGTTATTCAAACACTAACCAATTGTGAAGGTATTTTTATAGTTGTGGTTAACATCTATAATCAGTTGACTTTAAGCAAAAGATATTGTTCTTATAATGTGGTATGACCTCATCCAATTAAGTGGAAGTCCTTAAAAGCAAAACTAAGTTTTCTGTAAGGAAGAAAAAAGTCTCAAAACTACAGCATCAATTCCTACCTGAGAGTTTCCAGTCTGCCAGCCTGACCTACAGATTTCAGAGTTGCATATCACCACAATTATGTATTTCAACATCTTGACATTTCTCTCTCTTCTACACACACACACACACACACACACACACACACACACACACACACACAC
>NW_024420586.1:12234658-12255215 GCF_014898765.1 Herpailurus yagouaroundi
ACACACACACACACACACACACACACACACACACACACACACACTGGTTTTGTTTGTGGGGAGAACCCTAACTAATACACTAGTCCTGAATGTTTTTTTTTTTTTTATATTACTACATCAGTCACCTATTAATCTAGTGTGTTGTGTAGAATTTTTTTTCTGGCACCTGGCTATTAACCTAACAGTCGAGCACAAAGAAAATGCTCACAAGGCTTGAACTTTGTGGAGGATTGTATTTCCCCTTAAACAAATCATTCCTCTTTTATGTTATTCTTGTTTCAAAATTAAAAGGAGTGTAACATTTTTAGATAAAGGATACTTATGACTTAAAAATCATGGATAGAGCTCTTGCATTGTGAAAGTCCTCAACTCTCCTAACTTCACTGCTTTTGGAGCAAGCATAATATAGACATGGGTATAACAACATTTTTAGATTGACAAGTCAGAAGACAGCATATATTTCTAAATGAAGTATTGAAGAAATTATCAGCACAGTATCAAAATTGAAGAAGAAAAAAATATTACCCTTCAACTTACTATGTTCATAGAGTTATATTGTTTTTGCTTTTCATGTAATTATTTTGTAACCTCCAAACTCTGAACACACATCTGTCTCCTGATATACTTAGCTAAAATTTAAGTATTAAATAAAAAAAATATACACATAGATAAAAATCATTCCTTATCCCCACTACAACCTCCTTGTACCAAATCCCAGACATAATCACAATCAATTGCTTCATAAAAATCTTTAAATGCTTGGGGCGCCTGGGTGGCGCAGTCGGTTAAGCATCCGACTTCAGCCAGGTCACGATCTTGCGGTCCGTGAGTTCGAGCCCCGCGTCAGGCTCTGGGCTGATGGCTCAGAGCCTGGAGCCAGTTTCCGATTCTGTGTCTCCCTCTCTCTCTGGCCCTCCCCCGTTCATGCTCTGTCTCTCTCTGTCCCAAAAATAAATAAACGTTGAAAAAAAATTAAAAAAAAAAAAAAATAAAATAAAAAATCTTTAAACGCTTAGTTTGAAGGCTGCAACAATACCAAAGATAATTTTGAAAAATGAAAAAGACAATCACTTATGATCCCACAAGCTAAACATAGTTTTCATCTTTGCATTTAAGCTTTAAGTTTTCTATGTACATAGATATTCTGCATAACTTCAGTCATGTTATATGTGATGTATGTTATATATATGCATGCATATGGAAATATATAATATAAATATATATAATATTTTTATGTGTCTACATACTCCATAGTTGTTATATTAAAGGCTGAATAAAACAGGATTAGACAGGACTTGAGAGTATGGGTCACATTCAAGAAAGGGGAGAGAGTTACCCCACACAAAATCATTTTCCTGGATCTTTTGACTAAAATCTGTAATGTTTATGTGACATAATGTGGTAAATCAAATGCCTATTAATGGTTGATTCCAATTTAATGCAATTTAGATTATGCTGTATCATAGGTAAGAAGAGCTTATCAGAAACCTAAATATAATATGTTAGAAACAAACAAATCTGAGGTGGTCAGTCCAAGACTAATCTTGTTTTCTAGGGAGACATCAGTGATTTAGGCTTTTTCGATAATTCTGTCTTTTATCCTTTTTCACATGGCACCCATCATAAGATGGCTGCAAGAATCCCACCCACCATGTATAATACCAGACGAAAGGTCATCAACTATTTCTTCAGAGATTTCCATACTTCCATATTCATAACTTGTGTGTTATGTGTTTCATAAGCAGATATAAACTAAGTAATCATAGCTCTAGTAACACATGTATCTGAAAAGCTTATACATGTATATATGTGTGTATGTATACATATATGTAATTTAACTAAAAATTAAGTAATTATTACTCAAGTAACACATTTATATGAAAAGATATAATTGAAGGAGAGCCCTCAAGGAAGTTGACAAGAAAGTAGAAGTGGTCAAATTAGTCTAGGAAGCCAATTACCACATTCAGTATAAGTCTTTGATGATAGCAGCCCTGCGCATTCCAGTAGATTGGAGAATTTGCATACCCTTGGAGCACCAGAAGTGATGCTGAGTTGCTTAGACTTGTGGATTAAGTGAAGATGTCGATAACTGAGATTTTTGAAAGCTACTGAGACTGTGTTCCATGAGAAGCATTTGCATTAAAGTTGCTGTTATGTTGTAAGGACAATTAAATGGGGGCTATTTGGGATAACCTTAATGAAGACCAATCAAAAATAACTAGCTAATAATCAGTTATAGTAATTCAGATATAGGCTAATATAATTCAGAACAAGGCAATGACAAGGAAGAAAGAAAGAGACATAATTAAGAAGAACATCAAGGAAAGAATTTTTCAACTTTTAACAACTTGCATATAGGGAACACATTAAAAACATAAGAAAAAAAAATGACTTGAAGATATCCAGCCTTGATTACCTGGAAAAAAGTCACACTCCTAAGCAAAAATATACCAGTATTTATATTTGCAATTTTCTTCAGAAATCTATCTCTTAAATGTAAAGGATAGGGGCGCCTGGGTGGCTCAGTCGGTTGAGCGTGTGACTTCAGCTCAGGTCATGATCTCACTGACTGTGAGTTCGAGTCCCGTGCCGGGCTCTATGCTGACAGCTCAGAGCTTGGAGCCTGTTTCAGATTCTGTGTCTCCCTCTCTCTCTGCCCCTTCCCCACTCATGCTCTGTCTCTGTCTCTACCTCTGTCAAAAATAAATAAACATTAATTTTAAAAAAATATAAAGGATAAATAGGCATTATCTGGATACGTGGTCTAGAGATTATACATTTAATACATTTTACATTTAAAATCATGTTCAAACCTTTATTAAAAGTTAATTAATCTCTACTCCTTTATACTACTTTCGGCTTTTCTAGATAGTAAGATGTATCTTGCCAGCTATTTTATTCTTTGTTGTTAGAATAAGGCAACCACATCTGGAAGTCTCAACATGCCAGGCTTGTAGGTTTTAAGACATTCAGATTTCTAAGTGTCAAAGCCATTGTTCCTAGTTTCTTTACTGAAAATAGCATCGTGGTGAATTATTTCAAAAGTCTAATTGATGATTTTTCCTGTTGTTTGGACAAGAATATTTTCTGCAATAAGTGAATTCCTCTAAAAGCCCATAAGAGAAGTAATCCCACTTTGACATGTTCATTTATTCCATGAGTGATTTGCCAGTGAATTGAGGGAATTCTACAGAATCATTTTTAAAACTGTTGTATAAAAACGTTTCTTTGTGTAGATGATCACATATCTTCCAACAGTTATTGGATACTTGGGACATGGGAGAGGAAGCTGTTTTGTCACTATTTAAGTCTCTTTGAAGTTTAAAGTTAAAAATATGGTTGTTTACTTGGGAATGGATAAATAATTAGCTTTTGGCCAAAAACCAAAAAACAAAAACACTGTTAAAAATTATAAGAAATTTAAAATATATTCAAAATTTCTTCTTTTTGTTTAAACTTTTTACATTTGGATTTTTCAAAAAGTGAAATTTTCTCTCTGGAGGTGATAATTTTTAAGTTGTAACTCCTAAATAGTGTTTTATGTAATGCCTACCTAATACAAATAAGGTTATCAGAAATAGATCAGGTGGAAATTTCCTGGGCCATGTGAAAAATTTATTAATACCCATCTTAAAGCAGCAAGGAGTATTCAATAAAATTAGAATAGCAATCACCCAGAAAGGACAGGTGTAATCACACATGAACTATATAGTTCCATCGTTGAAATATGGCAGCCTTAAAAAACCCAAATGGAATTCCATTTAAACAAAATGGATTTTTATATTATACTATACTGTTTCAAAATTTATATATTTTCTCCTTAATCCATAGGTTTTAGGATAGCTATTCATTATTTTCCAGTAGGGGAAAATTATTTTCAGAGTATCATGCAATTTTTTTTTGATTCTTTGCTTCTGACATCTGATTTTTTATGGTCTGAGAATATGGCCTATAAAAATTTGTTCGGGAGAATATACTCTTTTTTTTTTTTCTGCAGTGAAGCTCAAAATTGGTATTTGTAACTTTTACACAAATGAAATAGACTAATATATTCTCTCTTATGTATGATAAAAACTTACTTTCTTACAGAGGGTAATCCCGTCTCTTCACTCTCTCTCTTGCTCATAAAAAAAAAAAATGTTATTGTATTGCTTAAATCCAAAGAAACTATACTTTTGGGGCGGGCTTAAACAAGTGTATTAAAATATTTTAGGGGCACCTGGGTGGCTCAGTCGGTTGAATGTCTGACTTCAGCTCAGGGCATGATCTCACGGTACATGGGTTTGAGCTCCACAACGGGCTCTGTGATGACAGCTCAGAGCCTGGAGCCTGCTTCGGGTTCTGTATCCCTCTCCCTGGCTCTCCCCCAGTCACACTCTGTCTTCTCCATCTCTCAAAAATAAATAAACATTAAAAAAATTTAAAAAAGCAAATAAAAATTGAAAAATAAAATATTTCACTATGATGTTTTTGGAATTTGGGTATTATCTAGGAGTTTTTGCTTTATGTATTTTACTGTTTTTTTTTGTTTGGTGCATAAAATTGTGGCAGTTTTATATTCTCCGCTGATTATTAATTGTGTTATTGTAAAACTGTGTATTAATATTATATTTATATTATAACAAATTACTACAACTCAGTGGCTTAACATGATGCACACTTAATATCTTAAAGTTTTGTAGATTAAAAATTTGACATGGATTTCATTGGATTTAAATCCACTGCATTCCTTCCTGAATGCTTCAAGGAAAAGTCACTATCTTTGACACTTTCAGCTTCTAGTGGCCACCCACACTGCTTGATTAATGGCCCTCTTTTTTTTTTTTTTTCAACGTTTTTTATTTATTTTTGGGACAGAGAGAGACAGAGCATGAACGGGGGAGGGGCAGAGAGAGAGGGAGACACAGAATCGGAAACAGGCTCCAGGCTCTGAGCCATCAGCCCAGAGCCTGACGCGGGGCTCGAACTCACGGACCGCGAGATCGTGACCTGGCTGAAGTCGGACGCTTAACCGTCTGCGCCACCCAGGCGCCCCTCTTTTTTTATATTCAAAGCCAGTAACATTTTAACTCTGAATCTTCTTGTCATCACATCTCCCTCTGACCACATCCAGAAAAGGTTCTTTGCTTTTAAAAACTCACGTGATTAGGCTGATCATCCCAGATAATCCAAAATAATCTCTCCTTCTCCAGACCCTTAATCTCAGTTACATTTCCAAAGTCTCTCTTTTAGTTCTAATTAATATATTCACAAATTACAAGGACTGGAGCATCTACATCTTGGAGTGGGGGAATATTGTTTTTTGTCATAATTAATGATTTTGGTTCTGGTACTGAATGCTGCCTTTTATCACATAAATATTGCCTCTTTTTATTGATTTTTGTTCATATTTGTCTGGTGAATCATTTCTTATTTCTTCTTTTTTCAACATATTTGTATAATCTTTCAAAAGTGATGTTTTGGGGACTAAATATTTGCCCAAATATTTTTTCACTTTAATTTCTGTCATCTAGGATGAATTAGTCTATGCTAATTATTATGATAATTTATATAATTGACTTTATTTCTTTCATTTTATTTTAGGTAAACCATCTATTATTTTTTTTTAATTATTAATACATGAGAAGGGCAGTCAATTCCTAAGTGTCCTTACTAGGATCAATTTAGTTTGTTAGGATAAATAACTTTAGGGGCTGCCTGTATTTCGATGATGAAGTGGTTTCTTCAAGGATTGCATGTAGCAATTTACACTACCTCAAGGTCTGTACACTGCAATTCTGGGTCTCTGGAATAGCTGGGAAGTTGTACTCTTTTGGCCCCAGGCTTAAAAGGAAAAATACTAATTATTACAAAACATTAACTTTAATTAAGACCTATTGTTTTTTGTAGAAAACTTTCCACAAATGCATCTGAAATTTACTACAAATATTACCAAGAAGCACATTTTGTTAAAACCTTCCAACCAAGGAGCTGAGTGCAAGAACAGATGAAGAAAATATATTCAAAAATATTGTTAATTTATTTTGAAAAATTTTTAATGTTTATTATTTTTGAAGGAGAGAGACAGAGACAGAGCACGAGTGGGAGAGGGGGAGAGAGAGAGGGAGACACAGTATCTGAAGCAGGCTCCAGGCTCCGAGCTGTCAGCACAGAGATAGACATGGGGCTTGAACTCAGGAATCGTGAGATCATGACCTGAGCCAAGTCAGATGCTTAACCAACTGAGCCACCCAGGTGCTCCAAAATATTTTTTAATTTAGGAAATGTGAAAAATACCATGGATTTAGATCACCATATACTCAAATCCCCTTTCTACATTCACTCTTCAGCCAACCAAAATCATGTTTCCTTCCCAACATCTTTTGCTAAGTACAACGGACATTTGTCTGTGTTTATATTAAATTATTTTACTTCATTTTGTTTGTTTATTTTAATTTAATATAATTTTTTAAATTCACATCCAAATTAGTTACCATATAGTGCAACAATGATTTCAGGAGTAGATTCCTTAATGCCCCTTACCCATTTAGCCCATACCCCCTTCCCACAACCCCTCCAGTAACCCTCTATTTGTTCTCCATATTTAAGAGTCCCTTGTGTTTTGTCCCCTCCTTGTTTTTATATTATTTTTGTTTCCCTTCCCTTATGTTCATCTGTTTTGTCTCTTGAAGTCCTCATATGAGTGAAGTCATATGATTTTTGTCTTTCTCTGGCTAATTTCACTTAGTTGCAAATGGCAAGATTTCATTCTTTTTGATTGCTGAGTAATACTCCATTGTGTGTGTGTGTGTGTGTGTGTGTGTATGTATACACACACACACACACACACACACACACATATATATATATATATGCATATATATATATATGCCACATCTTCTTTATCCATTCATCCATCAATGGACATTTATTTGGGCTCTTTCCATACTTTGGCTATTGTAGATAGTGCTGCTATAAACATTGGGGTACATATGTCTCTTTGAAACAACACACCTCTATCCCTTGGATAAATACCTAGTAGTGTAACTGCTGGGTTGTAGGGTAGTTCTATTTTTAATTTTTTGAGGAACCTCCATACTGTTTTCCAGAATGGCTGCACCAGCTTGCATTCCCATTGCTTCATTTTAAATTAATTCTACCTTCATTTTTTTTTCAAAAGAATAAACCTTTACTGCATGACAGAAGGTAGGAGGAAGGAAGATTTATTTGCTTTTCCGGGTTATGATTTTCCTCAGATACAACTCTAGCTCTTTGCCCTCTATCACTAGCCACCTACTTAGCCACACTGGACTGGTCTTTAAGCGACGCATGCAAGAAGCTTGCCGTGATGGAACTGCTTCTCCAGAAGACTGCTCATTTTGGCACTCTTTTACCTGTCATCAAATTTCTTCTGAATTTTTTTTGATCGTTTTTTGTTTAGAATCTATTCCTCCTTGGGAGTGAGCTTGGCCCCCTTCTTGCTTTGATGTAAATACACCTTGTGTAATAATGACCATAATCAACTAATATATCCATCACCTCACATAGTTCTATTTTGCATGTGTGATAAGAGCACTTAAAATCTATTTTCCCAGCAAATTTCAATGATACATTATTGGTTATGGTTACTCTGTATTCTTTTATAGTTCCTCTCTATGGTTATTCTTTATATATTAACATTCTTTAGACATATCACTAGGTCTATTTCTTACTCTATATATTTTCTTTGACTAATCTTACTTTCTCTCACCTTTACAAAACTAGATTTATCCTGACTTAGTGATTATCTGCAATTAACTATTGAGGAAAAACAGGAATATGAGACGAAATTTATGGTCCTTGATTGGGCAATTTAATGAATTGCTATAAGAATGACAGCAGAATAAACAGGTTTTGTAAGAAAATAATTGTTAGTTTTGATCATCATGATTTTGAGATGGCTGTTATTCAAAGTTAGAGATATTCAGTAGCTAGCTGGGTGTGTAGTCCAAAATAGTAAAATATATTCAGTGGAGGCAATTGCAATTGTTGCCACTTAAGAGGCAATTGAAACCATGAGAGTGTACAGTAGGAGAATAAAAAACGAAGCAAAAGCCAGAGCTTTAAATAACACCAGTATTTAAGGGGTAAACAGAAGCAAATATCATAAAATAAGTTTGAACAGCTGGAGAAATGGGGAAAACTCAGGAGACTATGATATAATGAAATCAAAGGAAATATATGCCTGATATAGAGTTGGTTCCTTACCTAATAGCCATTCCCTCCTTCAACATAATTTTATAGAATCTAAACTATGTTAGGTCAGCAATACGCCCAGGGAAGTGGGAAAATATCTACAGCCACAGAGGATTAATCATGATTTGTCCCAATAAAGTGTGCTAATCTTATACTCCTTTGCTGGCGATTATTTTATAGATTTGTTTGTGAAAAAATTATAGCTAATGAGAAGTTAGGAGTAAACTTCTTGAGAGTTCTAAAAAAGGATTACATGTCTGTGATTGGATATAATTAAAGGTCTTTATTATTTAAGCCATTTATAGTAACACTTGCTGTTAATTTTAGCCAAATATTTCATACTTGATAAATACCATGATTAATAAAAATTGGGTGGCATAAATAACAGTCCATAAGCTGTGCAATATAGATAAATAAAGGAGTACAAGTGAGGGCAAGTGGTGACCCAATCATATCAGGATGAGAAACTTGTCATTCCTTTTATATACAGAAAAAAATGTGATCAAATTTCCTCCTTTTATAGACTATGATTCAACCTATATGCCAAGTAATGACATATCATAATAAGTGAGAGGAATTTTTATGCTATTGACATGTGTTGTCTCTTTCTTGAAGCTTCTAGAAGAGAGGAGTGCTTAGGTTAAATGTGGATAGTCTGAGAGACCTAAATAAATGAGAACAAATGAAACCTGAAGCTAGCAGAAGGAAATAAATAATAAAGATTAGAGCAGATTTAAGTGAAATAGAGAATAGAAAAATAGGAGAGAAAATCAAAAAATCCAAATCGGAGAACTTGGATGAAATAGACATATTCCTAGAAACACAAAACTTACCGTTACTAAATTACAAAGAAATGGAAAATCTGAATAGACTTATACCTAGTAAGGTGGCTAAATCAGTAATCAGAAATCTCCCAAAAACAAAAAGCCCTGGATCTGATACCTTCACTGGCAAATTCTGTCAAACATTTAAAGACGAAATAATAATAATCCTTCTCAAACTTTTCCAAATAACTAAAGAGTAGAGAACATTTCTTAACTTATTATATAAGGTCAGCATCACCATGATACCAAAGCCAGACAAAAATACTAGAAGAAAAGTAAAGTACAGACCAATATCCTTTATGATCATTGATGCAAAAATCCTTAAAAAGTACCAGCAAACAGAACTCAGCAGCATATTAAAAGGATTATACACCAGGACCAAATGTATTTAGGACTTATTCCTAAAATGCAAGGATGGTTCAACATACAAAAATTAATCAATCTATTATGACACATCAACAGAACAAAGAGAAAAAAAAATAATCTCAACTGATGCACAAAAAGCATGTGACCCAATTCAATACCTTTCCATGATAAAAAAAATTGAAACAAACTAGGAATAGAAGGAAACTACCTCAACATAATAAAAGCCCTATATAAAAACCCCATAGTGAACATCATACTCAAAGATGAAAAACTAAAAGATTTCCCACTAAGATCCAAAACAAGGCAAGGATGCCTGCTTTGACCACTTCTATTCAACATAGTACTAGAAGTTCTGGCCTGAACAATTAGGTAAGGAAAAGAAACAAAAGGCATCCAAATTGGAAAAGAAGAAGTAAAATTATCTCTGTTTGCAGATGATATAATATTATATGTAGAAAACCCAAAAATTCGTTAGAACTAACTGAATTCAGCAAAACAACAGGATACTAATTCAACACAATACAATGATGAACCTTAAAAACATTATGCTAAATGAAAGAACTGAGACCAAAACTGTGCCAAATTATATGCCTTCATTTATATAAAATTTCTAAGATACTTCATAGTATTCTGTAACTCCATAGACACAAAAAGCAAATTAGTGATTGCCAGGGGCCAGGGATGGAGAGCGGAATAAAGAGTGATTGTTTAATGAGTATGGAAATTGCCCTTAGGGTGATGCACTGAATTGTATAGCTTAAAATAATTTCATGTTATGTGAATTTCACCTAGATTTAAGAAAAAATTAAAAAGTGAAGGAGAAATAAAGGCTTTTTCACACAAACAAAAATGGAGGGATTTTGTCACCAGTAGACATGACTTGCAACAAAGGTTAAAATACATTCAAAGAGAAGGAACAGGACATAGGTCAAAAACTAAAATCTACATGAACATGGAAAAGCATTAGAGAAGGCATACATGAGGGTAAAATAAAATTTTCATTTTTATTATCCTTATTTGATTTAATAAGTAACTATTCATAATAACTATAGCAATAATGAATTCAGTAATTACAGCTTATGGATAAGTTAAATTAACGACAGCAATGTTTTAAGGGATGAGAGGGAGGAATTGGAAATACTCTGTTATAAGGTACCTGTACTATCTATGAAGTAGCAGAGCATTATATGAAAGTGGACTTAAATTACTCATAAATATACATATATTGTAAATTCTGGAGCAAACACAAAAAATCTTTACAAGAAGTATAATTAACATTCTAAGAGAAGAGAAAAATGGAATTATATAATATGCTCAATCAAAACCAAAGAAGCAAAAGAGTGGACAAAAATAAGGAAAATAGAAAATAGTTACAAATAGGATACATATTAATTCAATTATACCAATAATAAGTTTAAACTGTGATGTTCTACATATGCCAAATAAAAGACACAGAGTTAAAGAATGGATAAAAAGGTAAGACCAATTACATGTTTTCTACAAGAAACCCACTTTAAATATAAGATACACCTACATTAAAAGTGAAGGGATGGAGAAAGATATATAGTGCTAACACTAATCAGAAAAGCTTGCATAGCTAGATAATGTCAAATAAGCAGACTTTAGAACAAGGAAAGTTAACAGGAATAAAAAGGGACATTTTATAGTGATAAACTGGTCATTTCCCCCAAATGATATAACATAACAGTCTTAATGTGCATGTGCTTAACGGGAGAATGTCAAAATGAGTGAGGTAAAACTGATAGAACTGCAAGGAAAAATAGATGAAACTGCTATTATAGTTGGAGACTTCAACACCCCTTCTATAAGTAATTGACAGACCAGCAGGCAGAAAATCAGTGAGGTTACAGTTGAACAGAGCAGCACCATCAATCAACTGGATCTAATTGACATTTATAAAACACTTCATCCAACAACAGGAGAATACACATTCTTCTCAAGATTACATAGAACATTCAACAAAACAGACCACCTTCTGGATTATAAAACATACCTCACGAAACTTTTTAAAAAGAGAAATCATACAAAGTATGCTCTTAGATCACAATGGAATTAAGCTACAAAACAAAAGAAAGACAGCTGGAAAAATCCCAAAATAATTGGAGAGTAAACAACACACTTCTAAATAGCAAGTGGGGCAAAGAAGTTCTTTTGATCTAAATAAAAATGAAAACACTAATCATCAAAATGTGTGTGATTTGGTAAACAGCATGCTTTAGGAGAAATTTGTAGCATTGAATGTATATATTAATAAAGAAAAAAATAACTAAATCTAATAGTCCAAGCTTTCACCTTAGGAAATTGGAGGAAGAAGAGAAATATAAACTTAAAGCAATGGGAAGAAACAAAAACAATATAGCAGAAATAAATGAAATTGAAAACTGGAAATCAGTAGAAAATTAGTAAAAGCAAAAGTCGGTACTTGGAAAAGATTCATGACATTTATAAGATTCTAGGCCAGCTTAATCCAGAAGAAAAAAAAAAGACACAAATTCTTAATATCTGAAAAGAAAAAAGGATATTACTACTGATCCCAAACTGTTAAAGGCATAATAGAATATTCTAAACAGCTCTATTTCCGCAAGTTTGATAATCTAGATAAAATGGATACATTACTTTATTTATTTATTTATTTATTTTTAAAATTTTTTTCAACGTTTATTTATTTGTGGGACAGAGAGAGACAGAGCATGAACGGGGGAGGGGCAGAGAGAGAGGGAGACACAGACTCGGAAACAGGCTCCAGGCTCTGAGCCATCAGCCCAGAGCCCGACGCGGGGCTCGAACTCACGGACCGCGAGATCGTGACCTGGCTGAAGTCGGATGCTTAGCCGACTGTGCCACCCAGGCGCCCCTGGATACATTACTTTAAAAAGACAGCTACCACAATTGAAACAAGCAGGAATTCGTGTTCTGAATAAGCTTATATCTATTAGAGAAATTGAATTAAGTATTAATTACCTTCTAAAACAGAAAGCCCCAGGCCCATATGGCTTCACTGGTGAATTCTACCATAAGTTAAGAAATTATATCAATTCTGTACAATCTCTGCCAGCCAATAAAAGCAGAGTGAAGGACTTTCTAATTCATTCTGTAAGGCTAGAATTTCTTTAATACCAAAACATCATAAAAACTATAGAAGAAGGGAAAAGTACAGACCAATACCTCTAATGAACATAGATGTAAAAATTGTCAAAACAATATTAGCAAATTGACTTCAACAATGTATAAAATGAATAATACAGAATGACCAAGTGGAATTTATTCCCTATATAAAATTCTCATTCAGTATTCAAAAATCAATGAATGTAATTAATCCATCACATCAGCAAATACCTTATCCTATTGAAGGCAGAAAATCGATACTAATCCTCTCCAGTAAGTTATGATATATACTGTGGACCAACAACTGTAAATCCCTCCCCTCTCCACTACTAAAATAGAGTGATTTTATTCCTTCTCCATCATTGTCATCTGAACTTAACTTGTAAGTGCAAATATCAAATATCATTTGCTTCAAACTAGATTTGTTAACTGGATGAATCTGTGGGGATTTCTCATTTTGAAAAGGTATAAATGCATTGAAAAAGAAAAGAAAAAAATACATATATACTGGAGGATATATATATTTTTAAATAGGAAATAAGTGGACATGTCAGTGTAGTTGTCTTTCCCAAGGGCCCACCAGCCTCCCTCCTTCCTTAGTTTATAGAAATCCAATTTATTCAAGTCGCAATATGTGTGTCATTCTCCAAGCCTTAGGGAAACCATGATTGACCTAAACCAGGCAAAATAATCCCATTACTATTTTGTGAGTGATTCTTTTTAGGAGTGAGAAGGTAAACGCATTTATGTGCAGAGCCATAATGTAAAAGATACTGGAGATTCTGGAAAAGTTATACTCCTGTTAACTTTAAATGAAATTTATTTTATAAGAAAAAGATATTTGGAGATGCTTCAGTCATTTCGGGACTATGAGAGTATAAAACTAAGAATAATGTGCTGAGTGTGGCCTAGGGGATATATATGGGAAAAAAAGTCTAGCTATTTGCTGCCATTTCTGAGGCATTTTGTCAAATCCAGAAACTTCCAAATTTCTTATTATTGAATAATTAAATTTTTTATTGTAGAATTTTATTTTCTTTAGTTATTAATTAGTATATAAATTACTCTGCTGTAACAAAGACAGCCACAAATATAATAGCTCACACCAGATGAGGTTTTATTTTCCTGTACGTAATAGTTCAGTGATGCACAAGCTGTTCAGGGTGAGCAGGCTGCTTGATTCTACTATCTTGAGAAACCACGTGTATTCTACTTTTTTCTGTGCCAATCCCTCCCAGCACCATTGGTGGTGCCCTCACTAATATGGTCGGCATTGACACGGTGGCCATATCAATCACTGTTCCAACCTATAAGGAGACTAAAACAAAAAGTGGAGGGAAAGAAATTTTATTTTTAAGCTAATATGAGCAAAATGTTGCACACATCACTACTATTCACTTCCCAGTAGCTAAATAGTCAAATTGCCACATGCAGCTTCAAAAGCTTCTGGGAAATTTAACCTATAGTTAGGAGTTCATGACCACTAAAACTTTGAGTGGGCTGTTAGTATTATATTGCTCAGAAGAAATAAATGAGAAGAAAAATTAAATTTTTTCTACATTGTTGCAACTGAAACAGTTGTCAAGGAAGAAATGATCAGTCATGTGATTCTGAGATTTTTAACAAAATAAACATAGCAAAGAATTTTGATTGTGAAATTCATAAACAAATATTGGCTGAATGAGCATGTCCCAACATTAGGAGGTAGAACCAAATATTAATATAGTAAATTCTGGGGTGTCTGGGTGGCTCAATTGGTTAAGTGCCTGACTTTTGATTTTGATGTAGATAGTGATATCATGGTTTGTGGGATTGAGCCCCAAGTCAAGCTCTGAGCTGACAGCACAGAGCCTGCTTAGGATTTTTTATCTCCCTCTCTCTCTGCCTCTCTCAAAATAAATAAACATAAAAAAAATTATAAAATAAAAAACATAAAGCTTACTTAAAAATAATGTAGTAAATGCTGTTTTCAGATATTTAAATGTTAAACTATCTATTCTTGCAATAAATACAAACTGATGGTGATTTTTTTCCTTTTCATATATCAGTATTATTTAATCTATGTTTGTAAAAGACATTGATCTGGATTTGTTACACTTATTAAAATTTATTGATTAGATTTAGGAATCAAAGCTTTGCTCGCATCATAAATTGAGTTAAGAAATATTCCTGCTTTCTCCATTTTTCAAATAATTCCTTTAAGAGTCAAATGTTTCTTGCTTAATTAGTTGTTAGAATTCTCAAAGCAAGTAATCTGATCCTGGAATTTCTATGTGAGAATATAATTATAGCTATCAAGTAATAAAATTTTCTATTTTTCTGTTCTATGGTATCACATTTTTAAAATAAGTGACTAATTTATTTACATCTTTTTGTGTTGATAACACCTGTATGACATGTAATATTACACCCGTTATTCCTGATACTGGAAGTCTGTGTCTTCCTTTGTTGTTTCTTGGTGAGTTATGCCAAGGGGTTATAAATTGCATTAGAAGTTTCCAAGAACAAACTTTTACCTGTGTTGATTTCCTGTATTTTATATTGTTTTCTATTTTATTCATTTTTTCTCACGTCTAACTTATTTCTGACTTACTTTCTCAGCTGTACATATTATTTACTATATGGATAATTCATTTTTAACTTTTTATAGTTTTCTAGTGTATGCATTTTAAAGCTAATAATTTTCTTCTACATACTACCATGCCTGCATTTAACAAGTTTCACTGAGGCATATTTGCAGTATCATTAGCTGGATAATCTACTTCATATTTTGTCCTCTTCTATGAATCTTGGGTTATATAGAGATGTAGTGCCTAATTTTTAAATTACTAGAGGTTTTATTATTTTCAATGTGTTTTATTAATTCCATTTGAGCATAGATATTGTACTCACTATGATTTCAGTTCTATGAAGTTTATTGGAACTTGCTTCATAAATGAGCACATAATTCTAGAAAACTTATAGATAGGTATAATAGTAGAAATATGCACTTTGGATGTTTTATTCTCCAAGTGCTCTGTGCAATACATTATACATGAAAATTAGATAAAGTTTGTTAATTGTGCTCTGATTTTTTGTACCCTTAGTAATTTTTTGCCTAGCAGATACTGACAGACATCTGTTCAAATCCCCCACTCTGATTGTGAAGTTTATCTTTTTAATTTTGTCATTGTCTTCCTCAAGACTTTAAAATATGTAATTAAGATAATAAAAATTAAGAATAGTTATATGTCCCTAGTTGTCTATTTTATCACCATGATGTATCTTTATAATTAACGATTCTTAATTTTAAGGTTATTTATCCAAAATTTGTATAGCTACATAAGTTTCTTCATTGTTGAACGATTACATCACATGCCTTTATTATTTTATTTAAAATTTGTATCTTCCTTACATTTAATCATTGTCTGTTTTGAGCAACATATAGCTGGGATTTTATTCAGTTTGATAATATTTGCCTTCCAATTAGAGGAGTTGGACTTTTAAAATTTTGATGTAATTACTGATTTATTTGTGTTCACTTTCCTCTGTCAATTCCATCCTGCTATTCTTACTATCAAGTGATTTTTTTTGTTTTTGTTTTGTTTTCCTCTTTCGTGTGTGTGTTTTCTTTTTCTTTCTTTCTCTTTCTCTTTTCTTTTTTTTTTCTTTTCTTTTTTTTCCTTTGGTTAAAGTGCTTTCAGTTCAAAACTTTCCATTTGATCCCCCATTACCTATCGACATTTTCTCTGAGATATCCTTTAAGAGTTTGTGATTGCCTCCTACATTATTTCTGTAACAGCTATTTTAAATCTTAGATTCTTCCAACATCTGTGTCATCTTGCCATTTGCTTCTGTTCCCTGTGCATTGATTTTTGCCTCACTTATGTATCCTAGATATTTTGAATACATTAGGAAACACTGAGTCTTGTTTAAATCCTAAGAATAACAATGATGTTTTTGTTTTAGAAGCAGTCGACCTCTTTTTTTCCATCTAGTTTTCATCTCACATTCTGTGAGTTATGGTTCCAATGACAGTTCAGTTTTCAAAGCACTTGTGGCACTGTTCTGATTTGTCTACCGTGTGCCATCAATCTGGATTCTGAGCCTTGGTCTGTTCATTCGTTTAGCGTTCAAAGTTTTTGCTGTGCTGAATAGGAACAGATCCACTGCATGTACTATTTAAGGATAAGCCTAGAATTTCATGATGTTATGGGACCACTGTCCCTGGTCCTCCCTCTCAGTGATATGTCCTCTTTTCTCCTGAGTCTCTTCTTTTCAGTTCTCTGTCTACAAAGTTGGGCTTTAATTTCCTGGCTCTGCTATATAGATATGCAATTTCACCTATATGAGAGAGACCAAGCAGTAGGAAGAAAAAGAGAAACAAATTTTGTCCCCATAATCTTGGAGCCACAAATCCACTCGGTATAAATGAAGGTTTCCCTTAATCGGAGTTTTGGCTCCTGCTGCCACAACCACCATAGAATTACTTGGGAATTAGACAGAGAAAGAACAGAGAAAATAAAATCATATTTAAGAGGATTTTCATACTCTTTCTGAACTTTAGGAGTTCCCTTTCCTTCTCCTTTAGCCAGAATTAGAGGGCTTCTCTGGTTTCTTTTTCTGCATGCTGGTGCCACTTTGGTTCATTAACTTCAGGCTGGAGGATACTGGTAAAGAGAAAAGGGTAACTTTGCCACCAGTTTGGGGTCATTTCAAATTGCAGTTGTTTTCCCTAACCTGACTGCTAATATTTGCTTTTAGAAAGCTCACATAGCTGCCTTATGCATTCTATCCTGGTTTTATAGCTGTATACAGTAAGAGAAATGCAATGAAATGAGTTTTCTCCATCTTAATCCAAAATTGAAAGTTCAGAGGGTCTCTTTTACTTCAAGCATTCTATGAATCTCCCTCTGCTTTTGCCATTTTCTTTCCTTTCCACTTTCTTCTTCATGAATTTTATTTCACTATTTCTCCATTCTTTGAAAGAAAGGGAGCTAAGATATGCTAGAAATGAAATTGGACAGGGAATGCAAATTTCAGAAACAATGCAGACTTTCAATATGAAGATAATAAAGAATGGAAACAAACTATAATGATGCCTTATAGAACCCCAAACAGAAGGGGAAGGGACAGAGTAAAATATTTTAAATTTCAAAATACCAGATTAAAGCACAACTTCTACTCTTACTGAGTTTTTTATTAGTATTTTGGTCTACCTACATAGCTAATTAAAAGTTACCAGCAAGTAAGAGCTCACATAGTGAAAATCAGCCTCATACAACAAGCCATAGTATAATCTTACAGATGCTCACAGCTATAAAGAGAATAGTATTTTAAAGCAAAACAAAAGTACATATTCACTGAAGAGATACATTTCAGACATAATGATGAAATAAAGGTTTTGTTTAGAACAGTAAGAGACAGGAAGTGAGTAATAATCTTAAAAAGCTCCAATAATTGTAAAATTTTGACTTCTATGTTAATTTTCCAGTCTGATATTTTGCAATAAATATAAAAATAATATTATTTACAAAATATTTTAAGGCATTTTATTTTCATCATAAAATCAATAAATGGAGGAAATGTTAAGTTGAATTGTATTCTAAAAATGCACATAAAAAGAAAAAGCCAGCAATGCCTAGCCCCATAGGACTTTGCATTTAAATAGAAATTGCTATAAAAAAGCATTATAATAGCATTTTAAAAGCACCGGGTGTGAAGGCAGGCTTGAAAGAACACCATTAGTAATACAGCAATAATATTGCATATGTCTGAAAGCATATTAAAATGATAATGAAAATGAGGTCTATTTTTTATGAAGTGTTTATACTTAAACATCCTGGTCATCACTAGAAAACAATACAATTAATTTTATACTTTTTCCATTCTTCTTTTTTAAACTTGAAGATTTCACAGTGGTATTTTCAACTACTTTTGGCAAATTTCTCCACAGCTTCCCCTTAAAATCTTTGAAATAATACCTTGAAGGATTTTTCTGTACATGTGTACGTATGTGTGTGTGTGTGTGTGTGTGTAGTATATCAATAAAAGCATCTAGTATATTGATTAATGTTAATTGAGGAGTGATGATTTTGAGCAACTCTAGCCCTTTGCAAAATATACTAACATGACTCACAAATGTGGCATATATGTCAAAAAACTATGGTTAGTGTGGTCAATGATTTTCTGTTATATATATTGTTTAGCATTTTTTATTGTCTAGACTAAATGTTAACACCCAGGACAAATAAATTAAGAAGTAATTAGTAATTTAAAATTCTGATTGTCACAATGTGATGATTTAATAATTGTTAATGATAATAAAGCATCATAATTAGCCTTCAGATTTATACATGTTCACTGGTTTCACTAAAACAATATAATCAAATTCTTTGAAGGAGGTTTTTTTAAATTATTAATTTTCTGTAAAAAAAATACAGTGTTCTGTTAGTTACAATGCTTTCAATACCTATAAACTTCAAGAGGGAGGAATAGTATTAGTATTACCTTGATCAACTCTGAAGTCACATATAATATAGACCTATAAAACCTATAAATGGCAGACGAATGCTTAAAGAGAGAATCATATTGTTCTCTGCAACCAGATTCTATATTACTTCCCGAGAATGCATTTCTCACAAGGGGAATTATGAAAAACTTTAAGGAAGATTTATTGACATGTAGCTTTTCGCTTGATTGACAAATGTACTTACTATTTTGAAGATAATTCACTATGACTAGAATCCTTCTAAAAAAGAAGGTAAAGGCAAGATAGTAGGTACAATACATATATTTTGTAAAGTATGAAGAAATGAGGAATAGAGAAAGATCCTTTGAAATAAAAACTTAAACGATGATCACATAGCTGGTTATACAGAATAATAGTTGTACACCAAACTCCAGCTTTGTAATAAGTAATTTCAGAGTAAATGAAGTGGAATGGAGTTAGCAGACTACCTCAATGACGGCAGAGACATATTCCTGCAAAGAAACTGAATTTTACGTGAAACTTTCATGATATTTTCACAATTGTCCACTAATTTATTGATGCTCAATTTGCATGCCAAATGTGTAGCATTTTGAAAGAAGTACCAGAGACTACTATATTCAATCTAATTCAACAAGTATTCATGAATCCACTTATGTATTCAGGGCACTATAAAGAATACAAAAGAGATGATGAAAACTGCCCCAGCCCTCAAGCAACTTTTAAACTACTGGGGATGACACATGGTACCATTAAATAAGTAATTATTTGCTGAAACAAATGGTACAAAGATTGGATACTATAGAATTTCAGACTAGAGAAAAATAGAAAAAAAACTTGAATGATCAGGAAGTCTTCATGAAAGAGAACGGCATATTTACTGTCACTGATAAAAATTTTTTAGATTTATATCCAACCAACATATTTTATCACCATCTATGTGTGAGATTGTGTGCTCTATGGTGCAGAACATATAAAAATAATTGAACCATGTCCTCAAAGATTTTATAAGCCAGAATAATGAGTTCATGAATAACTGTTACATAAGGCAAAATATTGTGTGTGTTGCAAATGAAACAAAATATAGAATAAAAGCATAACAAAGTTCAGAGAAGGGAGTTATCACAAATACATTAAAAAAAGATTCAGAAAAATGACATGGCATTTAAAACATGGCATTTCAAATGGTGTTCAGAGGAAAGGTTAGGATTTTAGCTGTCTGAAAGAGAGAAGTAGTTCCACTACTTCACTAGTAAGAAATATGAACCAAAGCTCTGGAGGCAGGAAAAGCACAGGTTCTATATGACATCAAATAAATAGTGGTATATAAATGTAGAAAATGGAATAAATCATCATACTGAACATTGGCCTAAAAGTCAGGAGCACCATTATTACTACTCTAGGTAGTGAAGAACCATGGACTTTTTTAAATTTTTTTTATTATTATTTTTTTAATATATGAAATTTATTGTCAAATTGGTTTCCATACAACACTCAGTGCTCATCCCAAAAGGTGCCCTCCTCAATATCCATCACCCACCCTCTCCTACCACCC
>NW_024420586.1:12255315-12321775 GCF_014898765.1 Herpailurus yagouaroundi
TGTCTTTCTCTGTATGGCTTATTTCACTTAGCATCACACTCTCCAGTTCCATCCACGTTGCTACAAAAGGCCATATTTCATTTTTTCTCATTGCCACGTAGTATTCCATTGTGTATATAAACCACAATTTCTTTATCCATTCATCAGTTGATGGACATTTAGGCTCTTTCCATAATTTGGCTATTGTTGAGAGTGCTGCTATGAACATTGGGGTACAAGTGCCCCTATGCATCAGTACTCCTGTGCCCCTTGGATAAATTCCTAGCAGTGCTATTGCTGGGTCATAGGGTAGGTCTATTTTTAATTTTCTGAGGAACCTCCACACTGCTTTCCAGAGCGGCTGCACCAATTTGCATTCCCACCAACAGTGCAAGAGGGTTCCCGTTTCTCCACATCCTCGCCAGCATCTATAGTCTCCTGGTTTAGTCATTTTGGCCACTCTGACTGGCGTGAGGTGATACCTGAGTGTGGTTTTGATTTGTATTTCCCTGATAAGGAGCGACGCTGAACATCTTTTCATGTGCCTGTTGGCCATCCGGATGTCTTCTTTAGAGAAGTGTCTATTCATGTTTTCTGCCCATTTCTTCACTGGGTTATTTGTTTTTTGGGTGTGGAGTTTGGTGAGCTCTTTATACATTTTGGATACTAGCCCTTTGTCCGATATGTCCTTTGCAAATAGCTTTTCCCATTCCTGCGGTTGCCTTTTAGTTTTGTTGGTTGTTTCCTTTGCTGTGCAGAAGCTTTTTATCTTCATAAGGTCCCAGTAATTCACTTTTGCTTTTAATTCCCTTGCCTTTGGGGATGTGTCGAGTAAGAGATTGCTACAGCTGAGGCCAGAGAGGACTTTTCCTGCTTTTTCCTCTAAGGTTTTGATGGTTTCCTGTCTCACATTCAGGTCCTTTATCCATTTTGAGTTTATTTTTGTGAATGGTGTGAGAAAGTGGTCTAGTTTCAACCTTCTGCATGTTGCTGTCCAGTTCTCCCAGCACCATTTGTTAAAGAGACTGTCTTTTTTCCATTGGATGTTCTTTCCTGCTTTGTCAAAGATGAGTTGGCCATACGTTTGTGGGTCTAGTTCTGTGGTTTCTATTCTATTCCATTGGTCTATGTGTCTGTTTTTTTGTGCCATGGACTTTTTTTAAAACAAAGGTTTATTTATTGATTTTGAGAGAGAGAGAGAGAGAGACAGAGAGCATGCACGAGCAGGGGAGAGTCAAAAAGAGTGAGAGAGAGAGAATCCCAAATAGCTGGTGCACTGTCAGCCCAGAGCCAGACCTGGGCTCTATCTCATGAACCAAGAGATCATGACCTGAGCCAAAACCAAGAGTCGAATGCTTAACCTACTGAGCTACACAGGTGCCCCAAGTTTTAAATAGGGAATAAGTTGATTAGACATGTGATACACAAAAATTAGTGGAAGAGAAAGTTTTAAGGGTGAAATGAAAAGAAGTTCCTGTAGTCAGGTATATATATGCCAGAATGGAGGAGAAAATTTACTTTTGGAAAAACTGAATGGATCCAGGAAAGAACCTATCAGTAGCCAACCACTATCGCTACCATAAAGCAATCTGCTCAGTAAGACCCACTCATGTTTAAAGCTTACAATTGGCTTTTTAATCCCTCATTCTTTCAAAGCTTTCAAAACTTTAAGAAAGCCTTAACATATGAGACCAAGACAAAAAAATTTTTGAAAAAGAAAATAAAAGAAAAAAGAAGAGACAATATAGGTTGAATAGTGGCTCCCAACTAGGTAGAAATTTTCTCCCAAAGAACATTCTACAATGTATGCAGATAATTTGATCATCATGACTAGGGAGAGGCTGCTGGACTCTAGTAGGTGGAGGCCAGAGATGGTGCTAAACACCTTAAAGTTCACAAAATGTCCCCCAAAACAAATAGTTAGCTTGCCCAAAGTATCTATAAGGCCAAGATTAAGAAACTCTGAAGAAGACAAAAAAAAATAGTAATAACAAATACAAATTTCTTCAGAAATAAGAGAACTTAATACATCTAAGAAATAACAACAGAAGCCTATTAAAAGTGAGAATTCAGTGATCTTCATATTACTCTGAGTTTAAGAAATAATTAAATTTAAAAAATAATGGAGACTTCTAGTTTCTGTTCTGGCATATTTGGAAGGAGCTTAGAAGTCATCACTCCAATCCTCACAAGAAAAAAGCTGAACAAACTGAAAATGAATGCCTCTTAGACCCATCAGAAATCAAAGCCACAGAGAAAACTACAGGATCCAAAATTGAAGAGATATAAAGGTACATACAAAGAATCATAACTCAAGGGAGCAGAAGTTCAGGAGCGGAAACATTATGGGAACTAGTAAGCACTATTCTGATGAATTGCTGGAGGCCCAGCATGGACAAAGTTGAAGGTTACAAACTACAGTAGAGGGCCCCATACTCTTTGAGTTCTACCTCAAGGAGCCTACTGGGTTTTCACAGTGAAGATCAGAAGAAAATCCCCTTGAGCTTCCAGCAAGTGGAGAGGAAAAATTGCTTTTTTGAAATTCACCCAGAGCTTCTTTGTTCTTAACAAGGTTCACCTTCAAGAGTATCTATTTTAGCAGAGTCTAATAAACTACTTAACTCCAGCCCCATCTAGCCTTCTATATGAGGGAAGGTTAACACCAACTTCAGCCCCCTTTAACCTTCCTGTTTCATCTAAAGGGGTGGTAATACCTGAGAAGCATTTATGAAGGTCACAGACCAGAACAAAGGTTCACCAATAGACTGAAATCCAATCATAGGATTACAGAACCCATCCCCTTCTCCCACATTTTAGCACAACATCAGTAGGGGTCTTGTATAACAATAGGAGAATACAATTGAAAGAATAGCATGTCTCACGTTTATTTAATACGTTTCTAGGGAAACCCTAAGACAACAGGGAAGGTAAAAACAAGGATACCAGAAGAAATATTAGCCTCTGACATCTAGAAGTACAGCCTAATGCCTAGCCAGATACATCTAAAACCTAACAACCAGGGACTAATTTTCTCAATTCCTTTTACTCAATACATTATGTCTGCCATTCAAGAAAAATTAAAAGTCATACTAGAAGACAAAAACACAGCTGGAAAAGACCAAGCAAGCATCAAATCAGACTCAGACATAACAGAGGTTTGGAAATTATCAGACTAGGAATGTGTATTCTGTTGTTTTATGAACCATTCCATAGTGCTTTCTCTTTGGGAAGATTATCAATTATTGATTGAATTTCTTTTTTAAAATACAGGCCTCTTCAGATTATCTATTTCTCCTTTGTGAGTTTTGATGAATTGTATCTTTAAACAAATTGGTTAATTTCATTAGGTTATCTAATTCATGGTCATAGAATTGTTAATAATATTTATTCATTTAATGTCCATTAGATCAGTAGTGATGGTCCTTCTTTGACTTCTGATATTAATAATCTGTCTTGTTGCTTTTTTCTTTGAAAAATAATAAGCTTATGGTTTAGTTGACTTACTGTGTACAATTTGGTGTTTTGATATATATATACCTTATGAAATGATTACCACAATCAACATAATTACCATATCCCAACACTTCACATAGTTATTGTGTGTGTGTGTGTGTGTGTGTGTGTGTGTGTGATGAGAGTTTTTAAGATCTATACTACTAGCAAACCTAAAGTGCTGATTTCCTATTTTCAATTTCATTGATTTCTGCTCTAAATCTTATTTTTAAAATTTACTTCTTACTTGTGGTGAGATTTATTGTTACTTCTAGTTTCCTAAGGTGGAAACTTAGATTGTTCACTGTAGATCTTTCTTCAGTTCTAACATATGCATTCAATTCTATAAATTTCCCCTAAGTACTGTCTTCATGGTACCCCACAAAACTTGGTAAATTGTGTTTTCACTTTCCTTTAGTTCAAAATATTTTTAATTTCTCTTGAGAATTCTTCTTTGATCCATGTGTAATTTAAAAGTATGTTGTTGGTGGTGCCTGGGTGGCTCAGTTGGTTAAGCATCCGAGTTCAGATCAGGTCATGATGTCAAGGTTCATGAATTCAAGCCCCGCCTCAGGTTCAGAGGCTGGGGCCTGCTTCAGATTCTGTGTCTCCCTCTCTCTGCCCCTCCCCTGCTCATGCTTTGTCTCTCTCTCAAAAATAAACATTAAAAAAATTTTTTTTAAAGTATGTTGTTTAAGAGGAAAAAAAAAGAAACCAAAAACCGGACTCAACTACAGAGAACAAACAGAGGGTTGCCAGAGGGGAAGTAGGTAGGGGACGGATGAAATATGTGGTGGGGATTAAGAATGCACTAATCATGATGAGCACTGAGTAATGTACAGAATTTTGGAATCACTATATTGTACCCGTGAAACTAATATAACACTGAATGTTAACTTGAACTAAAATATAAGTTTTAAAAAGTGTGTTGTCTAATCTCCAAGTATGTTGGGGTTCTGGCTATCTGTTATTGATTTCTAGTTTAATTTCATTGTGGTATGATAGTGTAGCAGGATTCTCACACAGAGAGTCATGACACTGAGGTGTTTTTTTTTTTTTTAGAAGCAACTTTATTCATGCCAGCAAGGCTCAGTTGGGTTCATACCGAAAGAACTGAGCCCACAATGCCACGTGGCATAGTTTTTAAATATATTTTCTATTTTTTTGTCTCCTATATATGGTAACACACAAACATGCAGTCTGACTAAGGGGTGTCATGTTACAAGGTTGTGAGGGATGTCACTTACACATATAGCCAGGATGCTTTTTTTTTTCCTTTTCTTTTCATTCCTTAGGGAGGGGACCCTACTACAATAACATATTTTGTATGTAATCTATTCTTTTAAGTTAGTTAAGTCGTGGTTGTTTTATGATCCAGAATGTGGTCTATCTTGGTGAATGCTCTAGGTGAGCTTCAGAAGAATGCATACTCTCTTAGTGTTTTGTGAAGTATTCTATAGATGTAGATTAGATCCAGTTGGTCAGTGATACTGTTGAGTTTATGTTATTACTGATTTTCTGCCAACTGAAGTTGTCAGTTACAGATAGAAGTATGTTAAAGTCTCCATCTATAATAGTAGATTCATCTTTTTCCCTTGCAGTAATATCAGTTTTTGCAACATGTATTGTGATGCTCTTTTGTTAGTTGCATGTACATAAAAGATTATTATATCTTCTTGGAGAAGTGATGATTTTATCATTATGTAATGTTCCTTTTTATCTGTGATAATTTTCCTTGGTCAGAAGTCTGTTTTGTCTAAGATTAATATAGTTTCTTCAGGTTATTTTTGATGACTGCTAACATGATGTATCTTTCTCCAATCTTTGACTTGTTTTTCTCTGTCTGGCTTTTTCACTTGGCATAATGTCCTCCAAGTTCACCCATATTGTCACAAATAACAGGATTTCCTTCTGTTTTAAGACTGAATAATATCACAATGTGTGGGGCACCTGGGTGGCTCAGTCAGTTGGGTGTCTGACTTTGGCTCAGGTCATGATCTCGGTGCGTGAGTTCAATCCCTGCATCAGGCTCTGTGCTGACACCTCAGAGCCTGGAGTCTGCTTCGGATTCTGTGTCTCCCTCTCTCTCTGCACCCCAAGCCCTTGTGCGCTCTCTCTCTCTCTCTCTTAAAAAAATATAATCATTTTAAAAAAAAAAATAATGTGGGTGTGTGTATCTGTATATGTAGTCACATTTTTTAAATCCATTCATCCAATAATGGACACTTAGGTTGTTTCTATATCTCTGCTCTTGTGAATAATGCTGCAGTGAGCATGGGAATGCAGATTACCTTTTCAAATTCCAGATTTCATTTCAATAGAATATATACCCAGAAGTGGGATTGCCGGAACATATGGTAGTTCTATTTTTAATTTTCTGAGGAAATTCCACATTTTTCCATAATGTCTATGCCAGGTTACATCCCACCATTGTATAGGTGTTCCCTTTTCTCCACATCTTCGCTGACACTTGTTATCTTTTCTCTTTTTAATAAAAGATATCATAACAATTTCCTTGATAATTCATGATATTGAGCACCTTCATGTACCTATTGGCCATTTCTATGTCTTTGGAAAAATGTCTATTTGGGTATTTTGTTCATTTATAATTGGGTTATTTATTTACCTTTGCTACTGGGTTGTATAAATTCCTTATATACTTTGGATATTAACCCCTTAGAAGATATATGGTTTACAAATATTTTTTCCCATTACATTGATTACCTTTCCATTTTGTTGATTGTTTTCTTTCTTGTGCAGAGCTTTTTAGTTTGATGTGCTCGCACTTATTTATTTTTGTTTCTATTGACTGGACTTTTGGTGTCATATTTTAAAAAAATAATTGCTAGGACTGATGTTAAAATTTTTCCTTATTTTATTCTATGAATTTTATCAGGTCTTTCATTTAAGCCCTTCATCTATTTAGACTTAATTTTTAAGAATGATGGGATAGAGGGATCCACTGTCATCCTTTTATATGGTATCCATTCAGCCACACTGTCTTTTGATCGGAGAGTTTAATCTATTTACATTTAAAGTAATTATTGATAGAAAATGACTTACTAATCCATCTAATTAATTCTTTTACAGCTGGATTGTATTTCCTTTGCTCCTTTCTTTCTCTTTTATTCGTCTCCTTTGTGAATTAATGATTTTCTGTAGTACTATATAGGGAAATGTGAAATGATTAAAAGTATTGTGAGATGATTACTGCAGTAAGTTTAGCGAGCATCCATCATCTTATACAGATACAATTAAAATTTTTGATTCCCTTGTCTTTATCTTTTGTGGGTCAGCCATAGGATTTTGTTTTCTTGCTATTATGAGGATTATATAAGATAGCTTATAGACTATTTTAATCATTTAAGTATTTCAATCACATATGGAAACTCCTTTTTACTCCTTACTCCATATTATACTTTTGATGTCACAATTTACATATTTTATATTCTTTATTCATTAACAAGTTACTATAGCTATAGCTGTTTTTTAATACCTTTGTCCGTTAACCTTTATAGTAAAGCAATTAACATATCATCATATTAGAGTATTAGAGTATTCTAAATTTGACTATACACTTATCTTTATCCAAGTATTTCATATTTTCATACGGTTTCAAGTTACTGATTAATATTCTTTCATTTTAACTTGTAGCTCTCCTTTCAACATTTCTTGTAAAGCATATCTACTGGTAATGAACTCCTTCAATTTCTGTTTTTGTGGGAAGGTCTTTATCTCTTATTCATTTCTGAAAAACCTCTTTAACAGGTAAAGTGGTCTTGGCTGGCTTTTGTTTTTTATTTCAGCACTTTGACTATATCTTCCCATTCTCCCTAGGCCTGCAAGGTTTCTGGTCTGTAAATAAGCTATATTCCCCCTTTCTCCCTCTCTCCTCCTTCTGAAATTTTAATAAGGCATAAGTTGTTCCATTTGATTGATTCTCACATTTTAGATATGCTTTATTCATTCTTTTTCATTCTTTGTTCTCCTCTGATGAGATAATTTCAAATGAGCTATCTTCAATTACACAGATTCTTACTTCTGCTTGATCAAGTCTGTTGTTGATGTTCTCTATTGTATTTTTCATTTCATTCACTGAGTTCTGTTCCAGATTTTCTGTTTGTCTTTTTTGTCATCTCTCTCTCTTGTTTGGTTTCATGTGCTGTTTTCCTGACTTCAATGCATTGTCGTTCTGTTTTCTTGTAGCTCACTAATCTTCCTTAAAACAGCTATTTTGAATTCTTTCTTGGGCAAATTTTAGATCTCTGTCTCTTTGTGCTTCATTACTAGAAAATTATTGTGTTCTTTTGGTCATGTTTCCTTGATTTCTCATGTTCCTCAAATTCTTTTGTTGATGTCTTCAAATTTGAAGAGACAGTCATATCTTTCAGTTGTTATTGACTGGCTTCAAGAAAAAAAATAATTCTTTCAACCTTCTTAGGGATTCTGAGGCTTTTTAAGAACTTTTCTATAGATATGCCTGTTCCACCCATCTAGTTCCTTTTTGGGAGAATTCTTATCATTGTATGCCTTCTCATGATCCTGCAAAGCCAGGCCAAGTTTCAACAGCCTCCTATTTGCTTTCTCTATAGTGGTGCTGAATGCTCAAAGTTGTGTGGTTTGTCTCAGTCCCATACAGTTGAGCTGGCTTTCAGAATATATTCACTAGACATCTACAAGGGCTCATACTTTCTCTCCTCAGGGGCAAGCACAGGGAGCCAGTCATAGTGTGGGAGGGGTGTGGGAGATGCCAACAAAGTGATGGCATGGGCCAGATGGGGTAATCCACAGGGGAGGCACCCCAGTGACTCTTTGGTGAGCTTTTCGATGGAGTCTGCAAAAACAGTTAATAGATCTGTGTCCCTTTGATAATTCCTAAGCCCTGCCTGTTTTCCTGGCCCCTATCTGCACCTCAGTCATGCAGTTCACCTCAGTGTTCTGGGTGAGATGAGACAGAGTGGGCCTCATTGGAAGTATCCCACATAGATGAGGAAGCCAGGCATTCACTCTCACACTTTCACTTTCCCCTATGGGAGAAATTATCAGGCCAGGAGGGTCTCCCTTGGCACTGAGTTGTGCCTTCTTGGGGAAGCAGTAATGTAGATAAAATAAAACTGTTCCCCTTATCTTCTTCAATGCATCTAATCTCAGATTTCTTTTTTCTTTAACAGTGTTCTGAAACTTCTTCGCTGGCCTCTCAGACTTCCACAAAAGTACTCTCGTCCATAGGTGACTGTCTAAATTAGTGTCCTTTGGTAAAAAACAAGGCAGAAAACTCTTATTGTACAATTTTGCTGATATCATTCTCAATATGGTAAATATTAATGGTTTTTAAATCTCAGTGGTAGTGCTTGACATGTTGGCAGGATATTTTCTATATCTGAATTAATTAAAAATAAATATTAATATCACAATGCTATAATCTGAGTTTTATAAATAATAAATATGTAAATAAAAGACATTTTTGGAATGATTTATATTACATATTTACTAATTATCTCTAAGTACTTGGATTATAGTTTATTTTAATTCCCTTCTACATGTATTTCTATATTTCAAAAATATTATCTAGTAAATATTTGATTGCTCTTATATAAAAAAATTATGTAGAAAGAACAAAGACAATTTTAAAATGGTATTATTAGCTAGGGAGCAAGAGGTCAGTTATGGAGGAAGAGTGGATTGGTGTATTTTGTAACTGAGAGGATATGATCTTAGTATCTTGTCTAAATTTTCAGCTGTTATGATCTTTTTAATTTAAAATGTTTGGGTATGCTACTAATATAGTTTTTGCTAAAATATAGTACGATTCTATTGAAGGTGTGTTTAACCATTATCCATTTCTGGCAAACAATTAATCATCTCAGAATATTAAATGTGAAAAGTCTTTAGAATCACAAATGTTAGAGTAGGGAGGCTCTAAAGATCAACTAGTTCGAATCTTTTACAGATTACAAAAATGAGCTCTGAAGTGATTAAATTATTTTAGGCCATAGAACTAATAATGGTAGAGTTATGACTAGAATTAAGATCTCCAGACTACTTATTTGCAAGAGTAACATGTTTACTATGCACTTGTTTATTTTCCCTTTACTCAAGGAAAATCAGCAGAAAACCAAGAGCAAAAGAAATTGGTTGTGTGACTTATAAAGGTACAATTTAAAAATCATGAATATCTTTACATGAATGATGTTTTCCAGGACAGTTGTGAAAATTAAATCAAATGCATTCCACATTAAAAAGGTACAGTTCATACAGCTTCCCATACTCTATCACAATTCAAAGGGTATAAGTATAATCTTTAATATGAAAAACATCCAGTATATATTAACCTAGATGTCAATAGGAAACTGATGTCACATTTAAATGGGTAAACTGTGGAGAGCTTAAGGAAGAGACTATGGACAGGGGAAGTTAGGGGTCATTGGAAAACAAAAAGCCATGGTGAAGAATACTGGTAGTAGAAACACTGAAAAAAACATACCCACCCTAGAAATGAAGGGGAAGAGGAATCTAGTGCTTACCAGAAAGAGCTATGGTTGTGTCTCTAAACATATAGGATTTCTTTCCTTTCTTTTTTTTTTTTTTTGATAGAGATATTTATTTATTTATTTATTTATTATTTATTTATTTATTTATTTTTTAAATATGAAATTTATTGTCAAATTGGTTTACATATAACACTCAGTGCGCATCCCAACAGGTGCCCTCCTCAACCCACCCCTCCTTCCCTCCCACCCCCCATCAAATCTCAGTAGGATTTCAAACAAAATCAGCTGTTACCTTCTTCAGAGGAACACAGCCATTGACAGCCCAAAAGAATGGGAGTCAGATGAATAAATACCATAAATTAATTTTCTTACTGTCCTCCAATTTTCTGCCAGGGTCATTAACTGAGTGAAACAAACTGGAACCCAGAGTTCAAAGGAGGCTGCTAATGTTTCTTATAAGGGCAAAATGAGTAAGAGAAGATTAGATCTGCAACAACAAAGATGATCTACCAGTTGAAGGTCAAGCAGTGAAAAAGAAGAGAAAGACAAGAAGGAGAAAAGAACAAGGTCAAGCTACAAATTATTAGGAAATTCTTCATCCATCTACCACCATATTTAACTATGATGATCTTCAGAGAGTAATACCTTCCTCAACTTTGAGAAAGTTCATCTTTTGGACAACTCTAACTTGAAGCCACAGAGAAACAGAGATTTCATGCATTGTAGTTCCAACCTTAACCAACTTGAAAATAGAATAATCCAGTACAGATATGTTGAATTTTAAATGCTCTCTAGACATCTAGATTAAGAGTACTTCACATCTGAAGTTCAAGGAAAGGTCCTTCTGGACACTTTGGAATTATCAGCATATAGATATTAAAACCATGAGAATACTGAATTTACCAAAATAGTCATTACACATAGGGTAAGGAGGAGGTACCAATACAATCTGAGACATTCTGAAGTCAAGATGTAGAATAGAGAAGAACCAGGACAGGACATTGAAAGCAGCCAATAATTTAGGACAAAAATCAGGATAGCATGGTGTCATAGAAACAAAGTGAAGAAAGCATTTAATTTGGGAATAATTGACCATCTGTATCAAAATAAGATGGAAGACAAAGATTTAGTAATTGGCCTTAATAATGCACAACTAACCTTCATAAAAAATTTGGTGGAGGGGCCCCTGGGTGGTTCAGTTGGTTAAGTGTCCAATTCTTGAGTTTGATCCAGGTCATGATCCCAGGATGGTGGGACTGAGCCCTACATCAAGCTCTGTGCTGAGTGTGGAGCCTGCTTAAGATTTTCCTTCTCTCTCTCTCTCTCTCTCCCTCTCTCCTTCTCTCTCTGCCCCTCTCTGCCCCACTCACACTATCTCACTCTTGAAAATTAAAAAAAAAATGTTGGAATAGTGGTGCCAGATTCTGATTCTGATTGAAATAAGTTCAATAGAAATTTGGAAAGGTATGTAGGATTCAATGACTACAAATTTTTAAGTAATTTTCTTGCAAATTGAGAAGAGGAATTTCAAGGTAGTTAAATGACACGTGAGATCACTTTTGTAATGGGGAAAATTAGAATGTGTATAATACCGAAAATGATCCAATAGGTAAAAATGATGCAGGAGACATTGTGCAGTGAAATTCTTGAGTAAGAAAAAAATGGGTATATACAGTGCAACTCTTGATCTCAGGGTTGTGAGTTCAAGCCCCACTTTGGGTATAGAGATTACTTTAAAATAAAATATTAAAAAAAAAACAAACTTATTCTTTTTTTTTTAATTTTTTTTCCCACGTTTTTATTTATTTATGGGACAGACAGAAACAGAGCATGAACGGGGGAGGGGCAGAGAGAGAGGGAGACACAGAATCGGAAACAGGCTCCAGGCTCCGAGCCATCAGCCCAGAGCCTGACGCGGGGCTCGAACTCACGGACCGCGAGATCGTGACCTGGCTGAAGTCGGACGCTTAACTGACTGCGCCACCCAGGCACCCCTAAAACTCAGTTTTTAAATACTGAGATTAAATATCAGTATTAAGGGGCGTCTGGGTGGCTCAGTTGGTCAAATGTCTGACTTCGGGTCAGGTAATGATCTCATGGTTTGTGAGTTCGAGCCCTGCATTGAGTTCTGCAATGGGCACTGTTAGTGCAGAGCCTGCCTGGGAATCTCTTTCTCTCCCACTTTCTCTGTCCTTCCCCTGTTTATGCACGTGTGCGTGTGTGCACACACACACTCTCTCTCTCTCCCTCAAAATAAATTTTCATAAATAAATAAATAAATAAATATCAGGATTAACTTATATTTCCTTAAATGAGATTTTATAAAATATATTGCTCTAATAAATGGGAAAAATTACAAAGAGCCATTAATTAAGGAACACTAATTTCATGAAAATATGGCCTTTATATCTAAAAATTTTCACTTTTCATTTTAGGATACATAGATAACAAATCTTAACTCTTAAATGTTTAAATCAGTCATTTTTGTTATTACATGTCAATTATAATATATTTTGTTTTAAATTTTCTCTAAAGCAGAATATAGATTATATATTAATTCAAATATATAAAAGTAAGGCTTTTGGTCAAAATGTTAGATCCCTTCTGATTCTTTAGTTGTTTCTTTGTGGTTTTGGTATTAGACATTACTAATTTACCTATCTGAATGGTTATGCATTTGTCTACATATTGATGACCACTTCCTTGGTAACTTAAGTATTTATCATTACATGGTACTATGTTTTTGAAACATATTTCTTAGTACGCATTTGAATGTGGTGCTATAGAAATGGAATAAAATTATAAACCACATGACAGAGTCCAATGTGACACAGATATCTATTGCTAAGATGCCCTATGTCCTCTCGCCTACAGGAGTCACCTTGAACTTTAAGATTGAAATAAAACCAATCATTTCTCACAGTGTAAAACCCAGTGTACATGTTATCCTTGAAGATCCCTGGATATCTTAAATTTCTCTTGCTCATCTCTGGCTTCATTTTCTTGCCCCTTTGATCCTGAATCTCTCCTTTGTGTCTCATCTTTTGTATAAGCCATCCTTCCACACACTGAAGTCTAAACTGTCTTCTTTCTGGACAATTTTGGTAGCTCAAAATTGATACTTCATTACACAGGGTAATTTAGTTCTCTTTAAGGGCTTCCAGAGAGTGCCCTAAAGATTCTTTCTATTGTGTTCATGATAGTCTATCAAGTTATTTTCTTTAACAAAAGGACACACAACTGAGAGAGATTACGCTGAGATCTTAGGAAGCAACCACGTCTGTGTCAGCTGTGACTTTAAATAGCATTTTATCTTAGATACATATATATATTATATTTTCTTGATTCTCTGACACCTTTGATGGTAGAAAGTATCACAGAATTAATGGCAGCTTGAATTGGGCACAAAAAAAGCACTCCAATATCAGAATTATTTTTCTATTTTTATTTTTCAGGTATAAAATATAGTGATTTTTTTGCATTGATTGTAAGACATACTTGGATTACATGTGCTTTGTGCATATCATTTTAGAGTATGTTTATCGTACAAATTACTCACTTATATGAGTTCTTATTTTAATATAATCATTCTGTACAGTAGATGTCATCTCTACTTTACAAATGGAGATACTAAAACTCAAGGTATATGTGAGTTGCCCATGTTCTCTCAAACCTCAGCTGAGGTAGAATTTGGCATGGATATTCTCACTCCACTTCCAGCAATCTTTCTACTACATAATTAGAATAATTTAGAAAATGTTGGGTACATAGAAGCTAAATGAAAACATTTTTATTAGCTAAGAACAAAATGATAAGAATATGTATAGAGTAGTTGGAAAATGTGATGTCACATTGATGTGGCATAGAAACTTGACAATGTGTGATTTCTGGTAATTATTAAGGAAGTGCTTCAATGAGAATGAAAGGCAGATAATGCCTATGAGAGGGAAAAGCTAAGGTGAACATGATGAGAAGGCCATCCTATCTAAAAGATAAAACACATGCTACATTCTGTCAGATTCTCTAATTAAAATTGTGTATTTATATATAAGCAGGCCATATATCATCATTTCACAGGGGAGCTTCACAGGGAAGCTCTCCTATATAATCTAATCATTATGGGAATGGTGTATCATTATGACATTGGTCAGATTTTATTCTTGTTTCATATGGCATCACTCAAGGATTTAATAAGAAGAAACAAAGTAATGGAATGTACTTTAGGCATCTGGGGAAAAATGCACCAGTATAAAAAACCACAAGCTATATTGGGTGAGTTTCTTTATGGCACTGATGTTGAAAGAGACTCTACCTCTATCTAAAACTTTCTTTGATGTGGCTATAGTTTGAATATATGTTAGGATATGTAAAAAGGAAAAGCAATTGCTTAAAAGCCATCCTCTCATGGTGATCTCTAAAGTTTTTCCAGTTGTGTACTAGCTTCTACAACAATTTTTTACCAAATTCACTCAGGACACTACGAAAATTTAGAAAACATTCATGTGGTTTTTCAAAACCTAGCCACTTATACAGAGAATAGTTTAAAATTAACTTGTAACTTATTTTCCATCTAAAATTATTTTAATTATGTGACTCTATGTTCTTCTCTTGAATTCAGCCACTTTGGCAGTACAATACCAAATGGTGACTAAGGGGGCAGATCCATCATAATGAGCAGCAGAATATAGAAAAGAGGTATTCCAAAGGCTATTCAGAGTTCCTATATTTCATAAGTCCAAAGAGACTACCTAGAGACAAATAGTATTGCCATATGTTATTAATGATTATAAAATGTTAAATTTTGTCTTGGGACACAGTCCCTCTCCCACAAGTTGAAAGTTTAGCAGATTCTAACTTTTAAGTCATACTAACCATAAACTTTTTTAAAACTTATCTTTCATAAATCATCATTAAATTCTTTTTTATTGTAAGTATACTCTTTGAAGATAAAAGTCTATGACAAATAATATAAAACAAGTTTTTAATGTGTACAAGTCAGTTTTTCACCCCAGGGATATTGAACAAAAAGGGGAGAAATAAGACCATAGTATTCAAAATTTTCAATATCAACTAAGAAATTAAGGACTGATTATTTTACTGAGTGTTAAGTTTTAATTAGATAATAAGCACTTCCAAGAATTTTATAAAATTAATGTGTTTAGTGATTTTTTAAAAATTCACTTAGTATTTGAGGGTAGATCTTTTCTATACAAGTTATGCTGCCTTTTCACCCGAGATTGGTGTGTTATTAGACACGATACTGGTTTATAATGAGTGAACTATCCACCATAGCTGAAGACTGTCAGCTAATAATCTCAGAAGCTGGGAGAATGAGTAAGTCCATCCTGAGGAATTATCTGGACTCTGCCTCATGTCATCCACAATCCATTACATCCACTATAATGAGAAAGGATAAGGTTCAGAAAGGGCTTTTAAAAACTAGGTCTTGAAGATAAAAATTATACCATTGAATAATGACAAACAGATACTCCAGAGAAAGGTAAGTCACAGTGGCATGAAGGGTAGTAACGTATTTAAGGAAGTTCAAGTATAAATATATGTAACATTTATTATTTATAGTAATAATATGATGATGACAGAAGTAAAGTGCATTTAGCAAATGCTAACCATGTGTCAGAGGCCATGTAATTATTTTATATAAATAGTAGAGCCAAATATTATTTGTGGTAACCTGAACAAATAACTACAAATGCACAAATGTCAAAATCTTTCCTTCTTCTAGCCAGATTTTGAAAGGGGAAGAGTCTTACTTTATCTATATATATCCCCAGTCTCTCCTTTGCTGTAAAAATTCTCACTAATGTATAAAGAATAAATAATGGTAAACTTTTTGAAATGGAGAAGATATTAGCGTTTGCTAGCAAAAAAAAAAAAAGTATAATCAATGGGAAGGTGGGTTGTGGTTATCAAATGTCATTAGAAAGAATTCTTGTGGTGATAACTGTTTAGTATCTTGACTGTAGTGCTGGATAGAAAAGGCTACACACATGATAAAACTGTATGAAACTAAATAAACATGCAAATATGAGCAAATACACAAAAACAAACACACATACATATGAGTCCAAGTAAAACTGAGGAAATCTAAATAAGATGAATGGGTTGTATCAATGACAATATCCTGGTTTTTTTAAACATTTTTTTGAATGTTTACTTTTTATGGAGAGAGAGAGAGAGACAGAACGTGAGCAGGGGAGGACCAGAGAGAAAGGGAGACACAGAATCTGAAGTAGGCTCCAGGCTCTGAGCTGTCAGCACAGAGCCTGACACATGGCTTGAACTCACAAACTATGAGATCATGACCTGAGCCAAAGTTGGACGCTTAACCGACTGACCCACCCAGACACTCCCAATATCCTGGTTTTAATATTGTACTATAGTTTTTCAAAGTGTTACCATCAGGGGAAACTGGATAAAGGGTACATGGAATCTCTTTTTGTTATTTCTTACAACCTTATGTGAATTTACAATTAGCTCCATAAAACATGCCATTTAGAATTTTAAAAAATAATATAACTAGGCATTTTTAAGGATTAAGTTCTATTTGAGTTCATAGTATTGCCTGCAGCAATAATTTAAGGGTAAACTGAAACAGATGTTGTTGGAAGTATTAAAGTATTAGGTAGAAGGCTTCCCTATAATTTGCTTATTTCTCCCAGATACTGAACACAATAGGCTGATAACCCTTCTTCCACCAGCAATTCTACAAGTAGTTAAAAGTGTCTTTGAGAAAATGTGATGACTCTGACCAGAGTGCAGAACTTAGTGAACTATATATAAAGGTTAGCTGAAGAGCAGAGAACACCTTTAAGATTAAAAGAAACAATGGACCATATATATTGAACACTTATGTCTCATGCATTGTGCTAATGGTATGTTCTTTAACTCCTTAATATTCAAAACAATACTTCAATTTAGTTCTTATTATTGCCATTTTATAGGGAGATTAAATAAATTTCTAAGGTCATAGAGCTAATGAGAGGCAGGACTGGGATTCATATTTAGATCGTTTTCTAAGCTCCAGGTCATTACTTCTATGGTATATATCAGGAGCAAAGTATCGCTTAGTAAAAGTTCAGAATCTGGGGTATGGGATAAAAGATGAAGGACTGTGTCTTAACTGTATATTTTGTGAGTCCAGGTAGCAATACAGAAGACTTAGGTAAAAACCACTCAGAGTAAAGGATGTGAACAGTAATTCAGGGGCCATCCTCTAGTGCATTTTAACACTCTTCAAGGGATAACATTATGGCTAAATCTCTAGGATAGGATGAAACACAGCTATTTTTGAACGCTATATTTTTCTTTTTGCAGGTTTTCTCTGTTGGAAATAAAATAAATATATCTTTTATCCCATGTAAATTACAGCTTATGTTTATAATTTGAGAGCACTGTGAATGCCTACTGAAACTATCCTTGAAAAGGTCTTTGGTGACTGTTTTCTCCCCAAAGGAATAGTTGGTACTACCGCAGGTAATCTAATGAGGAAACTAGGATTGCAGATGCAATATGAGAAACATGTCAGTACAGATACAAACCAGGCATAAAAATAATTACTTTTTTCCATTCTTTCTGTTCACACCTCTACTAACTCTTTCATTTCTTTCCTCTCTCCTTTCCCTGTTCTGTTTTTTTTAAATACCTTTTAATTATCATTCTCTTCCATAATTTGCTTCATCTTTCTTCATCTCTCTCTCTCTTTGGGTCTGTCATTTCATTTCCTATTACATAACAGTACTGTCTGCTCTTAAACATAAATGCAGTCCTTTAATGCTTATCACTGTATTTTCGGTGTAAAATATGAACTAAGCCCATCCCCACATCCCTCCCTCTCCTCTCAAAAACCATTTCCCTGTGTCTAGACACTCACCTACAGCTTAGACTTGAATATATTCTTACATACTACATTTTTATGTAATAATCATGGAAATTATCATGATAATCTCTTTCTGAACTTTTAAAATGCATTTCTCATAAAATATATCTTTAAGTTTACCCTTGAGTATATCTCATTTCTTTGCCACAATTCATACTGCACATTCTAGTTGATTTTACAGTGTGGGATATTTTTGGTTTACAAACTCAGAATTTTCTTCCTCTCAGCCATCCTCAGTAATTGTCTATTCTCTCATGTGGGGCTATCCAAGTTTAGCCCAATGGAGGTCTTTGCTGGACACTATCCAAGGGGCACAAGTCGGCATCCTGCTGTGATGATTACATATGTTCTCATTTTTGCTTAAAGGGGAAAGAAACAACAACCCACAGTTAGCCATAAGTCCCAGGATGCCCACTTACCTTGATGGGGTAGTCTAACTAGCCAAGTGGTCTGGAAATTTCAGGCTAAAAAACTTTATCTCCCTGGATACACATTTGGACAATTTAGCTAAAGAAAAGTTATAATATGGAATCATTTTTTATCCATATAAGTATGAGATAAAAGCCACTTTTTTGTCCTAATTAAATTTAATGTGTTTCGTTCTTGGTTATTCTGGATGTACTTAAGCTACTGCATCAGTTTATATTCCTATCTCTTTTACATATTTGAGGAATCTGGATAGAAATCTTTCTAAAGTACTTCAAAGCCCAAATTTATTCAAAATCTACTCTTCAGAATAATCAGAAAAACATATTAAAAGTGTATTTAAAAGGAGAGATGTGATTGAAGATTGCGATGAAACCTAGTTTATAATTATTTATTTAAAGGTCATTTTCATCTGATTTCCCCAGTGGCTAACAGAAAACAGAGCCCTTCAAATCCCAGCAATAATTAAAAAGAAGGACAAAGTGCACTAAAGTTCTTGATATTGGGCACTGTGGGGAAGAATTTTGCCCTCAGAGACACATTTTCTTCTATACATAAATTCATAAAAAGATCTTTCAATTCATTTAAGTTCATTCCAATTGCCATTTTAAATAGTCTCTAAGCTATATTTAACAGTTTAGAAATCTATTTCTCTTGAATTTGCCCATTGTGACAATTATTAATCATTTTTATTTCACAGTTTCAAAGCTCCAGAGATATTGAGTATATGATGTGAACTCATTCAGTATATCTTTCTGATGCAATGGATGCCTCATAACCACAAATAAACAACCAATATTCTGAAAGTAATTTAAGTAGAATCCATCTACTTTTCTAAGGCAAACAAAGTAATGAACACCAAAATACTTACTGGGCAGAGGCCAAAAATAATTAATAAATTGACAATGATGTGGGTAAAAGAAGCTAGAATTTTTCTAAACTCATAAAAGATCAAAGAACAATTACCACAGAGCTGCATACCTAAAGGCACATTATTACTTTGGGTAGAATCTTGGAACTTTAGGGTTACAAGGAAACTTACAGCAAGGATTTTCAATGTTTTCAAGAGTCAAGACTCTTTTACACATCTGATGCTCTGTTATGAGCCCTCTCTTTAGAAAAATGTACACCTGAAGTGTACTTAACATTTTGCCTAACCACAGGTAGTTTATTTTTTGTTAAATTTTTTTTTCAACATTTATTTATTTTTGGGACAGAGAGAGACACAGCATGAACGGGGGAGGGGCAGAGAGAGAGGGAGACACAGAATCGGAAACAGGCTCCAGGCTCTGAGCCATCAGCCCAGAGCCCGACGCGGGGCTCGAACCCACGGACCGCGAGATCGTGACATGGCTGATGTCGGACGCTTAACCGACTGCGCCACCCAGGCGCCCCCTAACCACAGGTAGTTTAAAGAAAATCTGAAGATCTCTTAGGGATCATGTATTTCAGGTTGAAAACCCTGTCTTAGATGTAGGCAGGCCATATATTTTATAAATGCATTTATCAGTTTTAATGCATATATAAATGATGATCTGATCTTTCTTGAATACCTCTAGTGTCAGCAAAGTCATTACTATACAACATGTTTGATTTTTTGGATATATGTAATTGTTTACAAATAAGTTCTTCCTTCTATTTAACTGAAGTCTGATTCTTTTACAGGTCTATTCACTGCTACTTATTCATCCCTTTTAATGTGATAGCCTTAAAACATAACATATAGTTATAATAGCCTTCTTAGGCTTCCTTTTATTCAGGCCAAATATCTCCCAAACCTTCAATCATTCTCATAAAGTCTTATTTTGCAAGTCCTTAAATATTGTGAATGCTTTCCTCTGGGTATTCCAGTTTGAAAATGTTCTCCTTAAAATGTAGCAACCAAAGAGAAATGCACATGTAATGTGATATAAATAAAAGTTGTTTTGCCTTACTTACTATGTGGAATCAAAACCTAATCATGGGAAATTGGTCACTTTTTCCTCCCAAGCCCCAGTTCTTAAGAACAGATGACACTGGGAAGGATCAAATACAACAAATAAAATTGGGATCTCACCTATGTAATTACCTAAGAACTTTGAGGCATAACAAGATAATACTATTAGTCTCCTAATATCTCCTTAACATTTTATCAATGAAATCTCAGGAAGGTTGAGGGCAAGAATATCATTTTAGCTGTGAAAAATGAAAAAAAAAATTACATTGTACCCTGAATGGGTAAAAATTGTATTAATTTAAGGGAGTAGTCAGTATGAAATGTTGAAAAGAAAGTAAAGAATTTTCCAGTTTTATCAGACATTGGATATGGGTTGCAGGAATGTACAAGAAAGTCCTAGATGAAATATCTCAAAATGTTATCCTTTTCTTTTCCTGATTTGGCGGTCACCAAGATACTTTCTAATTATTCATTTGATTTCTCAAAGGCCCTACTACTGCAAGGGAGATGTCCTGGATAGAAAATGTAAGCATTCCAGTCACCCCTTTACCACCACCATTTTTATTTAATTCAGTAACCATAATGACTCATACTTAGTTTGAGTTCATTAAAAAAGTGATGAATTTTACCCCTTTTATTAGGTCATGGCTTTTTCGTATTGCATTTTTCAGTTGAATCTTGGACATAAGGATGGAATATTACTATCAATTTGTTACATGTTTTTTTGGAACTGATAACACCAATCAAGTTATTTGAATATAAGCTTAGTAGTGCATGTGCTAGTAGTTGTAGTACACACACACACACACACACAAAATGATAGTGCTGGTAGATAAGGTTGAAATCTCTTCTGTTATCTAAAATTATTGAGAAACTCTCCCAGCTTTCATCACTCAAAAATGTAATCCTTATCCTTGTTAAAGCCACTTAAAAGTATAAAGAAGAAGACAAGACTGAATAAGACCAATAGAGATACTGGTACAATTTGATAAAGGGCTATTTGGAACCACTGGCTCTGGTATTAGTTTATAGAGGCTGCTATGACAAATTACTACACACTTGGTGGTTAAAAATAACAGATATTTGTTCCCCTGCAATTCTTTACCTTCTCCAACTCCTGGGCAAGGTGTGTATGTTAATCTCCATGACAAAGAACCCTAACTTCAGCAGGACATTCATATCACCAAGCTCAGAGGAAACAAGAACTTACATTGGCTTTGTTTTGTCCTCATTGTCTTTACCTTGTGCTTTTGGGTTCCAATTAATTTTTGCTCTCTGCATTTTGCATCAATTTTTTTTTTTATCTGACAGCCTGCCGCGTATTTCCAGCTCTACCAGCATCAGATGCAAAGACAACAGGCTCTCAGATACTGTTTAACCAGCTCCCACAAATGCATAAAGTAGAGTCCAGAGGGACCTGGAGGTGTCAGCCATGGATAATTATCAAGGAACTTCTACATTCATCCAGGTAGATTTCAGAATTTCGATGGAACAATGACGTTTTATGACTCCCATTTTCCCCCTTTGTTAACAGAAGTGTCAGAAGCACTTATCTCATGCCTGTCTCACCATTGTATGTAGGGTGTGTGAGGAGCAGATGACTTGTCTCTTTACTTTCACAGGTCTACAAATTGAGAACTGTGCAGGAATAGCTGAACTATGTCCAAAAGGTTTATCCATTCTTGAACCTAATTTTCATGATGAGATTTTGGACTCTGAGATGATACTCTAATGGGATAAGACTTTTGTAAAAGTGAAGAGGGGATTAGTATATTTTTCATATGGGGGATGTGAATAATTTGAGAACAATAGGCAACATCCAAGATGTTCCCCAGTGATCCTCACCTCCTTATATTTTTGTCCTTGCGCCCTTAAGAATCCCCTACATCTTGAATGTGGGCTGGATTATGTGACTTCCTTCTAACAAGAAGAATGTGATGAAGATGGTAGGGTGTCACTCCCAAGTTTACGTTACAAAAGGACTGGAGGTTCCATTTCTGCTCTTTCCTTCATTCTGGGGGAGCAAGCTGTCCTACTATGGGTAACCCTATGGAGAGATGCAGAGATGCATATCACAATGAACTGATGTCTCTGGCAAAACTGAACCCTGTCAAAGCTATGTATGTGAGCTTGTAAGGAGTGCTTCCTCTAGTTATGTGTTCATATGAGACCACAGCCCTGGCCAGAATTGTAAAGATTTTTCATGAGACACCTTGAGGCAGAGGCATCAAGCTAAGCCATTACCAGATTCTTAACTCACAGAAATTGTGCAATAATAAATATTTGTTTCTTTAAGGCCCTAAATTTTGAGATAATATGTAAAAAAAACAATAGGTCACTTATACATTGATATCATGGAATAATGAGGTTAAGGATTATTAGTTAAATTTGGAATGCTTCTACAAATGGAAAATCATAACTATTAGATGCTGCCTTTATTTCTTCCACATTTTTATGTAAGAAATTCTGTTCTCAAATATTGAGATGTCATAATTTTATGCTCGTGTACCAACAATAAATTTCAATTACTTATTAACGTATGTAGTTTACTTTCCTATAGCTAATATAACTTAATTTTTTAAACTGTATTAAAATGTATTTAAAATCAATTATACATATCCAGTGATTATCCCTTGATACAGAAAATTTTTAAAAAGGAATATGTTTACCCTTATTTTGGTTACTCTTTCTTTTTGTTTTTTTGTTTATTTATTTTTGAGAGAGAGAGAGAGATAGAGCATGAGTGGGGGAGGAGCACAGAGAGAGAGGAAGACACAGAATCTGAAGCAGGGCCTGACCCAGCAAAATGGGAGATCATGATCTGAGCCAAAGTCCGACACTCAACCGACTGAGCCGCCCAAGCTCTCCTGGTTATTCTTATTAAATGTATCTTACATCCTCAGTATGACTTCCTATATTTTAAATTATTGATGATCTTGATCTGTTTAATAATCTATTATACACTTATATCTTAGGTTAATATCAGTCTTGACAGGCTATAGTTTCTTCCATTTAAAAAATTCTAGAAAGTTTTTAGCAATCTCTATAAAATCACCTTGATTATTTGGGAAATCAGTGTCTTCTACTGGCATTTTCTATTTCCTGTGACAGGGAACATAGAAGGACATAGGAGCAATGTAGTTTAACTTTCTCTTTTTTATTCTCTCACTTCTCTAGTAACATTAAACTTTCTCCCCCTCTACATAGTGATTTTCTTCTATTTTCTAAGCATAAATGAAATAACTCTATTCTGTTGTCACAATATTTTATCACAAACCTCCATTTACTTGGTATTTTAGAGTTTGGTTTTATTTTTTGGTTGGCTGGTTAGTTGACTGGTTTGTTTCCACACTATATCTAAAATGCTTCGTGCAATGTTTTCCTTTGCTTTTGTTCTTTATACTCCTTTTATTTTCATAATGATCTTTTTTAAGAGCTACTAAGATCATTAAACCTGTGTTTAAGTTGGCTTCTGAATTACTACCCTTTGTTTTTTTAAAAAAAGATAATTTCTGTTTATATTAATACATATTTATTTGTGAGGGTTACTAATCTCTATGTATTGTTCTTTCTAAGTTGTAACATTAACTATATTTTTTATGTTCTAATAAAATATTAAAAAAACTCATAGGATATCCTCATTTCATTCTATTACATTTTTTGAACAAAGGCTATACCACCAGTGCTCTAACTTAAATTCTTTTAAATATCCAAGCATCTATTACTGACACATAGACAACAACACACACACACATAAACACACAACTAAGTATTATTGATAAAATAACCTCCGTAACATTTCTTGTATTCTTTTTTTTTCTCAGACTATTCTACATTGTGGAGAGGTTTTAAGCAACCCATCAATCTAAATACACCTAGAGTTAACTCAAATCCCATATTGTTTCTCCTTTTTTATTCCCAGTGTGTTTTATTCAGAATACATCTTTTCTCTCTGTGGAATTTATGTGTGCTCTCTGCATTTACATTTCTATTACTTAGCATACTTATCTCTATAATCCCTGCTTGCATCCAGCTCCCCATAACCTCCTTAAGTATTGCACTCTAACAATGCTCTCTGAGGAAAGTCATCTATCTAATCTACATTCCTACAGCTGTAGGTTCAGACCATTCTGCTGTTTACCATTACTTTGACAATAAAATGTCCTTCATTGTTCCTCATAAATTATGTGTATGCACTGCTTATATTTTGAATAGTATATATTTTTTATCATATTTCTCTTTAGCACTTACAGGATCCATTTCCTACTCTGAACTTTTCCAGTATTGATGATAACTTGACAAATATTGCCAGGGTCAATTTTAGTCCTTAATTATAATGCTCAAAAATTGCCAGGTGATGATATGAATTATGTGCTTAAAGCATACATGAATATAATAATTAGATCAATAACTCAGTCGAAAATGAGAAGTCAACTCCAAATACAATGAAGGTAAGTTGAAATTAAAACTAATAAAATGCCATAAATCATCACGTGACCCGCTAAGTAGTAGCTGCTCACTCAGTAGTGTACTGTTTTTAAGCGTCCTGGTTAAACGCTGTTCTACCTGATCTTATTTATTTAATTTATTTTCCACCTGATCTTATCTAATATTTTCATTAACAATTTGGAAAAGAGAATAACAACTTAATTAGACTTCTAATTAAAGGAAAGGAAATGGAGAAACTGTGTGGCAAACTGCTGAGGACAGAAACAATATAAATAAAGAGAGGTTACCAAACTGGCAGGTAATGAAATGATGGCTAATAAAAAATAAGTGCAAGTTCATAGATAAGGAAATCAGGTATTAAAAATAAATTTTGTAATGTTTATTTTTGAAGGAGACAGAGTGTGAGTGGGGGAGGGGCAGAGAGAGAGGAAGACACAGAATCTGAAGCAGCTCCAGCCTTTAAACTGTCAGCACAGAGCCTAACGCGGGGCTCAAACTCACCGTCAGTGAGATGACCTGAGCCGAAGTCGGATGCTCAACCGACTGAGCCACCCAGGTGCCCTGAAAATTAGGTAATTTTTAAAGAATTTATTTATTTATTAAACTTTGGGGAGCAATGTTCTGTGCTAGGTACTGGAATAAGGGGAACATGGGACACCTGGGTAGCCCAGTTGGTTAAGCGTCCAACTATTGATTTCAGCTCAGGTCATGATCTCAGGTTCATGAGATGGAGTCCCATGTTGGGCTCTGTACTGATAGCACAGAGGCTGCTTGGGATTCTCTCTCTCTCCCTCTCTCTCTGCCCCTCCGTGCACTCATTCTCTCTCAATAAATAAATAAATAAGCATTAAAAAAATAGAATAAGGGGAACAGAATACAGGTCTTATCTTGAAGGACATCATGATTTAGAGACCAGTGTGTTTTAGAGCCCTTAAAACTAAAATTCCAATGCACTATTGCCACATGCTTAGATATGACTCAAAGTCCACTATCCCACTTTCAATATTATTAACCAAGATCTACATTATTCACAAAGACTGACCACATTAATTGGGCCATTTCAATTTCAATCCACACATGTTTCATTGTGATCAGGAGTGGAAACAAATATCATAAAGGGTAAATATTGATAGATATTTCCCAACTTAATGCCCTATAATTCTAATATCTTGAGAAATGTTAAATATTATAAATCTGGCAACATACTACTAGTACATTCATTAATGCCACTAAACAAGGTATCTTTGAACAAAAGTTTCTCTAGCATATTTTCTGAGGATGAAATAAAAAAGATCTTTGATAAGACTGGAGTTTGGGAAGATGGCAGAGTAGGAAGACTCTGAGCTCAGCCCATCCCATGTTTACAACTAGCTATCATCCACATCCTAGCACATAAACTGGAGAGCAATGTGAAGACTGGCAGAACAACCTCCACAACTAAATATAGAGAAGCAACATTCGAAAGGTTCTCATGGTCAGAAAAGGGGAGTGAGCTGCCCCCCCAGGAGGGAGACAGCTGTGTGCATGGAGAGGGCAGAAAAACAGGCCCTCAAACCAGGGACTTTACTCAGGAAGACTAATCCCCATAATGTTTGGTTTTAAAAACCCGAGGGGCTGAATTCTATGAGTTTGTATAATCAGTGGGACTTGGAACCTGGAGCATTGAAAGTCAGCAGACTTCAGCACTAGGCAAGCTGCAAGGCGAGTGATACTCGGGTCACTGCCCTTAAAAAAGATAGCAGTGTTTGAAGAGAAGCAACATAAAAATGGCACTTTGCTCAATGCTGGGAGGAAATAGGAGGAAGATCTGTCCATACTGATATCATAGTGTGTTGGGGGACTTCTGTGAAAATGAAGGAGGTGGCAGGTACAATTTTCCTTCCCACATTCCAGCATAAACACAGAGCCACCTGCTGGAGGCAGGGCTGTACAGACACTTGTAGCCTTGGCCAAGAGCTCAGGGCAAATTTTGCTAAAGCTGTGTGTGCACATCAGTCCCAGGCTCCAAACGCAGTGCCACCAAACGCAGTGCACACCTACCACACTATGCCTGGCTGTATTCCCCCAGCCACCATCGTGTGCTGAGCCCTGTCGCACCCAGCCATCATGGTGCACTGTGCCCAGCCTCCTACCCCCAGGTGACACACTGCTTCAGGGGATCCAGCATAGGATTAGTAGCCCAGTGCAAATCTTGCTAACACCACTGCCTCACTCCCAAGTTCCCCAGTGGGCAAGCCCCCTCACACCTGTCCCACCCAGGCTCCATGAATACCACAGAGAACAAGCACAGCTCAACAGCAGGCAGAGAGTCAGTGCAAACTACTGCATTGAAAGGAAAAGTAACTCAGACACAACAGCAGGGTGTAAGCAGCACACATAGGATACCCCCTGAAGTGCCGAGGTCTGGTGAACACGGGACACTGCACTGAAGGGCACCCCAAGACCTTTTCTTTGTAAAGTCACTACTTTCAAGAGCAGAGGACACAGACGTTCTTAACACACACAGACACATATAGGCAGACAAAATGAGGAGACAGAGAAATCGGTTGGAAATGAAAGAAGAAGACAATGCCATGAACAGGGATCTAAGCAAAACAGATATAATTAGCATGCTTGAGACAATTTAAAGAATTTAAATTTGGGGCGCCTGGGTGGCGCAGTCGGTTAAGTGTCCGACTTCAGCCAGGTCACGATCTCGCGGTCCGTGAGTTCGAGTCCCACGTCAGGCTCTGGGCTGATGGCTCAGAGCCTGGAGCCTGTTTCCGATTCTGTGTTTCCCTCTCTCTCTGCCCCTCCCCTGTTCATGCTCTGTCTCTCTCTGTCCCAAAAATAAATAAACGTTGAAAAAAAAATTTAAAAAAAAAAGAATTTAAATTTAAATCCCATTTAAAATTGCACTAAAACAATAAGATACCTAGGAATTAAACTAACCACAGGTGAAACACCTGTACTCTGAAAAATATAAAATACTGATGAAAGAAATTAAAGATAACACAAAGAAATGGAAAGACATTGCATGCTACAAATATTGCTAAAGTGTTTATATTACCCAAAGCAATCTACACATTTAATTTCAATTCCTATCAAAATACCAACAGCACTTTTCACAGAGGTAGAGCAAAGAATCCTAAAATTCGTAAGGAACTAGAAAATACCCTGAATAGCCAAAGCAATCCTGAAAAAGAAAAGCAGAGATGAAAGCATAATAATTCTGGACTTCAAGTTATATCACAAAGATGTAGTGATCAAAACAGTATGGTACTGGCACAAAAATAGACACATAGATCAATAGAACAGAAGAGAAAGTCCAGAAATGAACCCATAACTATATGGTCAATTAATCTTTGACAAAGTAGGAAAGAATATCCAATGGGAAAAACACAGTTGGGAAAACTGGATGGTAACATGCAAAAGCATGAAACTGGACCACTTTCTTATACCATACACAAAAATAAATTCAAAATGGATCAAAGACCTAAATGTGAGATCTGAAACCATATAAATCCTGAAAGAGAACATAGGTAGTAACTTCTTTGATATCAGCTGCCGCAACTTTTTTCTCCTATGTCTCTTGAGGCAAGGGAAACAAAAGCAAAAATAAACTGTTGGGAATTCATCAAGATACAAGGCTTCCAAACAGCAACAAAACAAAACAAAACAAAAAAGCAAACAAACAAACAAACAAAATCAAGATTTAAAGGCAACCTACGGAATGGGAGAAGATATTTGCAAATCCTATATCTGATAAAGAGTTAGTATCCAAAATATATAAAGGGCTTATAAACTCAACACTGAAAAACCAAATAATCCAATTTAAAACTGGGCAGAACACATGAACATATATTTCTTCAAAGAACACATGCAGATAGCCAACTGACAAATGAAAAGATGTTCATCTTCACTTAACATCAGGGAAATGTAAATTAAAACTACAATGATATATCACCTCACACCTGTCAGAATGGTTAAAATCAACAACACAAGAAACAACAGGTGTTGGTGAAGATGTGGAGAGAAAGGGGAACACTCTTGCACTATTGGTGGCAATGCAAAACTGGCACAGCCACTGTGAAGAACAGTATGGAGGTGCCTCAAAAAGTTAAAAACAGAACTATCCTATGATCCAGCAATTGCACTACTGGGTATTTACTCAAAGAGTCCAAAAACACTAATTCAAAGGGATACATGCACACCAATATTTATAGCAGCATTATCTACAAAAGCCAAGATATGGCAGCCACCCAAATGTCCATCGATTGATAAATGGATAAAGAAGTAGTATGTATATACGATCAAATATTACTCAGCCATAAAAAAGAAATAAACCTTGCCATTTGGAACAACATGGATGGAGCTAGAGAATATAATGTGCAGTGAAATAAGTCAATCAGTGGAAGGCAAATACTACATGATTTTACTTGTATGTGGAATTTAAGAAACAAAACAAATGAGCAAAGGGAAACAAGAGGGTCAAATCAAGAAAAAGACTTGGTGAGAGAGAAGAAAATGATGGTTACCAGAGGGGAGGTGCGTGGGGAGATGGGTGAAGTAGGTGATGGGGGTTAAGTCGTGCACTTGTGATGAACACTGGGTGATGTGTGGAATTGTTGAATCACTATATTATACACCTGTAACTAATATAACACTGTATATTAACTAGAATGAAAATAAAAACTTAAACAAGAGTAACATATATAAACAACAAACAGAGGATATTTGCTGAAAGGCTTATAAAAGATCTTTGGATGAGGAAAATTTCATCCACCATTTCCTTATTTTTAATTTTAGGCATTTATAAAGTTCCATTTTCAAACTTGTAGAAGTGAAAACAAAAGTACAGGTTTGTGAGATTCAGGAATGTCTCAATTCTATATAACTAGAAAAAATAAAAAAGTAATTTGATGATAATACTGATTGATATTATACAAAAATATTCAAGACAAGTAATTAAAATATGTCTGTATGAGAATAGCTTTACTGCTGTCATTTTTAGCTATTATTAAAACAATATTATTCACCAAAGAGATTAAGCAAATATTTCAACTTAACGTGTCAAAAACATAACTCTTGATAGCAAACAGTAAAACCTATTCCTCTCACAGCCTTCCTCAACACAGAGAATGTGAATTTCTATGCTACTTGTTGCTCAAACCAAAATATTGGAGGTCTTCTCGACTATACTTCCCTAATAACTCATAATCAAATACATCAGCAAACTTTGCTAGTTTCTTTCAAAAAATTTTAAAATAAAAAATCCAACCAATTCTTACCTTTCTCAAAGCTACTACCCTAACAGAAAGTATCTTGTTCATTTTATCCCATGTTATACCTGTGACATAATTTTTTTTCTTCAGTCATGAAGCCCCAGATATAGAAATCCCCTTAGGGGCGCCTGGGTGGCGCAGTCGGTTAAGCGTCCGACTTCAGCCAGGTCACGATCTCGCGGTCCGTGAGTTCGAGCCCCGCGTCAGGCTCTGGGCTGATGGCTCAGAGCCTGAAGCCTGTTTCCGATTCTGTGTCTCCCTCTCTCTCTGCCCCTCCCCCGTTCATGCTCTGTCTCTCTCTGTCCCAAAAATAAATAAAAACGTTGAAAAAAAATTTTTTTTTAAATAAATCCCCTTATTGTTCATCCAATTCACTCTTCATATTCTTGCCTCCAGGGCCTTTGCACATGTTTTTTCTCTCTGCCAGGAATGATTTTCCTTCAGGTATTTGTGTGGTTCCATAGGTTCTTTTACGTTTCTGCTCAAATGTAACTTGTTCAGAAAGGGCTTTCTTCAATACTCTTAAAGTAGTAGTAAGTGGTTAAAGTAGTAAGCTATATCCCCATTACTATTACCCTGCTTCATGCTTTTTCATATCACTTGTCATCATCTGTCGTATTCTAAATGTACTTCTTCATTTGTTTAATTTCTATTGACCTCACTATAGTGTAATCTCCAGGAGTGTAAAGATATAATATATCATGTTTTGTTCACTGCTGTTTCCCTAGTGCCTGGAAGCATATGTTTTAGACTTCTCAAAGTATTTCATAAATAAATGATTAAATATTAAAATATATGTCAGTTGCAAGGAGTGAAATTAGCTGATAGTCTCCCCTTGCAACACCTTTGAAATTTACCACAATGTTTACACTGAAGGCAAGCTCTCCCCAGGACTGCTTCTAGTCAATGAGCACAGCAAAGGTACTAACTAGAGCAAGCCCATTTCTGCCCAATGCATGCCTTGTTTAATGGGCAACATAAAGATCTGAAATATAGTCTGTGGCTCTTCCTATCTAAACTTCCTTCCTTTCACTTCTCTTGTCACTGGTGTCAGACCTGATTCATGGTCTGTGTCTCTCCTTTCCTACTCCTGTTTCCTTGCTACTTCTTCCCTCACAGGCATTTCCCCCAATAAATCTCTTATACCTTTTTTCTCTCTTCGTGTTTGTTTCTGTGGAAACCTTAAAGTGATAGATATTATTGTTTTGAATTTACCATTTATTTTTTAGGAATAAAAATTATGTATAATATTTTGTTTAAAAAAGAATTTTTTAGCGGCTCCTGGGTGGCTCAGGCAGTTAAGCATCCGACTGATTTAGGCTCAAGTCATGATCTCACAATTGGTGAGTTCAAGCCTCACATTGGGCTCTGCACTGGCAGTGCGGAGCCTGCTTGGGATTCTGTCTCTCCCTCTATCTGCCTCTCTCTCTCAAAATAAATAAACTTAAAATTTTTATTAAAAATGAAAATTAATTAATAAAAAGAAAAATAATTTTTTAGTTACAGAAAAAAATAACTACATTGTGAGAGAGACATTGAGAAAGAAAGAAACAGAGAGAGACAGGAGGATAAAGAGAGAGAAATTTTTCCCTCTACTTTAAGGAGTTGGGCTTATCTTAGTGTAGCAATTGCTGAGATCAGTGGCTGGAAGGAGGAAGATCCAGGCAGTAAATGCAAGAGAGCTTTGAGAAACAAAACAAAAAAAGCTGAACTAGCCACCAGCCAAAGGGGCTAACAACAAGCAAGTAGTAGAAATCAAATTATGATGGTTAAATTGGAGGAGGTCTAGAAATTGACATGGGCATAAAAAGCAAAACTGGGATAAAGTGAGATGGTTCAATAATTTTCTACAAAATGAGCCATGGAACATAATGCTGATTTTATGCTGTGCTCTAGGGCATGCTCTGGGTAAATAATGACAGCACTTTTACATTACAACATACTTCATGAAACATGGATGTAGATAATAGATTTCAAAATACATTTTCAAGTTATTTAGTGTTTACTTTAACAATCTGTGCCTTTATTATTTTAGTCTATGTTCTGGCATGTCAGATATTAAGGGAAATGTTCATAAAACACAATACAGGGAGGCCCAAAGATCTGGGAAAATTCCAAGAGAGCCCCAGAGATCAAAAATACATTGCTCTTTAGCACCTACATGATAGCAGGGACCAAAGTAATTGACTGCAGAAAGACACATTCATAAAAATTTCAGGGCCCTTTCTGGACTCCTCTCTGTTAAGAATTTCTTTAGAATATTATAATGCCAGTAATGGCCACTGCATCATGCACCTACCAGCAAGCTAATTCACAGATTGATTTGAAAGCTACAATGTAATTGTAATATGGGCCACACCATCTAAGAATAAAGGGAGGATTTAGGTTGAAATATGAAAATTATCAACATAATTTATAACCAATTTGGAAAAATTGACTTTCTCAGCATGAATATGACATGAAAGGTTTTTGAGCCCAATAACCTGTTTCTGGGGGTGCCTGGGTGACTCATTCGGTTAAGCTGATTTCAGCTCAGGTCATGATCTCACAGTTTGCGACATCAAGCCCCTCATTGGGGTCTGTGCTGACAGCTCAGAGACTGGAACCTGCTTTGGATTCTGTGTCTGCCTCCCTCTCGCTGCCCCTCCCCCACTTGCACTCTGTCTCTCTCTCTCTCTCAAAATAAATAAACATTAAAAAAAGAAAAAAGAGAAAACATCTCTGAATACATGAAGTAGGCATTGGTGATCTAGGGATGCCAAACAAAATAGATAGGCCCTAGCTCTTGTTGATACTTGATATGGGTTTCAAAATATTTCCTCATGATTCCAATATGGTACCAATGGAATTAGTACTGTAATTCAAGATTTTATGATCATTTTTTTCAAAAGCATTTAGTTATAGGGGAAAAGTCACATATAAACACTGGCTAGAAATGTTTTACAATGTAAAAATACATTCCATCAATTTGGAGCATTAAAGTCAAAGAAATAGTTTGCCAGCAAAATGTTATTGGAAGGAGATATTCTGCAGTGTATGCCCATATTTCCTTCAAAGAAGTGGAGCAAACAGGTTAGTGTCAAACATGTTAGAGGTATCCCATAGTACAGATCCTCATATTTCAGTTGAACTTTCCTGGTGTGACTAATTAGCAAGGTACTTAATCCAAGGGAGTTTAAAACTGTCAATGGGCTAAAAATAATTGACTGCAATGTAGGAAATTCAGAGAATAATATTCAATACAAAAGAGATTTGTCACTAACAGTGTTTATACATCACTTCAGTTTTAATGTGACTGACTTGAATGTCTGGTGCAGCAGCAAAACATTAAAGGTGTTGCAGTATCTATCCGACAGGCAAAATCTTAAAGATGTATATTTCCTTCAATGCAATAGACTAGATGAGAGTAACATGGAAAATGAAATCCATTATCTGCTGAGTTAGATCTTAAAGATCTTGCTAGAAGAGCAGAGTATTAGTGATACTCACAAGGAAGTTCTTATGCAAGTTGTCTAAACATAAAGGCACATCATGACTTAAAAGTGGAAATGAAGAGAAAGAACACACAAAAAAATATGGCAGTAACAAGAGATTCTCTTGCTTCATTTCAGTGGCTTATGAAATCAGCATTTTGTCAAAAGCCAAGCAGGAAATGAAAGTTACATTATAAATTGTATCATTAAATGGGATGATCCAGACACTTGATTGTCAGGAGAGAGATGTGAATTCCATAGGAAGTAACCACTGACTGATGATTTCATTCATTTTGGAAGACCTTCTGTGTAGTGAGACTGAAAGATTTTAGATAAATTTAACTTCTTTACGAAAATATATTTCCCTAGTAAGATGACTAGCTTTTTAGAAATGGCTAAATGTCAAATCATGAAGAAATTTGATGACACATGTAAATCCAGGCTTGACTGTGTGGTTATAAATGCCATTTTGAGCTTTATAGTATGCATCCCCTATTAGGTCTTTACTGTTCTCTTTATTTGTCAATGCAAGCTCTTTTAGTATTACTTACACAAATCTCTCAGGGCTGCACTCTATTAATCTTTAGGAAAACTTGCTACAAAGACTTCCCTTTATGAGATGGAAATGTTTAATGTTTTCAGCATGAGTCCAGCATTACTAGGAGAGTATATCATAGGGGTTTTGAAGCATTGAATCAAACTTCCCAGATACGTAATGCATCCCTCTTGGACAGCAAGTCAAACAGAAAAGGGCATGTATAGGGCTCAAAGAGTTGGTGGTGGTGACTGAAATTTCACTACAAATAAAATCTTGCATCATTCTTTTTTAACGTGAAAGCATCATAAATATTAACTTGTCTTTCTAACTAAATTGGGAAAACATTTGTTAGTTTGAGTTCTTTCAAAAGCAAAGGCTGAAACAAAAATTTAAGTATAGGTAATTTATTTGGAGATGACCAAAAGAAACAAATGAATGAGGAAGATATAGCAAAAAATAAGGAAAGGTCAAAAAAGGAGGTGGTAACAAGTACATGTTTTTTCCGTTGGTTTGTTTCTTTTGTTTGTTTCTTTTGCAGAGAGCAACTGGGGCTTATTCGAAAAGGAATTCTCTGAGGTACCATGTAGAACATGACTTGGGACTGCCTTACTGGTAGCCAGGGTGGCTGGGTCAACTAAAGCAGATGTGGGCACCTATTTATTGATTCCCATCCCTCAGTGATTGAAAGTTGTATAAGAAGAGATGCATGGGCTTAAATACCCAACATGACCACTTGCAACTGAGCATATTCTTGGAGAAATCCTTCAGACAGAGAAGAAAAAATACAGACACAGCTGTTTTGAATGAGAGCTTTCAGCATGCTAGGAATTTTTCTCAGAGACAACCTTACTCAGGTAGCCTACATAATATTGAAAGAGACATCAATAGTATCCTACACATATTTGTTTTGTGATTTTTTTCAATAGTGTATCTGGAAATACAAATACTACATTGCTTTATGCCAATGAAATAAGGGAATAAAAGTGCATATGGGGGGGACATATCTGTTTTTCACCTTTATTAATTATCTCAGTTGGGTCTAAGCTGACAAGGAAATAACACTTTGCCTGGTAGAGGAAGGGATCACATCTAGAGAAAGGCCCTGAATTACATATATACAAGCAGATGGCGCTACTTTCTGAATAGAATTATTTGACAGTATTTTGATTCTGATCCATTTATTCATTTTAGAAATCACTGCCTAATCTGCACTTCTAAAGACTTTATCAGGAGCTTGAAACATTGATGTAAAAATGTTTCATTTTATATTTTAAGAATATTGAACTTCTAGAGTGTCTCAGGCATGATTTATGTATCAGGCCATCTTAGACTTGACTGCCACTTAAAATATAGAAACTAACAGTTTTAGAAAAGACAGAGGTACACTCTACTCTAGACTTCCTTTTGTATTGCTTTGATCTAATTAGAGAACACTCAGGTACATATACAGATCACACACACACACACACACACACACACACACACACACCACACCCATACACACAAGTTGGTATCCTTGAACTCAGTAAGATTAAGTGATCAAGAAAACACAATACTTTGCTTTAAAAAGTCATGTGAAAAGAAAATTTTAAACAGAAATTAAGGAATTTATTAATGGCTCAAAACTTCACAATAAATAGGTAACTTTGCTAATATTTGCTAAACTAAATTCATTAAATATATTTCTGATATTAAAAACAGCAGAAATTCAAATACACATTTTTTTTTCTTGCTGAATTTCAATTAGTGAAAAACCTTAATTTTTCCAACTGGAAAGATAAGTTGTATATAGTTGAGAAAACTGTTAGTAAACAGAATTTTTTTTTTTGGAAGTAATACATTTTGCTAAATTGGGAGTGAATTGTCCAAATTAGGAACTTTTAGAAGACAGCAGATTAGAGCTGTATTCAGTTTCCACAAGATGTATAAAATGGTAAAGCCAATTTTTTTAACTGAAATGTTTGTATTCTCATATTTTTTCTGATTAGATACACAAAATATTTAATGGTAGTTGTCTATGGTTTGTGAATATATAAATTTAGGGGATTTTTTTTACCTTTTAATTTGCTTTACATTGTTGAATGTCTACAGTGCTTAAAAATAAAGATGGCTGTAAAAATACTATTTTTAAGGTGTCTGTTTTATCTGGGGAATCACAAATATCACTGGTTATTAAAATAGGTAAATGATAAATATAGAATGCAAAATCAATTTTGCATGATATACCAATAACAAAATAGAAAATATTTTATCAGTATTTAACCTAAAAATAGACTTACTAGCAAAATGATGACCCTACAATTGGTTTGCAACTGGTCATTTAAAAGTAACTCAAATGGGAATGCAAGCTGGTGCAGCCACTCTGGAAAACAGTATGGAGTTTCCTCAAAAAACTATAAATAGAACTATCCTAAGACCCAGCAATTGCACTACTAGGCATTTATCCAAGGGATACAGGTGTGCTGTTTCGAAGGGACACATGCACCCCCATGTTTATAGAAGCACTATCAACAATAGCCAAAGTGTGGAAAGAGCCCAAATGTCCATTGATGGATGAATGGATAAACAAGAGGTGGTATATATACAATGGAGTATTACTCAGCAATCAAAAAGAATGAAATCTTGCCATTTGCAACTACGGGGATGGAACTGGAGGGTATTATGATAAGTGAAATTAGTCAGTCAGAGAAAGACAATATCGTATGATTTCACTCATATGAGGACCCTAGAAGACAAAACAGATGAACATAAGGGAAGGGAAACACAAATAATATAAAAAAATGGAGGGGGACAAAACAGAAGAGACTCAAATATGGAGAACAAACTGAGGATTACGGGAGGGGTTGTGGGAGGGGGGATGGGCTAAATGGATAAGGGGCACTAAGGCATCTACTCCTGAAATCACTGTTGCACTATATGCTAACTAATTTGGATGTAAATTTTAAAAAATAAAAAATAAAATTAAGTAAATAAATAAAAAAATAAAAGTAACTCAAAGCTTGAAATTTGGTCTTACATCAAAAATATTTATTATACACATGAAAATATTTTTACTGGATCTCCAATTATATTGAGAGTTTTGCAGTCTAGATTGTAATCTCTCTTAGAATCTGAATTAACTACAGATCATATTGTTTTAGCAATTCCAAGTAGATACATTAAGGTCACTTATGAATCATATTGGCTGGAATAATATTTAAAATTATGGGTCCTAGGAATGCAAACTTAGGATAGCCAGTTTATACTTGAAAACCAATGAATAAACCACCTAAAAAGACAGAAGAGAAGATTCTCTGAAAGAAGACTCAATCCATCCTATCAGTGTTTCAAAAATGAGTGATTTCTACAATTATTTCATTAAAAGCAAAGAGCTTAAAGCATATTTATGTGAACTATGTATGTGTATATGTGTGTATGGGAGGTAAGTGATTTTGATTACTAAAGACATCTTTACATTTTTTTAACATTTATTTATTTTTGAAAGTCAGAGAGAGACAGAGCATGAACAGGGGAGGGGCAGAGAGAGGGAGACGCAGCATCTGAAGAAGGCTCCAGGCTCTGAGCTGTCAGCACAGAGCCCGATGCGGGGCTCGAACTCACAAACCGCGAGATCATGACCTGAGACGAAGTCGGTGGCTTAACTGACTTAGCCTTCCAGGCGCCCCTGATTACTATGGATATCTTAAGAACCAGGATAATACAAAAAAATTAAATCTTCCAAAATGTTCATATTTTATTGCTATTAGAAGATTTCCAAGATAGGGAGTACTTTTATATACTTAATATTGTTTTGTTAGATTGAAAGGCATAATTTTTCATATTTTATCTAGTTTACTTTTTTAAAAAAGTTTATTTTCAGATATTCACTAAAGTTGTTTCAAAAGAAGTCAATTCAATGAATCAATAGGTTGCTGTTTATTTAAGAGCAAGAATGGTATAGAATAGAAAATTTGGTTTCAGAGTAAGACAGAGCAGCATGTAAATCCTGGATTAACTAGCACTAAATATGTATTATTTAAAAATTTACTCAAAATATTTGTATCTACTTTTCATATGTATAACAAAATAATTACTTAACTTGCAACATAATTATAAGGAGATTAAATAAATGCATATGATTCACACCCTATATGTTCAATAATTGAAATTTGTAAATCCTAATCCACTTGATTGCTTTTTCAACAGAATGGAGTGATTGGTTTTTATTTCCTTTAATCAATTATAACTCATAAATACTATTATTCATTTCAATGTTCACATTTTCTCATGTTGGTCTCCTGTGTTCCTTTGATATATCCATATTTCTTTGAGTCTTTACTATTTTCTGGTGCAAAGGATGTTCCAGGCTCATCTTGCATGTTTCCTATCCTAGCCCTGAATAATGGTATTTAGAAACCAAGGTCAAGGTACTGGGTATACTCATTGCTACTCATATGTCATTCCTTCTTAACTCTCTCAGCAAGCATTTTAAGTTTATATCAATACTTCCAATTCCAGCCCAGTGCTATAAGGTACATCTTCCTTTTTTCATATCAGGAACCCATTATCCAATAGTGAGAAACCTGCATCCCATTATATTCAATATATTTACTCGAGTCTAGAATATACAGAACACAATTTAAGAATTTATAAACCCATGCTACTGCTGATAATAACCCTGCCAATTACAGTTTGAAATTTATTTTTAAATATAGTGAAATATATAAATCTTCTGTATAATATAATGAGCTTGGACAAAGGTATGTTACTGCATAAACCACAAATGTATTAGGATACAGAATATTTTCATCATCCCACAAATTCCCACATGCCCTTTTCCAGTCAATTCCCTTTCCAAAAAAAAAAACCAACTTATTTGATGATTGCTTTCAACCATAGATTAATCTGTACCAGAAATTCACATAAATGGAATAATAAAGCATGTACTATTATAACTAGTTTCTTTCATGCAGTATGATGTCTGTAAGATTCATTCTTGTGGTAGAAAGAATGAATAATTCATTCCTTTTAATTACTGAATCTTATTTCTCATATTAATATACTACAATTGGTTTATCCATTCTCATGTTGATGAAAAATTATTCATAAAGTTTTTCATAATTAAGAGAAAAGCTGTGATGCACTTTCCTGTACAAGTCTTTTGCAAACATGTAGTTTCTTTTCTATTGGGTAAATACCTAAATTGAAACTGCTGGCAGTTAGGTTGGGTGTATGCTCAACTTTATAAGAAAATATTAAATAGTACACCAAAGTAGTAGTACTATTTTACACTCCCACCAGCAATATATGAGCTTCGTGGGGTTATTACTGTCATTGAAATGGACTCTAGAGGGGTGTCTGGATGGCTCAGTCAGTTGGGCTTCTGACTTCAGCTCAGGTCATGATCTTGCGGTTTGTGGGCCTGAGCCCTGTGTCGGGCTCTCTGCTGACAGCTCAGAGCCTGGAGCCTGTTTTGGATTCTGTGTCTCTCTCTTTCTCTGTCCCTTTCTTGCTCTGACGCTTCCCTCTCTAGCTCTCAAAAATAAATAAACATTAAAAAAATTAAAAAAAGAAATGGAGTCTATATGTCAATTTGTGAAGAGGTGACATTAAAAATGTCTTTCAATGTTTGAAAATGATATATCCTTCCATATAATTAGCTTCTTCAATACTTTTCATTAATGCTTTGAAAAGTTTAGTATACCAGTCCTTTTGGAGCTATCACTGCTAGTATAGAGAAATATGATTGATTTTAACATAGTGACCTAGTAAACTGTGACTATACTAAGTTCAATTATAATCATTGCCCTGTCAATTTAGGACTTTTTATATAAGATTTTATATACAATCACGTTGTTAATATAGTCAGTTTTATAGCTTCCTCTTCAACCTTTAGGTTTTTATTCATTTGTCCTTGTTTTGCACATCTCCAGGGAATGTTGAACATTCCCTGAACATGTTGAACATGTTTAGGCTAAACACCCTTCTTTATTTTGGAAATTAGGAGGAATGTTTTCAACAACAAGCAATATAATTCTAGATGAAGGATTTCCATACATACCTTATATCAGAGTGAAAAAACTTTCTTCTATTTCTAGTTTTGGAAGTTTTTATTATAAGTGAGTGATGAATTTTTAATAACTTTTTCCCTGTCTCTATTTCATGACCAAGTATTTTTCTGCTTTATTTTGCTAATGTGGTAAAAAAATATTTTGTGATGTTTGAATGTTAAACAAACCCTGTATTTGTGGAATAAATCTCACTTGGTCATAAAGCATATAATACTAGATTAGATTTTCTTATTTTTAAGGAATTTTGCTTCTGGCTTCATGAGGGATACTGTTGTGCAATTTTTCTGTTTTAGGATCTTTCTCAGGTTTTGTTACAAGGTTATGATGGCCTTATATTACAAGTTGCCAAATTTTGCTACATTCTTTTTTTTTAAATAGTTTTGTGAGATTGGTATAATTTTTTTAATATTCATTTAATTCTCCACTGAAATCATCTGGGACTATATTCTGATAAATTCAACTTATTTAATAAATATAGAATTATGCATATTTTCTCTCTTAATTCTTATGTCATCTTTGAAAAACTGGTTTTGACAAATTTGTCCTTTTCATCTAAGTGATCAAATTTATTGTCATTTTTAAAAAGATTCTCTTACTGTTCTTTTTTTTAGAATATTCAGTTTATTTTTTTTTCTTAATATGAAATTTACTGTCAAATTGGTTTCATACAACACCCAGTGCTCATCCCAACAGGTGCCATCCTCAATGCCCATCACCCACTTTCCCCTCCCTCCCAACCGCCATCAACCTTCAGTTTATTCTCAGTTTTTAAGAGTCTCTTATGGTTTGCCTCCCTCCCTAATTTTTCCCCTCCCCCTCCCCCCTGGTCTTCTGTTAAGTTTCCCAGGATCCACATAAGAGTGAAAACATATGGTATCTGTCTTTCTCTGTATGATTTATTTCACTTAGCATCACACTCTCCAGTTCCATCTACGTTGCTACAAAAGGCCAGATTTCATTCTTTCTCATTGCCACGTAGTATTCCATTGTGTATATAAACCACAATTTCTTTATCCATTCATCAGTTGATGGACACTTAGGCTCTTTCCACAATTTGGCTATTGTTGAGAGTGCTGTTATAAACATTGGGGTACAAGTGCCCCTATGCATGAGCACTCCTGTATCACTTGGGCAAATTCCTAGCAGTGCTATTGCTGGGTCACAGGGTAGATCTATTTTTAATTTTTTGAGGAACCTCCACACTGTTTCCAGAGCAGCTGCACCAGTTTGCATTCCCACCAACAGCACAAGAGGGTTTCCATTTCTCCACATCCTCACCAGCATCCATAGTCTCCTGATTTATTCATTTTAGCTGCTCTGACTGGCATGAAGTGCTATATCAGTTGGGTTTGATTTGTATTTCCCTGATGAGGAGTGACGTTTAGCATCTTTTTATGTGCCTGTTGGCCATCTGGATGTCTTCTTTAGAGAAGGATCTATTCATGCCTTCTGCCCATTTCTTCACTGGATTATTTGTTTTTCGGGTGTGGAGTTTGGTGAGCTCTTTATAGATTTTGGATATTAACTCTTTGTCTGATATGTCATTTGCAAATATCATTTCCCATTCCGTCGGTTGCCTTTTAGTTTAGTTGATTGCATTCTTTGCAGTGCAGAAATTTTTTATCTTCATGAGTCCCAATATTTCATTTTTGCTTTTAATTCCCTTGCCTTTGGAGATGTGTCAAGTAAGAAATTGCTGCTAGTTTCATTCTTCTGCATGTTGCTCTCCAGTTCTCCCAGCACCACTTGTTAAACAGACTTTTTTTCCATTGGATATTCTTCCTGCTTTGTCAAAGATTACTTGGCCATACTTTTGTGGGTCTAGTTATGGGGTTTCTATTCTATTCCATTGGTCTATGTGTCTGTTTTTGTGCCAATACCATGCTGTCTTGATGAATACAGCTCTGTAGTAGAGGTTAAAGCCTGGGATTGTGATGCCTCCTGCTTTGGTCTTCTTCAAAATTACTTTGGCTAGTCGGGGCCTTTTGTGGTTCCACACAAATTTTAAGATTGCTTGTTCTAGCTTCAAGAAGAATGCTGGTGCAATTTTGACTGGGATTGCACTGAATGGATAGATAGCTTTGGGTAGTATTGACATTTTAACAAATTTATTCTTCCAATACATGAGCACGGAATTTTTTTTTCCATTTCTTTATATCTTCTTCAATTTCCTTCATAAGCTTTCTGTAGTTTTCAGCATACAGATCTTTTACATCTTTGGTTAGGTTTATTCCTAGGTATTTTATGCTTCTTGGTGCAACTGTGAATGGGATCCGTTTCTTTATTTGTCTTTCTGTTGCTTCATTATTAGTGTATAAGAATGCAACTGATTTCTGTACATTGATGTTGTATCCTGTGACTTTACTGAATTCATGTACAGTTCTAGGAGACTTTTGGTGGAGTCTATAGGGTTTTCCATGTATAATATCATGTCATCTGCAAAAAGTGAAAGCTTGACTTCATCTTTGCCAATTTTGATGCCTTTGATTTCCTTTTGTTGTCTGATTGCTGATGCTAGCACTTCCAGCACTATGTTAAACAACAGCTGTGAGAGTGGACATCCCTGTCATATTCCTGATCTCAGGGGGAAAGCTCTCATTTTTTCCCCATTGAGGATGATATTAGCTGTGGGCTTTTCATAAAGGGCTTTTGTGATGTTTAAGTATGTTCCTTCTATCCCGACTTTCTCAAGGGTTTTTATTAAGAAAGGATGCTGAATTTTGTCAAATGCTTTCTCTGCATTGATTGACGGGATCATACGGTTCTTTTCTTGTCTTTTATTAATGTGATGTATCACATTGATTGATTTGTGAATGTTGACCCAGCCCTGCATCCCAGGAATGAATCCCACTTGATCATGGTGAATAATTCTTTTTTTATGCTGTTGAATTCGATTTGCTAGTATCTTGTTGAGAAGTTTTGCATCCATATTCATCAGGGATATTGGCCTGTAGTTCTCTGTTTTGGCTGGGTCTCTGTCTGGTTTGGGGATCAAAGTAATGCTGGCTTCATAGAATGAGTCTGGAAGTTTTCCTTCACTTTCTATTTTTCAGAACAGCTTGAGAAGGATGGGTATTATCTCTGCTTTAAAAGTCTGGTAGAACTCCCCTGGGAAGCCATCTGCCCCTGGACTCTTATTTGTTGGGAGATTTTTGATAACTGATTCAATTTCTTCCCTGGTTATGGGTCTGTTCAAGTTTCCTATTTCTTCCTGTTTAAGTTTTGGAAGTGTGTGGGTGCTTAGGAATTTGTCCATTTCTTCCAGGTTGTCCAGTTTGTTGGCATATAATTTTACATAGTATTCCCTGATAATTGCTTGTATTTCTGAGGGATTGGTTGTAATAATTCCACTGTCATTCATGATTTTATCTATTTGGGTCATCTCCCTTTTCTTTTTGAGAAGCCTGGCTAGAGGTTTGTCAATTTTGTTTACTTTTTCAAAAAACCAACTCTTGGCTTCATTGATATGCTCTACAGTTTTTTTTTTGATTCTATATTGTTTATTTCTGCTCAGATCTTTATTATTTCTCTTCTTCTACTGGGTTTGGGGTGTCTTTGCTGTTCTGCTTCTAGTTCCTTTACATGTGCTGTTAGATTTTGTATTTGGGATTTTTCTTGTTTCTTGAAATAGGCCTGGATTGCAATGTAGTTTCCTCTCAGGACTGCCTTTGCTGCATCCCAAAGTGTTTGGATTGTTGTATTTTCATTTTCATTGGTTTCCATATTTTTTTTAATGTTTATTTATTTTTGAGACAGAGAAAGACACAGCATGAGCAGGGAAGGTGCAGAGAGAGGGAGACACAGAATGTAAAGCAGGCTCCATGCTCTGAGCTGTCAGCACAGAGCCCGACGCGGGGCTCGAACTCACGAACTGTGAGATCGTGACGTGAGCCGAAGTCGGACGCTTAACCGACTGAGCCACCCAGGCGCCGTTCCATATATTTTTTAATTTCTTCTCGAATTGCCTGGTTGACCCACACATTCTTTAGTAGGGTTTTCTTTAACCTCCATGCTTTTGAAAGTTTTCCAGACGTTTCCCTGTGGTTGATTTCAAGTCATAGCATTGTGGTCTGAAAGTGTGATCTCAATTCTTGTATCCTTATGAAGGGCTGTTTTGTGACCCAGTGTGTGATCTATCTTGGTGAATGTTTCATGTGCACTCGAGAAGAAAGTATATTCTGTTGCTTTGAGATGCAGAGTTCTAAATGTATCTGTCAAGTCCATCTGATCCAATGTATCATTCAGGGCCCTTGTTTCTTTATTGATTCTGTGTCTAAATGATCTATCCATTGTTGTATGTAGGGTATTAAAGTCCTCTGCAATTATCACATTCTTATCAAGAAGGTTGCTTATGTTTGTGATGAATTGTTTTATATATTTGGGGGCTCCTATATTTGGCACATAGATATTTATAATTGTTAGCTCTTCCTAATGGATAGACCCTGTAATTATTATATAACACCCTTTTTCATCTCTTATTACAGCCTTTAACATAAAGTCTAGTTTGTCTAATATAAATATGGCTACTCCAGCTTTCTTTTGACTTCCAGTAGCACAATAGAGTTCTCCATCCCCTCACTTTCAATCTGAAGGTGTCATCAGGTCTAAAATGAGTCTCTTATAGACAGCAAATAGATGGGTCTTATTGTTTCATCCATTCTGATACCCTGTGTCTTTTGGTTGGAACATTTAGTCCATTTACATTCAGTGTTATTATTCAAAGATATGTATTTAGAGTCATTATGATGTCTGTAGATTTCATGCTTGTAGTGATGTCTCTGGTATTTTGTGGTCTTTGCAACATTTCACTCACAGAGTCCCCCTTAGGATCTCCTGTAGGGCTGGTTTAGTGGTGATGAATTCCTTCAGTTTTTGTTTGTTTGGGAAAACCTTTATCTCTCCTTCTATTCTGAATGACAGACTTTCTAGATAAAGGATTCTTGGCTGCATATTTTTTCTGTTCATCACATTGAAGATTTCCTGCCATTCCTTTCTGGCCTGCCAAGTTTCAGTAGACAGGTCTGCTACTACTCTTAAGTGTCTACCTTTGAAAGTTCAAGGCTGTTTATCCCTAGCTGCTTTCAGAATTTTCTCTTTATAATTGTATTTTGCCAGTTTTACTATGATATGTCATGCAGAAGATCGATTCAAGTTACGTCTGAAGGGAGTTTTCTGTGCCTCTTGGATTTCAATGCCTTTTTCCTTCCCCAGATCAGGGAAGTTCTCACTGATGATTTGTTCAAGTACACCTTCAGCCCCTTTCTATCGCTCTCTCTTCTCCTACTGTAATTCCTGTGATATGGATATTGCTCCGTTTGATTGCATCACTTAGTTCTCTAATTCTGCCCCCCTACTCCTGGATTTTTTTATCTTTTTCTCAGCTTCCTCTTTCCATAATTTTATCTTTTAATTCACCTATTCTCTCCTCTGCCTTTTCACTCCATGCTATGGCCTCCTCCTTTTTATTTTGCACCTCATTTATAGCATTTTTTATTTCCTATGACTATTTTTTAGTCCCTTGATCTCTGTAGCAATAGATTCTCTGCTGTCCTCTATGCTTTTTTCAAGCCCAGTGATTAATTTTACGACTATTATTCTAAATTCTTGTTATGTTATATTGCTTAAATCGTTTTTGATCAATTCGTTAGCTGTCACTACTTCCTGGAGTTTCTTTTGAGAATTCTTCCATTTCATCATTTTGGGTAGTCCTGTGGTAGCTCCAAACTGCAGGGCACTTCCCCTGTGCTGTCCGGAGAAACCTGTGTTGATGGGCAGGACCGCAGTGAGACCTGACATCTGCCCCCAGCCCACCACTGGGGCCACAGTCAGACTGGTGTGTACCTTATCTTCCCCTCTCCCAGGGCCTGGACTCACTGTGGAGTGGTGTGGCCCCTGTCTGGGCTGCTTGCACACTGCCAGGCTTATGGTGCTGGTTCGATGGGATCTGGCCAAGGGCGTATTAGTCGGGGTGGATTTCCAAGGTGCACAGGGGCCGGAGGGGCAGGCTTAGCTTGCTTTGCCTTCAGTGGTCCCCTGTGGGAGGGGTCCTGCAGCACCAGAGGGAGGCAGGCTTGTCGGAGGGATGGATCCACAGAAGCACAGCATGGGGAGTTTGAAGGTGCAAGCAAGTTCAGTGACGGGAACTGGTTCCCTTTGGAATTTTGGCTGAGGGATGAGAGAGGGAAATGGCGCTTGCCAGTGCCTTTGTTCCCCCGCTGAGCTGAGCTCTGTCTTCAGTGCCTAAGAACTCTCCCTCCTGGCATCCTCTTGCGCTCCCCGCTCTTAGAGAACAGAGCTGTTGACTTTTAACATTCCAGATGTTAAGTCCCACTGGCTGTGAGAACTCACACAGTCCAGCCCCTCCGCTTTTGTTAGCCAGACTTCGGGGGCTCTGCCTTGCAGGGCGGGTTGCCCCTCCACTGCCCTGGCTCCCTCATGCCAGTTCGTGTAGCGTGCACTGCGTCTCTGCCCTTCCTACCTTCTTAAGTGGGCCTCTTATCTATGCTTGTCTCTGGAGAGTCTGTTCTGCTAGTCTTCTGGCAGTTTTCTGGGTTATTTAGGCAGATGTGGGTGGAATCTAAGTGATCAGCAGGACGAGGTGAGCCAAGTGTCCTCCTATGCTGCCATCTTCTCTTCCAACTTCTCTCTCTTATTGTTCATTGATATCTGTAGGCTATGTAGTGGTATCACTTCTTTTATTTCTGTTATTGGTAAATTATGCTTTATTTTTCTCTTTATTATTCTTGCTAGCAATTTAACAATTTTATTTTTCTTTTAGAAAAAATAAACTTTTGGTTTTATTTAATAAATTTATTTAAACTTAATTTAAATTTAATTTAAATTTATTTATTCTTTATTTTTGTTTGTGTTGTATATCACTTATTCTTTAGTATTTCCTTTTTTTTTTTTGCTTATTTTAGATTTAATTTGATTTCTCCTTCTCTGATCTCTTAAAATGAAAATTAAACCACTAGTGTTAATTCAATATAAGCATTTAAAACTACAAATTTCCCTGTAATTTCTGCTTGAGTTGCTCCATAGAAAAGCAGATGTTGTATTTTTATTGTTATCTAACTTAAAATATTTTATTTCTTCTATGATTTATTCTTTAACATATGGGAATTTTAAAGTGTCTTGATCAATTTCTAAATATTTGAAGATTTTATATTTATCTTTTTTTTATTACTTTGAATTACATTCCCTCATGGCTAGTAATGATAATCTGTAATATTTGAATATTTTTATACTTATTGAATATTCTATGTGAACCTGAAAATCATGTGTATTCTAAAATTACTAATTACAGTGGACTATTAGAAGCAATATGGTTGCATGGATTAAGATGAAAATAAAAAAGAATGTTTTTATCTCTTCTATATTCTTCTTATTTTTGTTTTGTTTTTTTTTTTTTTTTGGTAGTTTTACCAATCACTGATCAAGGTATACTAAAGCTCTAAATTTGTGGATTTGTCTGCTTTTATGATTGTGTCACTTTTTGCTTCAGGTATGTATTAGCTTCCTAACCCACCATAACAAAGTATCACAAACTGAATGGTTTACAACATAAATTTATTGTTAAACATAATGGAGGCTAGAAGTCTGAAATCAGAGTTTTGCAGTGTTGATTATTTCTGAAGGATCTGATGGAGAAATTGTTCCAATTTCTAATCTTAATTCTAATTCTAATTCTAATTCTAATTCTAATTCTAATTCTAATTCTAAAAATGGCCAACAATGTTTGGCATTTTTTGGCTCACTCTAATCTCTGCCTCCATCTCTGCTTGGTATTCTCTCTCTATGTCTCTGGATCTTCACATAGCCATCTTCTTACAAGGATACCAGCCATACTGGATTAAGACCCCATCCTATTTCAGTATGATCTCATGCTAACAAAACTAATTATATCTACAATGATGCTATTTCCAAAAGGTCATAGTGATATACTGGGGATTTGGACTTCTGCATATATCCCTTTAGAGGAAGCACAATTCAACTCATTACACTGCTTTTTTTTATTATAATTTTTAAAACATTTATTCACTTTTGAGAGACAGAGTATGAGTGGGGGAGGGGCAGAGAGAGAGGGAGACAGAATCCAAAGAGGCCTCCAGGCTCTGAGCTGTCAATACAGAGCCCGGTATGGGGCTCAAACTCACAGACCAAAGATCATGACCTGAGCTGAAGTCAGACCCTTAACTGACTGAACCACCTAGGTGCCCCACATTACAATGCATTTTTAAATTCTTTTATTAAGCAAATACATATTTGTCACTGTTATGTTTTTATGATGAATTACTCTTTGATCATTATGAAATAACTTGCATTAGAATTATTACTCTTTTTCTTGATATATTTTGATTTGTATCCATTATTTTGCTATTTATTTTCTATTTGTCCTGTTTTTTGTTTTTCTTTTCCTACTTAAATGCCTTCCTTATGATTATTTGAATATTTTTTAAAACTCATTGCAATTCATTTAGTGACGTTTTAGCCATAATGTCTTTGCATTATTGTTTTCTACTGTATGTTCTCTATGGGTTAAAATATTCATGCTTAAGTTATAAAGTTCTCAGAGTTAATAGTTCACCACTTTACATAAATTTCAAAAACCATTTTATATGTTATTATTATAGAATATATTACATATATATAAATTGTAAATCTCATAATCTTATATTTTTCCTGAAAAGGGTTAGATACTTTTAATTAATTTCAAAAAGAAAACACTAAATTTCTCCATATATTTACCATGTCTAATGTTGTTTATCCTTCTATATATTTGAATTGCACCTGGCATAATTTCCCTTTAGACTAAAAACCTTCCTTTTGAAACTTTTGCACTCTAGTTTTGCTGGTAATAAATTCTGTCAGTTTTCACCCAAAATATGTATTTGGAAAGATATTTTCATTGGATTTAAAATTATAGGTTGAATTTTTTTCTTACTTCCTGCATTTTAAATATATGATTCCTTTGATTTCTCACCTCTGTTGTTTCTGATGAGAAATCAGATATGCTTTTACTTATTCCTCTTTGGGTGTTATGGGTTAGATTTGTCAGTCTGAGTTTTCACAAAATTTGTAATTTTTCAGCTATTATGCCTGCATATATTTTTCTATCTCATTCTCTTTCTTCCCTCCTCTGGGGAATGCAAACATGTGTATAAAACTATTTGATATTGTCCTACATATCACTGAGGTAGTGTTTTTTTTCTTTTATTCTTTATCCTCCATTTTCTTCAGGTTTTATTCTTTCTGTTGACCTATATTTAAATTCACTGACCATTTCTTCTATCATCTTTTTTCTGCTAAACCTTTAGAGAGATTTTTTAATTTGGTATTTTGTACATTTAAATCTAGAATTTTTATTAATTTTCTTTATCTATTAAATATTTTTCTGTATCTCTTCACTCACTTAGACCATTTTTTCCTTAAAATACCAAGACACATTTATAATCACTGTACGTCCTAGTTTGTTTATTAAAACATCTCAGTTACCTCAGAGTCTGTGTGTATTAACTGCTTTTACTGTTTGAGTCTTCACTATGGGTCACGTTTTCCCATTTCTTTGCTTGACTTGTGAATGTCACATAGTAGATAGTCTGATTTTATTTTCCTCTGATGAATGCTGATTTTATCTTTAGTTTTAAAAGGCTGTTAAATCTGTCTTCTTTTCTGTGGAAAGTAGCTTAAATGTCTCCTCAGTTTCTTCAACCTTCTCTTTCTTGCTTTCTTCCATGATCCTATGCATATTTTGATGCTTTCTCTTCCATGGTTCCTTTTTTTTTCTCATTTTGCCCCATCACATTCTAGATGTTCCTGCAACCCTAACCTCCCTTCTCTGACTGCTTATGCCAACAAGATTACAGCTTTATTTTTGAGTTCTATTGACTCCATGTTGTCTGTAATGAGGGGTGACTCCTCTTAGAAAAAGCCGTTTAAATTCAAATATTTACCCAGTGTAAATCCCTTCTTTCAGGTGTGGATTCCTTCCAGTTTCTGAGTTTCTGCCTGCTTTTGGTTGTTCTCCATTACCTTTAACAAGTGTTTTTGTTTGTTACATTTTGGTTTTGTTTGCCTTACTATTTTGTCTGGAGTTTGTAGGTATTTCTGTGAAAGGATTAATATTATGCAAGTTACTCTACTTTTACTAGAAGCAGACTTTTTTCATGTTTTTAAAAAATTATATACCATTTATTATGTTTCAGATATATTTTTGCTTTAGTCTCAAGCAAAAATTCTTTTGTTTATAACTACTAACATGTTCATCTAACTATCCCAGGTCTACATAACTATCAAGGGTTAGGGGCAGGATTTGACCTCTGACAGTTTCGTTGCAGTGGTATGCTACATCATAAAAAAATAGCCAATGGTTTGATCTAACACAAACATCAATTTCCAAAATTGCTTGGATTCATAAGTCTACATCAAATGTATTATATGAAGAAACAAGAAAACCATCAATACAATAAGTAAATAATCCTGAAAGGGGCTAAGAATTACAGTTATTATTATCTTTTTCCAATTTTTGATAGTTCCAGAATAAGTGGGTCACATCTGAAGAGAAGAAAGTAGATTTCTGATTTAGAAAATAATAAGTTATTTCTAGCAAGCAGTGCTATACAGGACAATAGATCAGAATATGGCTAAGGAAAGAAATTAAAGGAAGGAGAAATAAGTTTGACATGGTAAAGATGACAGAAGAAAACTAGGAGATGAAGAACATGCTAGTCAAAATGATGATAAATAAGTTAAATGAGAAGGCAGTGGTAAGTCAGAAAATACATATGAGGAGAAAACATTCAGACAGATGTTATTTATGTAAGTAAAATTTCTGAAATGTGAAATAAGTGTGGAAACTTTTTAGATTCTCTAGTGGAAAGGTGTTATATAAGTCTGACTTGACTTATTCTACTTCTTGCAATGAGGCAGAATATTACATGAAAAAATAACTCTGGCAGGACAGAGATTTTTTAATAGGATATGGAGGTGACATTAGCATTTCACATCGAACTTTGGATGAATCAGCTACTTAGAGAAAATAAAATCCAAAACTCTAAAATAAGTTTTTAAGGACTTACTCTAAAACTTTAAATTCAAAATGTGATAGTTGTGACAATAAGATATCAATATTTCTCCTAACTCATACGACAATGTACCTAATGTGAAATTTGAAATATTTCTCAACTGAAAATTACAGACTCAGATGTTCACTCTAAATATAATAGTTATTTTTGTTAAATCTGCATTTTTATGAACTTGCTATTACAGTATAATTTATAGCTATGTCAATATGCTATTATTATATGGAGAATAATATATTGAAGAATCAGATCTTTCTAATTCACCTTTGCTGAATATGAATATGTTGGTATAAATATTATTTATCATGTATATAACTTTTATTTATAATGACTTTTATTTTGTGAAATACTTCTTATGTTTGTAATATAAAATTTTAAAGGCTCATCATGTAGAGAGAGACTATTCCCAGTTTTTCCAAAAAACCATGACTTATGTCTTGTTTTTGAGGCTCTAGTTTATCATTTAAATCAGATTTTCCATTTTTAACACAAAAATTTTATAAATTTTACCTTTTAAAATTTTAAGTATTTTAAATTTTATAGAAAAGTTACGAAAATAGTACAGAGAGTACATAAATGTCCTTCACTGAGATAAACCAAAATGGTTTTATCTTACATAACCTTACTATAACATCAGAAAATTAACAATGATTCAATATACTAACTAACCTAGAGACTTCAGTTATTTTTTCCCCAGTTTTCCATTTTATACCTCTGCTCTAAGTCTGGATTCTAATTCAGGATCACATACATCAATTTTTGTGTCTCCTTATGTGCTCATTTATATGATAGTTCTCAGACTTTGTCTTTCAAGACTTTGACACTTTTGAAGATTACTAGCCAGATATTTTGTAAAATGATTAGATTGAGATTATGCATTTTTGCACAAATACAACAGAAGTGACACTGTCCATTTGCCAGTGCATTATTTCTGGGGCTATGTGGTATTAATACATATTATTATCAGTTATGTTAACTTTAGTCTCTTAATTTAGGTTGGGTTGACTAATTTTTTTTTCCTGTAGAGTTAATGTTGTCCCCCTTTGTCATTACTAAGTATATTTTATGATAAGTTAAGACTATATATAAGACTACATTCTGTTCCTCCTGGTTTCACCCACTAATTCGAGTAACCATCAATGATTCCTGCTTCTAACAATTATTAGTGTGGTATTTACCTAATTATGATCTTCTGTTTCTATCATTTTTTTTTCCTGCACTTATTAACTACAATTCTAATGTAAGGAAGATCTGTCCCTTTCCTTTCCCCTCCTTTATTTATTTACATGATTTTTTATTTATATCAATATGGACTCATGGATGTTTATTCCCAGATTTGGTGATTAGGAGCTCAAACAAGTTGTTTCTGTGTACCTTTTAATCATACACCCTGTTCAGACTTCTATACCAAAAAACCATAGACTGCGTGCATTATAAATAACAGCTATTTTTTTTTTCTCACATTTCTGGAGACTGGAAGTCTCAGACTAGGTGCCAGCATGCCTAATTCTAATGAGAGTCCTCTTCTAGGTAACTTCTCATTGTATGCTCACCTGGCAGAAAGAGATTTAAATGGTTTTGATGTCTCTTTTATGAGGGCACTAATCCCATTCATGAAGGCTCCACCCTCATTACCTAATCACCTCCCTAAGACCCCACCTCCTAATACCATCACATTGGGGGTTAGGATTTCATAAGTGCAATGATTCTTTCTTTAAATATTGAGTAACCTGAGACTAGAGAAATTTAGGATACCAAATGCAGTCAGAAAATCAGTGTGATTTCTACTGGTGTTATGTTCAATTCACTATTTATTTTCACTAATTTGTTAACTATTTACTGATGAGTACCATCTAAGTACAATACACTAGTTACATTAATATTAGTTTGTGTATATGTTAAAATTATATGATAACACTTGTGATTTCCTGATAAGATTATATTAAATTTGCAGATAGTCTAAATATTCAGCAACAAAAAGTGGCTTAATACTGGTATATTCATAAAGAGGAATGTTATTATGTTTCAGTAATATTTAATTGGATGGAAATGAAAAAAAAGTAGTATGATACATTTTTAGGGAGGATAAAGACAAGGAAATACAACAAAAAATTTAAGTATATATCTTGGGATGGTAAAATTATGGATTTTTTTTTGTTTTTTTCTTCTTTTTATCAGGGTTATTTATTTATTTTGAAGGAGAGAGAGAGAGCGAGAAAGTGCAAGCAGGGAATGGCCAAAGATAAAGGAAGATAATCCCAAGCAGTCTCCATACTCAGCATGGGCCCCAGGCAGGGCTTGATCTCACAACCATGAGATCATGACCTGAGCTGATATCACGAGTCAGATGCTCAACCAACTGAGCCACCCAGGCGCCCCTATAGGTTTCCTTTATATAACTTTCTATATTTTAAAATTTGCCGCTGTGAGTATGAATTTTCTTTTATAGTCTTTTAAAATGTTTACCAATGGACATTTGGGCTCTTTCCATAATTTGGCTATTGTCAATAGTGCTGCTATAAACATTGGGGTACACATGCCCCTCACAACAGCATACCTGTTTCCCTTGGGTAAATACCTAGTAGTGCAATTGCTGGGTCATAAGGCAGTTCTATTTTTAATTTTTTGAGGAACCTCCCTACTATTTTCCAGAGTGGCTGCACCAGTTTGCATTCCTCCCAGTAGTGCAAAAGAGATCCTCTTTCTCCGCATCTTCACCAACATCTGTTGTTGCCTGAGTTGTTCATGCTAGCCATTCTGAGAGGTGTGAGGTGGTATCTCATTGTGGTTTTGATTTGTATTTCCCTGATGATGAGTGATGTTGAGCATTTTTTCATGTGTCTGTTCGCCATCTGGATGTCTTCTTTGGAGAAGTGTCTATTCATGTCTTTTGCCCATTTCTTCACTGGATTATTCTTGGGGTTTTCTTTTGGTGTTGAGTTTTATAAGTTCTTTACAGATTTTGGATACTAACCCTTTTCGGGTACTTCATTTACAAATATTTTTTCCCATTCCATCGGTTGCCTTTTAGTTTTTCTGACTGTTTCCCTCACTGTGCAGAAGCTTTTTATTTTAATGAGGTCCCAATAGTTCATTTTTGCTTTTGTTTCCCTTGCCTCCAGAGATGTGTTGAGTAAGAAGTTACTGCAGCTGAGGTCAAAGGCGTTTTTGCCCACTTTCTCCTCTAGGATTTTGATGGCTTCCTGTCTTACAAAGTATGGAAAGAGCCCAAATGTCCATCAACGCATGAATGGAAAAGAATATGTGGTATACACACACACACACACACACACACACACACACACACTGGAATATTGCGTGACAATCAACAAGAATGAAATCTTGCTATATGCAACTATGTGGATGGAACTGGGGGTATTATGCTAAGCGAAATTACTCAGAGAAAAACAAATATCTTATGACTTAACTCATATGAGGAATTGAAGATACTAAACAGATGAACATAAGAGAAGGGAAGCAAGAAATATATAAAAACGGGGAAGGGGACAAAACATAAGAGACTCTTAAATATAGAGAACAAACAGAGGGTTGCTGGAGGGATTGTGGGAGGGGGGATGGGCTAAATGGTTAAGGGGCATTAAGGAATCTACTCCTGAAATCATTGTTCCACTACATGGTAACTAACTTGGATGTAAATTAAACAATAAATTTAAATAAATAAGTAAACAAACAAACAAACAAATAAAATGTTTACTGATAGCCTTGCTGGATAGGGTATCATTGGCTGTAGGCTTTTTTCCTTTCACAACTTTAAATCCATCATGCTACTCCCTTCTGGCCTAGATAAGTATCTGCTAAAAAATCAGCTGATAGCCTTATGAGGTTTCTCTTGTATGTAACTATTTTATTTTGCTGCATTTAAAATTCTCTTTATCACTGTTTTTTTGCCATTTTAATTACTATGTGTGTTGGTGTAGACCTCCACGGGTTAATTTTGGGGTGCTCTCTGTGCATCCTGAATCTGGATTTCTGTTTCCTTCCCCAGATTTGGGAATTTTTCATCTATTACTTCTTCAAATGAATTTTCTGAAGCAGGAAAATAGTGATAGAGTAGGAGGACCCTAGGCTTGTCTTGTCCCACAAACATGACTAGATAACTATCATTCATCTTACATGCCCCAGAAATCAACCTGAAGACTGACAGAACAAACTCTACAATTAAAGGGAGAGAAGAGGTCACATCAAAGAAGACAGGAAGTGTGGAGATGTGGTTTAGGGGGAAAATGGGATCATGGGCACTGCAGAGGGGAGGGATCTATGCTACCAGAGAAGGGTGAGAGAGGAACACACAGGGGAATGCACAAGAAAAACATTTCCCCAAAACCATTGGCTTGGACAATAAGAGAGGATGAATTTCATGAGTTCTTATAACTAGTGTGGCTTAAAGCCTAAAGTTTAAAAGGTCATCTTGTTTGGCTGGAATAGAGCCCTGAAGGCCCTGTGCTATTCATAGAGAGAAGGCAGGCAAACAACCCAGGGGCATACAGAGTGCAAACAGCAATCTGAAGAGTACCAAGGGCACACAGTGGGGAGATTATTCACTATTCTCAGAATGTCCCTGAGTGCCGGTGTTCCTGGAGATGCCTCTCTGGAAACAAAGGAGCTGGCTGGAGCCATTACCCCCCTCCCACCCCCAGCATAAACACAGAGCCAACTGCTGGAAGCAGTGCACTGCCTATAGTGGCTACCTAACTTACTGACACCAACCCTTATTCTCCAGAGCTCTGGTGGAACTATCCTTCTTAGTCAAGCTTCCTTGAGTCCCAATGCAGTGAGCATTTCCCACAAAGACCAGCACAAACACCTGCCCACAATACCTCTCCCAACCAGAGAGTTTTGCAGGGCTTCCCTTCTGGTGGAGGTGGTAACATGTCTCATTTTACAAACAAACTAGAGCCCACCTAGTTAAAAATCACCACATTCTAGCCAAGATCAAACACTGCCCACAGCAGGTAAGGAGCGCTTCTGCAGACAACTGGGCCAAAGGATAGAGAAGTCAGAACACAACAGCAGAACACCTGCAAAACACATCAGAGACATTCTCTGAAGAACCAAGCCCTGGGTCTTACATTACCTCTTCTTCATAAGACCATTATTTTCAGGAACATTAGTCATAACTGGATTTTCTATCTTGTAGAAAAATGAAGAGACTTAAGCAAAAAGTGAAGATAGAGAATTTATCTAAAATGAAAGTACAAGATAAGACCACAACCACAGATCTAATCAAAACAGATATAAGTAGCGTGTTTGGTGATAATTTAAAGCAATGATCATAACAGTATGCATGGTGCTTAAGAATAGAAAACATCAGTGAGATGCTTACCACAGAAATAAGAGAGATAGAAAAGAATCAATTAGAGATGAAGAGCACAAGAAATGAGATTAGAAACATGCTTCATGCAAAGAACAACAGGCTGGAAGAAGAAAAAAAATGATTTACGATCTAGAAGACAAAATAATGGAAAGCAATGAAGCTGAACAAAAGAGAAGAATTGTGCAATACAAGAATAGACTGAGGGAACTCAGTGACCTCATCAAATGTAATAACATTTATATTCTAGGAGTACCAGAAGAAGAGAGAGAAAAGGGGCAGAAATTTTATTTCAAGAAATAATAGCAGAAAACTTCCCTAATCTGGTGAAGGAAATAGACATCCAGAACCAGGAGAAACACAGAACTCCCACCAACATCAACAAAAGTAGACCAACATCAAGACATATTGTAATTAAATTTGCAAAATATAGTCATTAAAAATCTTAACAGCAGCAAGACAAAAGATGTACTTAACTTACAAGGCAAAAACTATAAGGCTGGCTGGAAATTTTTCAACATAAACTTGGCAAGCCAGAAGGGAGTGACATGATATATTCAAAGTGCTGAATGAGAAAAATATGCAGGCAAGAACACTCTATCCAGCAAGGCTATCATTCAGAACAGAAGGAGATAGAAAGAGTTTCCTAGACAAACAAAAACTAAAGGAGTTCATTACCACTAAACCAGCTCTGCAAGAAATATTAAAGGGGACTCTAAGTGGAAAGGAGACAATAAAAGTGACAGTATAATGGAAATAAACACAAAAAAACAGTAAAAATGATTATTTTTATAAAAATAAGTCAAAGAACTCATACGAAAAAGGATAAAGAATGTAATAACCTATACCTAAAACATGGGGAAGACAGGAGAAAAGAATGGGTTCAAATGTGAATTACAATCAACTTAATATAGACTGCTATTTCCAAAAGAAGTTATATATAAACCTGATGGCAACCATATATGAAAAACCACTAATAAACATGCAAAGAATAAAGAGAACAAAATCCAACCATATCACTAAAGAAAAACAGCAAACTATGAAAGAAAGACAAGAAAGGATCAGAGAAAACTTGAAGAAACAACAAAAGAAGTAATTAAATGGCAATAAATACGTATCTATCAATAATTACTTTGAATGTAAATGGACTAAATGCTCCAATCAAAAGACACAGGGTGTCAGAATGTATAAAAAAAAAAAAAGACTTATATATATGCTGCCTATAGAGACTCATTTTTCACCTAAAGACACCTGCAGATTTAAAGTGAGGGGATGGAAAATCATTCATCATGCAAAAGGATATAAAAACAAACTTGGAGTACCAATACTTACATTGGACAAACTAGAATTTAAGCAAAGATTGTAACAAAAGACAAAAAAGGGTACTGCATAATAATAAATGAGATAATCTAACAAGAAGATCTAATAATTATCCATATTTATGCACCCAACATGAAAGCACACAAACATATAAAACAATTAATAGCAAACATAAAGGAACAATCAATAATAATACAATAATAGTAGGAGATGTTAACACCTCACTTATATCTATGGACAAATCATCTAAAAAGAAAATAAACAAGGACATATCTGCTTTGAATGACACACTATCCCAGGTGGATTTAACAGATATATTCAGAACATTCCATTCTTTAACAGCAGAATATACATTCTTTTCAAGTGTACATGGCACATTTGACACAAAAGATCACATATTAGGTCACAATACAGGCCTTGATAAGTATGAAAAGACTCAAGTCATACCATGCACCATTTTATCCACACTGCTATGAAATTAGAAATCAACCACAAGAAAAAAATCTGGAAAGAACACAAATACATGGAGATTAAACAACATGCTACTAAACAATGAATGGGTCAACCAGGAAAGCAAGAAGAAATATAGACATACATGGAAACGAATGAAAATGAAAACACAATGATCCAAAACCTTTGGGAAGCACCAAAAGTGGTCTGAAGAGAGAAGTATATAGTAATACAGGCCTATTTCAAGAAGCAAGAAAAATCTCAAGTAAACAACCTAAGCTTACAACAAAAGGAGCTAGAAAGAGAACAAATGAAGCCTAAACCCATCAGAAAGAGGGAAATAAAGATTAGAGCAGAACTAAATGATATAGAAACTAAAAAAACAGACAAACAAAACAAAGCAAAAAACAACAGAGCAGGTCAATGAAACCAAGAGCTGTTTCTTTAAAAAAAATGAATAAAAGTGACAACCTCCTGCCAGACTTAGCAAAAAGAGAGAGGACCCAAATAAATAAAATCACAAATGAGAGAGGAGAAACAACAACCAACACCACAGAAATATAAACAATAATAAGAGAACATTATGAAAAACTGTATGTCAACAAATCAGAAAAGGTAGAAGAAATGAATAACTTCCTAGAAACATATAAACTACCAAAACTGAAACAGGAAGAAATAGAGAACTTGAACAGACCAATAACCAGCAAAGAAACTGAATCCGTAATTAAAAGCTCAAAACAAATAAAAGCTCAGGACAAGATAGCTTCACAGGAAAATTCTACAAAATGTTTAAAGAAGATTTAATACTTATTTCTCTCAAACTAGTCCAAAAAATAGAAAAGAAGAAAAACTTCCAGTTCAATCTATGAGGTCCGCATTACCCTGATAAGAAAAGCAGATAAAGGGGCGCCTGGGTGGCGCAGTCGGTTAAGTGTCCGACTTCAGCCAGGTCACCATCTCGCGGTCCGTGAGTTCGAGCCCCGCGTCAGGCTCTGTGCTGATGGCTTGGAGCCTGGAGCCTGTTTCCGATTCTGTGTCTCCCTCTCTCTCTGCCCCTCCCCCGTTCATGTTCTGTCTCTCTCTGTCCCAAAAATAAATAAAAACGTTGAAAAAAAATAAAAAAAAAAGAAAAGCAGATAAAGACTTCACTTAAAAAGAGAAGTACATGCCAATATCCTTGATGAACATAGATGCAAAAATGCTCAATAAAATACTAGCACATAAAATACAACACGTTTAAAAAAGCATGTACCAGGATCAAGAGATATTTATTCTTGGGTTGCCAAGGTGGTTCAATATTTGTAAATCAATCAATGAGATACATCACATTAATAAAATAAAGAATATGAACCATCTGGTCATTTCAATATATGCATAAAAAGTATTTGGCAAAGCACAACATCCATTCATGATAAGAACTCTCCACAAAGTAGGTTTAGAGGAAACACGCCCCAACGTAATAAATGACATCTAAGAAACATCCACATCTAATATCATCCTACATGGGGAAAAACTGAGAGCTTTTCCTCTACAGTTAGGAGCAAGACAGGAATGTCTACTCTTCCCATTTTTATTCAACATAGTACTATAAATCCTAGCCACAGCAACTAGACAATCAAAAGAAATAAAAGGCATCCAAATCAGCAAGAAAGAGTCAAACTTTCACTATTTTTTTCACTATTTGCAGATGACATCATACTATATAGAAAAAAACCTGAAAAAGTTCACCAAAAACTGCTAAAACTGATAAATGAATTCAACAAAGCCACAGCATACAAAATGAATGTAGAGAAATATGTTGCATATCTATATACCAATAATGAAGCAGCATAAAGAGAAATTAAGGAACCAATCCCATTTACAATTGCAACAAAAATAATAAGATACCTAGGAATAAACCTAACCACAGAGGTAAAACACCTATACTCTAAAAACTATAAAACACTGATGAAAGAAATTGAAGATGGCACAAAGAAATGGAAAGACATTCCATGCTCATGGATTAGAAGAACAAATATTGTTAAAATGCCTATACTACCCAAAGTTACTACACATTTAAAGCAAACTTTATGAAAATACCAACAGCATTTTTCACAGAGCTAGAACAAACATTTCTACAATTTCTATGGAATCACAAAAGACCTGAATAACAAAGCAACCTTGAAAAAGAGAAAGCTGGAGGCATCACATTTCTGGACTTCAAGTTATATTACAAAGCAACTGTTCAGGGTTTGCTGTGGGAGAGTATTTTGAGTTGGGCCTGGCTAGAGAAGGCATGTCTTGCAAGAGTCAGGTGGAGAGTGTTGGAGCTATGCTGGTTTCCACAGATGTCCCTGTGTCTAGGCTGGGCGGTAAGGGAGGCAAATGGTGCCCACCAGCTCCTCTGTTCCTGAAGAAGTCTCCCAATGATCACTGGCCCTCCAACACATGCTCTGAGATTAGTAAATAAATTGCCCTCCCTTATACCCCAGCTGTTTTTCAAACCATTGTTTCTATGCTGTATCTCAATGGGGATTATTTGTTGTGCTGTCTCTTTAAGAGCAGAGATTCCGTTTCTTCTCACCCTCCCAGCTCTCCCTGAGCCAAGCCCACTGATTTTTAAATTTCCAGGTGTTGAGCCCTACTGCTTATAAGAACTCATGAAGTTATGCCCCTCTGGTTTTCATGCAAGTTCCTTGTGCCTGAAGTGCTTGCTATAAGGTCCTCTCTCCTTCCTGCACCTGTGGTGCCCCTTCTGCAGATAGTCCTGTGGGTCTATTTAGCTCCTGAACATGACTCCTCTCTTCTTACCCTCTTTGATGTGGCCTCTTTTCTACATTTAGCTGTGTCTTTTCTGCCAGTCTTCAGGTCATTTTCTGTGTTATTTATACTGATGTAAGTGTTATCTAGTCGTATCCATGAGATGAATTGAGCTTAGGGTCCTTTTGCTCTGCCATCTTCCCTGGAAGTCAATTTATTACATATTTTTGATGTGAAACTATTATGTAGTGACAGGAATAGGGAGTTCAGTGGATTTAACTTAGGACATGTGTGTTCCCATGGATGGCTATGGAGTTTTCCTATGTTGGGTTAGTTGGGTTAGTTTAAGCATGACTAAATGAAGACTGAGTGCTAGGATTCAGGTGAAGGTTTGGATGCCTGGTAAATAGAATTGAAATGGTTAAGAAAAGAAAAATTTACAAAGGATAACTGTAATTGGCTACATAGAAAAATAATTTAGCTACTTTTCTTTAGATTTTGTCTATTGACTTTAAGAAACTGCAATCAATAAAACTCCAATTTCTTTTTGTACTTAGTAGATCCATATCTAACATTTCTAAAGCCTACAGAAATACACAAATAAACAACATTTTGGGGGCGCCTGGGTGGCTCAGTCAGTTGAGCATCTGACTTCAGCTCAGGTCATGATCTCACAGCTCTGTGAGTTCGAGCCCCACATCGGACTCTGTGCTGACAGCTCAGAGCCTGGAGCCTGCTTCTGATTCTGTGTCTCCCTCTCTCTCTGCCCCTCCCCTGCTCATGTTCTGTCTCAAAAAATAAATAAAAACATAAATAAATAAACAAACAACATTTTGTGGGGGAAATAAAAGGGTTTTTCCCAATCAGCATCATTTAGCTTGTTGGGTTTTAGATTCTAGTATTTTATAAATATTAGAGATGACACTCATTAGATACTACATTAGATTAAACATGAAAATTATTATCCTCATTTTAATACAATTTTAATGCTATAAATGCCAAAAGGATTAACTGCATGCGTGAATAAGTCACTACTACAAGTTCATTCAGACAAAATTCACATAGATTTTTGCAGGGACTCAAATTATATGTGCTTTCAGATATAAAATAGATAAGTGAATCCATGAACATTCTCATTTCTTAGAGAATGAATCAACTCAAACTGTTAATATTACAGGAAGTTTCCATTTGTATTTATATCCATGAAGAATAAAATTTTACCATTTTAAATAAAACAAAGGATAAAGAATTATACCTGGTCCTGGATCATTATCTCATATATAGATTTCCAATAATTGTTTTGCTGAGCCCAGTTTATTCCATTATGAAGAGTGTTTAAGCATACAAAATCTATCAGTCGTCTATTTGAGTATATTCTTTTTACTAGAGATTGTTCATTTTAAGAAACAAGATTGTTTTCAGTCAATCACATCTAGTAGAATTCTTTTTTGATTAAATCAAACTTTAAAAATTCATTCCATTTTTTCTTCCCATGACATTAGGTAGTCTGTTGAATTATGTTATGTACCTTATCTGTAAATCTGTATGAGATAGCTCTTCTAGCAGGAATCAAAGCATTTCTTAATTCCTTCAATGCTATAACATTTTGTCTTTACTCTTAAATCATCATTTTGAGTATTTTGATTTGAAAAAAGAATATATGTTTATACATAGATTTAAATACTAAAGCAAGATACTTACATGTGTATGCGTGCATTGCATGTGTGTAACTGTGTGTGTTCTATGAAAACAACATTGAGCACATACTCCATGTAAAGCATTTTCTTTAGAACCATGGTAGTAAAATCCTGTATTTCCTTCTTTGTGATTATGAATACTTGAGATAGATTCCAAATATTTGCAGTTTAAAATCATTTTTCCTCTATAGTAAGGTAATATAAAATTGAGCAAGATAGTTTCCATATTCATTATGTTGTTCCTGTGTTATTAACATGACAACCAATTTGTTCAGAAATTATATATTTGTACCACAAACTATGAAATACAATGCCACCCCAAACAAGAGTGAAGAGTAAAATAATTTTAAGCACCCCAAATATTTACACAATATTCCAAGAGGAAAACTGTATTCTCACTTAATGGTAATACAATGTGTTGGTCAAGAACTGGGCTACCTAGCTTTATTTATTATTTTTTTTAACGGTTATTTATTTTTTTGGGACAGAGAGAGACAGAGCATGAACGGGGGAGGGGCAGAGAGAGAGGGAGACACAGAATCGGAAACAGGCTCCAGGCTCTGAGCCATCAGCCCAGAGCCTGACGCGGGGCTCGAACTCACGGAGCGCGAGATCGTGACCTGGCTGAAGTCGGACGCTTAACCGACTGCGCCACCCAGGTGCCCCTGGGCTACCTAGCTTTAAATCCCGGCTTTCTCAATTTCAAACTCCAAGGAAAAGCAGCTAAAGTAGTTTTCTATTGTGCCAAATTCAAATTCTCTTTTGCAAATTTTAAGTTCCTCAACCATTTTAATTCTAGTTACCATGCACCCCCATTTCCCCCGTATCCTCTTGGTAAACTATGGTGAAGCATTTACATATAAATACATGTAATGTTTCAGCTCCGTGTAGTTGGTACACAGTATTAGCTATTTTATTTAACTCAATATGCTTAATTATAATAAACATCAAATTACTTCAAAATATTTCAAAATATGTTTATGTTGTCTCGTTTTTTATTAATGGTACGCATAAGTAAATCACAAGAAGGCTCTCTCATCATTTAACAGGTTAGGGAACAGAAGCTCAGAGAGGTAAATAGTTTTTTCAAGTTTGCCTGCCAAGTGAAGGGTAGATTACGATCAATAAAATAGAGGAAAATTTTAAAGTCTGGTTTACAGACAGCAGAGAGCAGATTCTGCTAATAACTTGAAAACTGGGGTGGCGAGGGCAGGTAAAAAAAAAAAAACCAAAATCTCAAAAGCAAAGGAAAACTGCTATGACTCACATATTCCCATCAGTTGAGTAGATAGGCACCATCACTATACTATTTTATTAGAGGAGTAGTAAGTATAAAACAGAAGTATTGCCACTCCATCCTCTTTCATCCACGAAAGACACAGCTAGTCCATTATGGCAACATTTAATACTTTGACTAAATGAGAACACAGTATCATCCTCTCCACACTGCTCCATACACCTGCTTTAGGGTATTGCTGTTACAAATACAGGATCTAGAAGCACACTCTCGAATTTGAGTCCTTAGTAACTCTGTTACTTAATATCTATGTGCCTTAATGTTCACTCAGATAATAAACTACTTCAAAAGATTGTTTTGAACCTTAAAGTAGATGAAATAGAGCTATGTAAATGTCAGTTATGTTATTACCCACAAATAATTGGATTTGACAATAAGATTAATCAAATTTTCAGATTAATATATGTTAAATAAAATAAATCAGAAAGCTGGCATGTATGTAACACTTTTAATTTTTCCTATGCAAAATGCCCAACATTAATCTACTTTTTCATTTAAAAGGTAAACTGTGACTATATGGAAGCATCACTAAACTGAGGCAGTTAACATGAGGTGTTTTCCATGTTACTTTTCAAAGATGTACTTTATATTCCTTTTTTGGCTATATTTTCTTTCAGGTAAGTGGAGATTATTTAGTAAATTGCTATTACCAAAGTCTGTAACTTTGCACTTCTCTTTATGTCTTCTACATGCTTCCAGATTTCATTGATGCATTCCTACCATTTGGATGCCTTATTAATCTCTATGGATCATTAAATTAAATGAGGAGAGAAAGAAAGAATAATTTGTCACTTTACCTTAGAGTCTCATTGTTTTTCACTATTTTTGAGTAAATATTTTGACAAGAAAACTCTACTGGAAAAAAAATTGAGGATTGTATAACATTTTTTCCTAATAATACCGTTTTCATTTTTCAAAGAATTAAGATGAAAATTTTGACCTTTTTCTAAACAACTCTGTTAATATTATAGTAACTCATTTTAAATATCTTGTGTCTTCTGGCCACCAATCACCAAGTCATTATGCTAATGATTCTATATAAAACCTGAACACATGTTTTAATTTTTATATCCATAATTTTCACACACTGTTGCATGTCATTCTAGTGATCCAAATCTTACAAAAATGGAAAACTGCATAAATTAATGGTCTGTATCAATAATCTAATTCTGCATTGAGAATAAACTGAGGGTTGATGGGGGGTGGGAGGGAGGGGAGGGTAGGTGATAGGTATTGAAGAGGGCGTCTTTTGAGATGAGCACTGGGTGTTGTATGGAAACCAATTTGACAATAAATTTCATATATTTAAAAAAAATCATAAACACAATCAACACACACAGGTATATTGGATTTATTAAAAATGTCAGTCTAAAACAAACAAAAAAGAGTAAAGATTGATCTGAAACACACACACACACACACACATACACACACAAAGAGAATAAAAACCATAGTTGCTAAAGCAATAATTTGTCATTGCTCATGAATCTATGGTTGAGTTGGCAGTTCTGCTGAACTGGGCTAGGCATGACTGATATTGAATGATTTGTTCTTATTTCTTTATTTAGCAAATAATTTGGCTACAGGCTGGTTCATACAGGATACTCTCATTCACTTGTCTGGCAATAGGACAAATAGGTACTGACATGGACGAGGATAGGTGAGCTACATGTCATTCATCATTCAACAGGTTAGCATGGGGGTCATTACTTGATAATGACAAGGTTCCAAGAGTAAGTGGAAGCATGCCATGCTTCTTGAGTTCTAGGTTCATAACTGGCAGGTTACTCTTGCTGCATTCTATCTGTTAAAGAAGTCACAAGAAGAAACTAGATTCATGTGGTAGGAAACAGACTTTTTCTCTTGATGGGATGAGCTATCAAGTCACATTTCAAAGGGGCACAGGTAATAGGAGAGAATAGTTCTAGCCATCATTGCAAACAGTCCATAATACTTTCTTATAGTTCTTTAAATATTTGCACATTTACCTTTATACACTTATAAGAATTCTGCAAGGAGTGACTATTGAGACACTTGGATTTAGAAATGTAAAGAAATACCTTGATGGAAAAAAACAGATTTTCTTTTTATTCATGCATAAAGTTTATTATGGATCAGAGTTTTATCACCTGACAAAGTCAGTTTAATTTTTTTAATGTTTATTTATTTTGAGAGAGAGGAAGGCAGAGATAGGGAGAGAGAGAATCCCAAGGAGGCTCTGTGCTGTCAGTGCAACTAACATCTCTCCATCTCACAAACCATGAGATCATGACCTGAGCTGAAATTAAGAGTTGGATGCTTAACTGACTGAGCCACTCAGGTGCCCCAAAGTCAGTTTAATTTTTAATGTAATGTCTCTTAGTTACAAAAGAGCTGTTTACAAATAAAAGAATACACTGAAAAAGTTTCCCAATAAAGATATAAACAAAGAATAAATGAATAACTACATTTTTATCGATTCGTGATGTTTTCTTTAATGTAATGTTATTGTATTTGCTGAACTAAATATTCCAGGATAATAAAGACTATATAGACGTACTTTATATATA
>NW_024420586.1:12322175-12344714 GCF_014898765.1 Herpailurus yagouaroundi
AATTTTGAGAAGGAGGGAGATACAGAGACACAGGGCAGGGGGAAGGAGAGCAAGAGCACAAACAGTTGAGGGGTAGAGAGAAGGGGGGACAGAGGATCCAAAGCAGGCTATGCACTGACACCAGAGAGCATGATGTGGGGCTTGAACTCATGAACCATGAGATCATGACCTGAGCCAAAATCAAAATTGGACGTTTAACCAACTGAGCCACCCAGGTGCCCCATATATATATTTTTAAGTAGCCTCCATGCCCAACGTGGAGCTTGAACTTATGACCCCAAGATCAAGAGTCACATGCTCTACTAACTGAGCCAGCCAGTCCCTATAGATGCACTTTAAACAGTATGAGAGGCTTCCTAAACAATTTGTATATCAGTGCCATGCTTATATACTGTATTTCAAATAATTGTGCTAATTTAAAAATCCATGAGACTAAGAGATTTCCAAATTTCACTTAATCAGAAGAGAGTATTTAATATTTGATAAAAGAAGTTCTGCCAAATTCAAACATATTCTAATAATCAGCATAGATATTTTATAGGTATAGAAGACATAGGTAGCAATAGCAAAAGATAAGTTTTGCTGCATTAACAGGCAGCCCCCAAACCTCAGTGGCTTAATCTAATAAAAGTATCTTGTGCAAAGTATGTTGCATGTCTGAAATTCCATTTCAGCTGTCTTCCATGTGTTGGCTCAGCTTTCCAGAATGTATGGATTTTATAACACCTCCATGAATGTCATGAAAGAAGAGAAAGCAGGTTGGCCAGCCAAGTTAAAGTTCTTGATTATTTTCACCTGCAAGTGGTACATATTCTTCCACTCACTATCTTTTTTGCCAAAGCAAGTCATGTGGCCTCTCTCATCTTCAAAAGGCAATAGGACCATGCAATCCTTCAGTATTCCCAGAAAGATAATAACTGGAAATATTGGTGAGCTGTGCTAATGTCCCTCACTATAACAGTGATTAATTTGAATGATAAAAAGATAGTCACTCTTTTTAAATAAGAAATCCACAGAGACTTGCATTCCCCATGAAGGTAAGAGAAAAGTGAGGCTTTCTTGGCCTAACAGAGAAAACACATAAATTTATAGTTTTCAGACAGAGATGTCAATGTAAACAGATTTACTGGGGCTGAAGTAACTAAAGTAAGTTACCCAATTAGAATTACAAACATTTTAACAGTTAACATTTAAAAACTTTAGCGACCACCTTGTTTCGGGGGTGCTAAATAATTTTTTCAGAGGTATGGAAATCTTTAAGCAAGAAAAGCTTTAAGATGCAGAAAACATGCCTTTTTTCTATCTGTGGAGAGCTACTATTTTCTCCCTCTTTTGTGGAGATTTTTTCATGGAAAACCTAAAATGTCTTTTGCTTGTATTTTTTTTATTTTTTATTTTTTAATTTTTTTAACGTTTATTTATTTTTGAGACAGGGAGAGACAGAGCATGAACGGGGGAGGGGCAGAGAGAGAGGGAGACACAGAATCGGAAGCAGGCTCCAGGCTCTGAGCCATCAGCCCAGAGCCCGACGCGGGGCTCGAACTCACAGACCACGAGATCGTGACTTGAGCTGAAGTCGGACACCCAACCGACTGAGCCACCCAGAGGCCCCAATGCCTTTTGCTTTTAATGTTAAGAAGTGGATTTAAAAAGAAGGAGTCCACATGAAACATGCAAATTTTTATAATACAGAAAGGGAAGGGCCAGAAGGGGATTATTAACAAATAGGGTATAGGTCATATAATCTTCTGCATCTACACTAACTGGATGGTGTATATTAAGTGTTCCAACGGTCCCATTTCCCCCTTAAGCATATCCCTCACTGGATGCAATACTGTTTAAATTAGAGACACTATTTCTTAAATTTTTTCATGTTGCACACAGAAGGTCTATATAATACATGCCAGTCAGCTGGGAGGGGTAACATTCTAATACTTCAGTATCCATAAATATTACATAACAAACATGTTAATTAGATTGACTGGTAATAGCCTATATAGAAGTGAGTTGACAAAATATAAGGAGGGACATCTTATGAAGGAGGGGCAAAAGATCAATACAATTCTGTATTGTTATTTAATAATGTGTCAGAAAGAAGGTAAGACCTATATATGGGCTGTAATGGATCATTTGGTAGTCATGTGACAACAAAAGGAAAATGGTTATACATGAGAAGAAATAATGGTATTAAATAAGAAGAGATAATAGTAATAAAAATTAAAATGACACTGGTTATTTTATTTCAGATTATCATATTTTACTGCAACTAAACTTTACTAATCTGAGATTTATTTTTTTTTCTTATATGAAATTTATTGTCAAATTAGTTTCCATACAACACCCAGTGCTCATCCCAAAAGATGCCCTCTTCAATGCCCATCACCTACCCTCCCCTCCCTCCCACCCCCCATCAACCCTCAGTTTGTTCGCAGTTTTTAACAGTCTCTTATGCTTTGGCTCTCTCTCCCACTCTAACCTCTTTTTTTTCTTTTTTTTTTCCTTCCCCTCCCCCATGGGTTTCTGTTAAGTTTCTCAGGATCCACATAAGAGTGAAACCCTATGATATCTGTCTTTCTCTGTATGGCTTATTTCACTTAGCATCACACTCTCCAGTTCCATCCACGTTGCTACAAAGGGCCATATTTTATTCTTTCTCATTGCCATGTAGTACTCCATTGTGTATATAAACCACAATTTCTTTATCCATTCATCAGTTGATGGACATTTAGGCTCTTTCCATAATTTGGCTATTGTTGAGAGTGCTGCTATAAACATTGGGGTACAAGTGCCCCTATGCATCAGGGCTCCTGTATCCCTTGGGTAAATTCCTAGCAGTGCTACTGCTGGGTCATAGGGTAGGTCTATTTTTAATTTTTTAAGGAACCTCCACACTGTTTTCCAGAGCGGCTGCACCAGTTTGCATTCCCACCAACAGTGCAAGAGGGTTCCCGTTTCTCCACATCCTCTCCAGCATCTATAGTCTCCTGATTTGTTCATTTTGGCCATTCTGACTGGCGTGAGGTGATCTGAGATTTAAAAGTAACATTCCGCTTATTATGATGATGACAAATGTACACAGAAATAGCAAGTAACTATACGAGAGGTTTGGCATGTACAAAATTTTGCCTTCATCCATCTATGTTGATAACATCACTTTATTAGAATTGGGTAAGAGCAATACCATTGTTGCTTGTTTACTCCTTTGGCTTGTTGTTTTTTTTAAAATCATATTTATTTATAGAAAAGCTGCTTGTTATACAAGACTTTGAAAGTGTATCTCACTGAAATGAACTTGGCCCAGGGGGAAAAATGTGTTTGTGTCGGAAAATGTTTAATTAAAACAGAATGTAGGATCTGTGACCTTCACCGTCCTGTCTTTTCTCTCATCCTATAAACTGATTTTCGTATTTTGAGGGAAAATTTCAGTGGAGAACTAGTATCATTGATTGTAAGCTTTGGAAAATCAAAATGCAACATTACCCTGTACAGTTAGTCTGACCTAACACGCATCTCACTACTAAATTTTCTATATGCAGGCCAGGTAATAGGCCAGTATTGCCAGAACTGCCATCTTTTAGGAACTTATAAATTGAGGCTCTTTCCAACTTGACAATATTAAGATACCATATTGTTTTTCACTCCAAGCTAGGCTATAAGCCCTGAAAAAGTTCACACTTGTAAATTTTTGTCATCTTTCAGAGAAGAGCTACCTGTACTCCTTTAGAAAAGTAACCATATTTAAGCAATGATAAAGACATTCTTGAGAATTTTGCCTCATATTGTTAAGATACAAAATTATCCTGCTCTTTGTGTTGCTGATCTTCATCATAAATGCATGTGTCTCAAGTGTCTAATACTCTGTATTCTTAGAAGTAAAGAATGTGACATGTGCTAATGTCTGAGAGTGAGAGGGAGAGCCACTCTGAAAGGCTATCCATGTGTTAAGAGGAATCAAACCATTTTGTTTGTTGTCATCACTATTAATATATTAAAATTTAGGACAAGAGAAGCTGATTATTATACAAGACTTTGAAAGTGAACCTCACTGAAATAAGCTTGGCCCAGGGTTAAAAATGTGTTATATGTATGTATATATGTGTGTGTATACACACACATGTATACACACATACACACATATATATATACACACATATATACATATACACATATATATGTATACAAACACACACTCATGTATATATATATATATGTATGTATGTATACAGGCACATATATATATATAATATACACACATATATACATTTATATACATATACACACATATATATGTATGCAAACACACACAAATATATTAGTCTATTAGCCTTATACTTATCTGTGTTCACTAAGTATGCTTCTCACACTGCTAGCTACTTTGTAAACAGGCTCTCTTTGTCAAAATACAGTCATGGGAGGTGTAGACTACTATTATCATATATGCTGGAAAAAATTGCTGAACATGGATGTTTTATTCAAAGCATCTGCAACACCATCTTAAAATATAAAATATTGTATATTAGAATGTAATAAAGGATTGCTTCAAGTTTAATTAATTCATTTTCCTCGAGTACACTATGCTCATTCTATGAAGAGAGAAAAAAAATCTCTTTGACAATATCTGCCATCTGATTCCCTAGAGTTAGCTTTGTAAACTACTGCTGGTTGTGACCCTTGACTGCATGCATTTACAAAACTAGTATTGTTTGAACATAGTGTATGCCAGGCTCTACATTATACATCAGGGATACAGCAGTAAACAAAGCAGGTATAGTCAGGGAATTAAATGTTATTACAATCTAGCTACACTGCAAGATAGTTTATAACATGCAAACACACACACACACACACACACACACACACACACACACGTAGTTGGCATAAAACCACAAAACAGCAAAGTGTTACTTCAACTGGTGAGTCAAAGTTCAATCCCACAGGCAAATAATTTCCTGGCTGTTGGAAATGAGACAAGAAATAACTCTAGAAGTAAAGAAATTTGAGTGATGGGGTGACCTAGAGAAGCTCTCGGCCTGATATAATACAACTTGCACAAATCAGGGAAACACATAAATAGGAAAATGCTGTTTGTATGCTCAACCAGAATGATGAAATAAAAACTTGGGTAGAAAAGAGACAATCTAAGTCTCAATACCAATGATTTTGCCACTATACTAGGAAAAGGTATTAATATTTAACAACAAAAGCACTGAAATATAGATGGCAATTAAGATCATTCTTATTTTTTCATGCTTATATATAACTGATTCAAGTTAATTTCTCTAGTTCTATGGGAAATCACTTGCCACCCCCAGATTTATGTAAATATCCTAGAGTTTTTAAATTTTTATGGTAAATTTTTGTTGCCAGTACTTTCCACTAGCAAACTCTTGATCTCACATTTTACTGCTATTGTTTTTTTGTTACTTAATGTGCAGATGTTCGATTCGCCCTGTGTTCCTTAATTACTGAAAAAAAAAATCACTTGCTTAGGTCATCTGTGTAGGTAGCATATTTTACAAAAAGTTTGGAATCATGAAGAAGATTTATATCAAACACTATATTACATTTAGATATGAATTGCTATTTACAAAACGTTTTTTTTAAATAGTTGAAAGGTATTGTACTACTGGCCACCTTTCTCAGGATATAGGTTCTGAAAAATTGCTGAATGTCTTCATAGGAAAGCTAGACATTATATAAGCACACAGAGATACCAATACAAATGATTCTTGTCCACAGACATAAAAACAAATTTTGTCCAGTGGAAATGCAACTGATCTCTCCTATTATAAATCACCTTTATATCTCATTGTAAAATTTTTAGCATTACTTACTGCTCATATATATGTGGCTCTCTGAAATCTCTTTTAAACTAGTTTTAACATCTTACTGGTTTTCTTATTAATTAATCACTTAAAGAATATCTTTGATATGTGTTCATTTTATATTTGTGTGAAAGTTATGATTATAAACGTTTTTGAAACTTAACAGGCTCCAGAAAAATGTGTTAAATTATTTCTTTCCCTTCAAGATAACTCATCTCTCCCTGCTTCTCTATTTTCAGGAATCCTTTGTGCTTACTATGAGAGACTCAATTACTCTTAGTACCCTTTCTGTAAGTAAGGACACATTGTGCATTCTTTGATAAAGAGTCATAATAACTGGGTTTCAACTTTTAGCATCAGAAAACAATTTGAAGAAGTTGCAAAATTCCACATATTTTTCTCTCCCCCACACTGGTCTCTGGAATTTGAAAAAAAGCAGTACAGATTTTTACTTCCTATGGATATGGATTATGCCATGACTGTTAGAAATCAGAATCAGCAACCATGCAGTAGGATGGGTTTTTTTTTTGTTTTTGTTTTTGTTTATTTGTTTGTTACCCTGAGTTACACCTGTGGTGTATATTGAAATTTAAGCTGTTGGGTATTTATATATGATTCATTCCATAAAGTGCAATAAGCACTTCTTAGCTAATTGATTTTTTAAATAACTTTAATGTTATCTATAATTAAATGAATCTGTGTCACTCTTAAGCAGATATTCTTTATCCAGGGAACCCACACATACAGAACAACAATCAAAATAAAATAACACATCCTTCACCATTTTTTTTTTCTTTTTGGTTAATTGAAGCCCTCTCTGAGATGACTCATGACCAATTTGATTTCAGGCATTAAGAAATCTGACTATGGAGTTGAAGTCCACAACATTCTGCAAAGTCATAAAAAGTTATGGATTAATCATGACTTCACAGTTTGGAACATTATTTATCTATGGTCATAAGCTCACGCTTCAAAGTTAGAAGGTGTACAAACTCATAGGAAGAAACAACTAACAGGATGGCTGAAATCCCATGGGAATTGAAAACTCCTTGTTTTGTGCAATTGTAACCATCAGTGTTCCTGAAACCACATCAATCTTAACTCTGGCCATAAACACAGTAGCTATATAACAGTAATAGAAAAATACAATGGAAAAATGGAAAAAGCTAACACATATTTAACTTTTATAGATATTCCGCTCCTTTAAGTAATTTACTATTAAATAAAACTTAAAAGAATATAAAGATATGAACATGAAGATAATGTTAACTACAAAACTCACTTAAGACAAAGAGGTATATGTCTTCCTGGCTGCAACAAATGTAGTAAAAGGTAAAATATAAACTATGTTGGCTCAAAAGAAACTGCAAAAAATTTATTTATCCAGTCCTCAAACAACATGGAGAGATGTCTTAAATCTTGGATTAGCATAAGAAGTGCTCTTTAAAAAGGAGAGCTATTGCTTAGAAAATCTAAGGAAAAAATTCATTATTCAAGGTATAAAACCTATGATTATATTTATCTTTTTAACTTTCACAAAGAAAATTGTCCTCGTGTTAATGGAAATGAGAAACTGGGATTGAAATGTTATATTATTATAGTCAAAAATGAATTGCATATAAAGTATACTGATTCAAGGCTCTATTAATGTAAAAATATGTAATTGGGTCATTATTATTTATAAAATACAACACCAAATGAAGTATTTAGCTTAAAATACTTACTGTATTCTCACAGCATACAGTGAACTGGGAATTAACTGTCCATTTCCTTCATCAGTATAAATAGAAAAAAAAAAATAATATGGAATCCAAGGGGGGAAAGTGAACAGCACATGACTGGGTCAGTGTATGTGTAGATTCAATAATTCCCTCCTTAAAATCTGCACTGTTGGTCATAGCTGGACTAATCATGCAATAAACTTCACAGATCATAAAGACAGCCAAAATAATCATAGGGGTCAGGAGGGTGGCACATTCAGTTTGCATATGTGAATATGATCCAAATGAAAAGAAGTTGGCCACAATGAAAGAAATTACCAAATAATGTAGATCAAAGCAGATAATCAGCATGGATAATTCAGGCCTGAATACAGATGCAGAATATAGATTATGACTTTTCACAAAAGTTCCAGCTAACTCTGTTTTGTCAATGTATATTGATCTTCCAAAGGAGTTTTTCACAGGGACACCTTGGATGCTTCCAGAAAAATTGACTGTCAAAAACCATAACATCTCTTAGATCAGCATTGATCATTTTCTTTTTCTCTTAAATATTTAGAATGGAAAGTAATATGTTTTCCTTTCCTCAATGTTACACACACAAACACACACATACACATCCATAATATTCCTGCTTGTTGGTACCCCCTTAGAGAAGAAAAAAAGACCTTGAACTAGAAACAATCCTAATGCTATTATTCAAATATACAAAGTATTCATGTAGATTATAAAATTTCAAATTTAAGAATTAATTTTAAAAAGACCATTTCTACTGGGCAGCCCTATTTACCAAAATGATTTTTTTCTTTGTTGGGTCTGTGTGAAAATAGTATATTTTTTAATGAGATAAAATTTGTATACAATAAAATACACAGATCTTAAATGAACAGATTGATAAGCTTTGACAATACCTTACAGTACATGGGTGTAATGTATACAGCTATCCGTGTTGCTTTTACCCAGGCCCTGTGTTTCTATAAACAGATGCAATTAAAGAAATGTCCCTAGGAAACTGACAGTAATATAATAATGATACGGGACTTTAACACCCTCATTACATCAATGGATAGATCATCAAGATAGAAAATCAATAAGGAAACAGAGCCTGTGAATGACACATAGATCAGATGGACCTCACATGTATGTATGTATAGAACATTCCATCCAAAAACAGCTGAGTACATACTCTTTTCAAGTGCACATGGAACACTCTCCAGGACAGATCACATATTAGGCCATAAAACAAGTCTCAATAAATTCAAAGAGATTGAAATCATATCTTGCATCTTTTTCAATCACAATGGTATACACTAGAAAGCAATTACAAAAAATTGGAAAAAAAATACAAACACATAGAGGCTAAACAACATGCTACTAAACAACCAATGGGTCAATGAAGAAATAAAAAATGAAATAAAATAGACATAGAAATTAAAATGAAAACAAAAAAGTTTGAAATATTTGGGACATGGCAAAAGCAATTCTAAGAAGGTCAAGGGAGCAAGAAAAATCTCAAATGAACAACCAAACCTTATACCTGTAGGAACCAGAAAAACAAAGCTCAAAGCTATTAAAAGGAAGGGTATAATAAAGATTACAGCAGAAATAAGTGAAATAAAGATTAAAAAACAAGAGCAAAGATCAATGAAATCAACCTTTCAACCTTTAGCCAGACTCATCAAGAAAAAAGAAGACTCTGGGGCGTCTGGGTGGCGCAGTCGGTTAAGCGTCCGACTTCAGCCAGGTCACGATCTCGCGGTCCGTGAGTTCGAGCCCCGTGTCAGGCTCTGGGCTGATGGCTCAGAGCCTGGAGCCTGTTTCCGATTCTGTGTCTCTCTCTCTCTCTGCCCCTCACCCGTTCATGCTCTGTCTCTCTGTCCCAAAAATAAATAAACGTTGGAAAAAAAAAAAAAGAAAGAAAAAAGAAGACTCAAACAAAATAAGAAATTAAGGAGTTGAAATAAAAACTTACACCACAGAAATACAAAAAAAATTATAAGAGAATTTTATGAAAAATTATATGCCAACAAATTTGACAACCTGGAAGACATGGATAAATTCCTAGAAATATACACTCTTCCAAAAGTAAATTAGGAAAAAATAGAAAATTTGAACAGGCCAATTACTAGCAATGAAAGTGAATCAGTAATTTAAAAAATGTGAAACAGAGAGATCCTGGGAAGATGGCGGCGTAGGAGGACTCTGGGCTCACCACGTCCTGCTGATCACTTAGATTCCACGTACAGCAGCCTAAATAACCCAGAAAACTGCCAGAAGACTAGCAGAATGGACTCTCCGGAGCCAAGTGCAGACAAGAGGCTCACGGAAGAGGGTAGGAAGGGCGGAGAGGTGGTGTGCGCTCCACGGACTGGCGGGAGGGAGCCTGGGCGGAGGGGTGGCCTGCTGGCCAGGCAGACCCCCGAGTCTGGCTGCCAAAGCGGAGGGGCCGGATGGAGTGTGTTCTGACAGCAAGCAGGACTTTACATCTGGAAGGTTATAAGCTAACAGCTCTGCTCTGAGAATGGGAGGGCTGGAGGACAAGGGAGGGAGAGTTGTTGAGCCACAGACAACAGAACTCAGCTTGGTGGAGAATAAAGGCGCTCACCAGCGCCATCTCCCTCGCCCATCCCCCAGCCAAAATCCCAAAGAGAACCGGTTCCTGCCAGGGAACTTGATTGCACCGTGCAAACACCCAAAGCTGTGCTTCTGGGGATCCATCCCTCTGGCGTGTCTGACTCCCTCCTGGTGCCACAGAGCCCCTCCATAAGCGGATCTCCAAAGGAAAAGCGATCTGAGGCTGCCCATCCCACCCCTGTGCATCTTGCTGATCCACCCCAGCTAATAGGCCAGATCCCCAGCACCACAAACCTGGAAGTGTGCAAATAGCCCAGATGGGCCACGCCACCCCACGGTGAATCCTGCCCCTAGGAGAGGGGGAAGAGAAGGCACACAACAGTCTCACTGTGGCCCCAACGGTGGGCTGGGGCAGACATCAGGTCTGACTGCAGCCCCGCCCACCAATGCAAGTTATTCAAGACAGCACAAGGGAAGTGCCCTGCTGTCCTGCACCACTCCAGGGACTATCCAAAATGAACAAATGGAAGAATTCCCCTCAGAAAAACATCCAGGAAATAACAACAGCTAACGACAGAACAAAAAGGATTTAAACAATATAACAGAAAGTGAATTTAGAATAATAGTCATAAAATTAATTGCTGGGCTTGAAAACAGTATAAAGGACAGCAGAGAATCTATTGCTACAGAAATCAAGGGACTAAGGAACAGCCAGGAGGAGCTAAAAAATGCTATAAACAAGCTGCAAAATAAAATAGAGGCAATCACGGCTCAGATTGAAGAGGCAGAGGTGAGACTAGGTGAATTAGAACATAAAATTATGGAAAAAGAAGAAGCTGAGAAAAAGAGAGATAAAAAAATCCAGGAATATGAGGGGAAAATTAGAGAACTAAGTGATGCACTAAAGAGAAATAATGTACTCATAATTGGTATTCCAGAGGAGGAAGAGAGAGGGAAGGTGCTGAAGGGGTACTTGAAGAAATAATAGCTGAGAACTTCCCTGAACTGGGGAAGGAAAAAGGCATTGAAATCCAAGAGGCACAGAGGACTCCCTTCAGACGTAACTTGAATCGATCTTCTGCACGACATATCATAGTGAAAATGGCAAAATACAAAGATAAAGAGAAAATTCTGAAAGCAGCGAAGGATAAACATGCTCTAACATATAAGGGGAGACCTATAAGAGTCGTGACTGATATCTCTACTGAAACTTGGTAGGCCAGAAAGGAATGGCAGGAGATCTTCAATATGATGAACAGAAAAAATATGTAGCTGAGAATCCTTTATCCAGCAAGTCTGTCATTTAGAATAGAAGGAGAGATAAAGGTCTTCCCAAACAAACAAAAACTGAAGGAATTCTTCTCCACTTAACCAGCCCTACAAGAGATCCTAAGGAGGATCCTGTGAGACAAACTACCAGAGACATCGCTACAAGCATGAAATCTACAGACATCACAATGACTCGAAACCCATATCTTTCTATAATAACACTGAATGTAAATGGACTAAATGTGCCAACCAAAAGACATAGGGTATCAGAATGGATAAAAAAAACAAGACCCATCTATTTGCTGTCTACAAGGGACTCATTTTACACCTGAGGACACCTGCAGATTGAGAGTGACGGGATGGAGAACTATTTATCGTGTCACTGGAAGTCAAAAGAAAGCTGGAGTAGCCATACTTACATCAGACAAATTAGACTTTAAATTAAAGGTTGTAACAAGAGATGTAGAAGGGCATTATATAATAATCACAGGGTCTATCCATCAGGAAGAGCTAAAAATTATAAATGTCTATGCGCCGAATACAGGAGCCCCCAAATATATAAAACAATTACTAACAAACATAAGCAACCTTATTGATAAGAATGTAGTAAATGCAGGGGACTTTAACACTCCACTTACAGAAATGGATAGATCATCTAGACACACAGTCAATAAAGAAACAAGGGCCCTGATTGATACACTGAATCAGATGGACTTGACAGATCTATTTAGAACTCTGCATCCCAAAGCAACAGAATATACTTTCTTCTCGAGTGCACATGGAACATTCTCCAAGATAAATCACATACTGGGTCACAAAACAGCCCTTCATAAGTATACAAGAATTGAGATCATACCATGCATACTTTCAGACCACAATGCTATGCAGCTTGAAATCAACCACAGGAAAAAGTCTGGAAAACTTCCAAAAGCATGGAGGTTAAAGAACACCCTACTGAAGAACGAATGGGTCAACCAGGCAATTAGAGGAGAAATTAAAAAATATATGGAAACAAACAAAAATGAAAATACAACAATCCAAATGCTTTGGGATGCAGCAAAGGCAGTCCTGAGAGGAAAATACATTGCAATCCAGGCCTATCTCCAGAAACAAGAAAAATACCAAATACAAAATCTAACAGCACACCTAAAGGAAATAGAAGCAGAACAGCAAAGACAGCCTAAACCCAGCAGAAGAAGAGAAATAATAAAGATCAGAGCAGAAATAAACAATATAGAATCTAAAAAAACTATGGAGCAGATCAACGAAACCAAGAGTTGTTTTTTTAAAAAAAAATAAACAAAATTGATAAATCTCTAGCCAGGCTTCCAAAAAGAAAAGGGAGATGACCCAAATAGATAAAATCATGAATCAAAATGGAATTATTACAACCAATCCCTCAGAGATACAAGCAATTATCAGGGAATACTATGAAAAATTATATGCCAACAAACTAGACAACCTAGAAGCAATGAACAAATTCCTAAACACCCACACTCTTCCAAAACTCAATCAGGAGGAAATAGAAAGCTTGAACAGACCCATTACCAGCGAAGAAATTGAATCAGTCATCAGGAATCTCCCAACAAATAAGAGTCCAGGACCAGATGGCTTCCCAGAGGAGTTCTACCAGACGTGTAAAGCAGAGATAATACCTATCCTTCTCAAGCTATTCCAAGAAATAGAAAGGGAAGGAAAACTTCCAGACTCATTCTAGGAAGCCAGTATTACTTTGATTCCTAAACCAGACAGAGACCCAGTAAAAAAAGAGAACTACAGGCCAATATCCCTGATGAATATGGATGCAAAAATTCTCAATAAGATACTAGCAAATCGAATGCAACAGCTTATAAAAAGAATTATACACCATGATCAAGTGGGATTCATTCCTGGGATGCAGGGCTGGTTCAACATTTGCAAATCAACCAACGTGATACATCACATTAATAAAAGAAAAGATAAGAACCATATGATCCTGTCAATCGATGCAGAAAAGGCCTTTGACAAAATTCAGCAACCTTTCTTAATAAAAACCCTCAAGAAAGTCAGGATACAAGGAACATACTTAAACATCATAAAAGCCATTTATGAAAAGCCCACAGATAACATCATCCTCAATGGGGAAAAACTGAGAGCTTTTTCCCTGAGACAGAAACACAACAGGAATGTCCACTCTCACTGCTGTTGTTTAACATAGTGTTGGAAGTGCTAGCATCAGCAATCAGACAACAAAAGGAAATCAAAGGCATCAAAATTGGCAAAGATGAGGTTAAGCTTTCACTTTTTGCAGATGACATGATATTATACATGGAAAATCCGATAGACTCCACCAAAAGTCTGCTAGAACTGATACATGAATTTAGCAAAGTTGCAGGATACAAAATCAATGTACAGAAATCAGTTGCATTCTTATACACTAACAATGAAGCAACAGAAAGACAAATAAAGAAACTGATCCCATTCACAATTGCACCAAGAAGCATAAAATACCTAGGGATAAATCTAACCAAAGATGTAAAAGATCTGTATGCTGAAAACTATAGAAAGCTTATGAAGGAAATTGAAGAAGATATAAAGAAATGGACAAATATTCCAATCTCATGGATTAGAAGAATAAATATTGTTAAAATGTCAATACTACCCAAAGCTATCTACACATTCAATGCAATCCCAGTCAAAATTGCACCAGCATTCTTCTCGAGGCTAGAACAAGTAATCCTAAAATTCATATGGAACCACAAATGCTCCGAATAGCCAAAGTAATTTTGAAGAAGAAGACTAAAATAGGAGGCATCACAATCCCAGACTTTAGCCACTACTACAAAGCTGTAATCATCAACACAGCATGGTATTGTCACAAAAACAGACACATAGACCAATGGAATAGAATAGAAACCCCAGAACTAGACCCACAAAAGTATGGCCAACTCATCTTTGACAAAGCAGGAAAGAACATCCAATGGAAAAAAGTCTCTTTAACAAATGGTGCTGGGAGAACTGGACAGCAACATGCAGAAGGTTGAAACTAGACCACTTTCTTATACCATTCACAAAAATAAACTCAAAATGGATAAAGGACCTGAATGTGAGACAGGAAACCATCAAAACCCTAGACGAGAAAGCAGGAAAAGACCTCTCTGACCTCAGCTGTTGCAATTTCTTACTTGACACATCCCCAAAGGCAAGGGAATTAAAAGCAAAAATGAACTACTGGGACCTTATGAAAATAAAAAGCTTCTGCACAGCAAAGGGACAACCAACAAAACTAAAAGGCAACCAACAGAATGGGAAAAGATATTTGCAAATGACATATCGGACAAAGGGCTAGTATCCAAAATGTATAAAGAGCTCACCAAACTCCACACCCGAAAAACAAATAACCCAGTGAAGAAATGGGCAGAAAACATGAATAGACACTTCTCTAAAGAAGACATCCGGATGGCCAACAGGCACATGAAAAGATGCTCAACATCGCTCCTTATCAGGGAAATACAAATCAAAACCACACTCAGATATCACCTCACACCAGTCAGAGTGGCCAAAATGACTAAACCAGGAGACTATAGATGCTGGAGAGGATGTGGAGAAATGGGAACCCTCTTGCACTGTTGGTGGGAAGGTAAATTGGTGCAGCCACTCTGGAAAACAGTGTGGAGGTTCCTCAAAAAATTAAAAATAGACCTACCTTATGACCAAGCAGTAGTACTGCTAGGAATTTACCCAAGGGATACAGGAGTCCTGATGCATAGGGGCATCTGTATCCCAATGTTTATAGCAGCACTCTGAACAATAGCCAAATTATGGAAAGAGCGTAAATGTCCATCAACTGACGAATGGATAAAGAAATTGTGGTTTATATACACAATGGAGTACTACGTGGCAATGAGAAAGAATGAAATATGGCCCTTTGTAGCAACATGGATGGAACTGGAGACTGTGATGCTAAGTGAAATAAGCCATACAGAGAAAGACAGATACCATATGGTTTCACTCTTATGTGGATCTTGAGAAACTTAACAGTAACCCATGGGAGAGGGGAAGGGAAAAAAAAAAAAGAGGTTGGAGTGGGAGAGAGCGAAAGCATAAGAGACTCTGAAAAACTGCGAACAAACTAAGGGTTGATAGGGGGTGGGAGGGAGGGGAGGGTGGGTGATGGGTATTGAGGAGGGCACCTTTTGGGATGAGCACTGGGTGTTGTATGGAAACCAATTTGACAATAAAGTTCATATATTGAAAAAAAATAAATACAAAACAAAACAACAACAAGAAAAATACTGCATTAATTGGCAAAATGCCTCCCTTTCTGAGATCCACGCTTTAGCAAAATACCAGGAAGATGTACAGGCTAATAAAACTTAATCTATAAATATTTACTCATGGCTCTCCAGCTGAAGTCACTTGAGGGTAATCATACCAAGGACTTCAAAAGCCATCCTCATCTTCCCTTCAATCTCCCATAGATCACAACACCTATAGATACTGTAAGGAAAAGGGATATTGGACTAAAGATTAACCAAAAGGAAAAAAAAAAATCTAAGTCTCAATGACTCCCCCAAAGGGATCTGCTTCTGTCTGCCCCCCAAATACCCTTAAACATAATGGAGGAAATAAAGGCCAGTGGTGACCCAACCAACTTCCTTACAGACACTGGAGCCACCTCTTCCACCCTTAATACTTCACAATTCTCCACCATGATCTCTCAGAGTACACAAACCACCCTGGTGGTAGTGTTAGATATCTTAATATATGATCTGTCCCTTTCTAAACTACTTTCTCTACCTCTTGGATTACATGATACCCATCATAGATAATAGATCATTCTACAACCTCATAACCTCTGTTAATCTGTTAGGCAGATACTGCCTGTTTTTGAGAGAGAGAGAGCGAGAGAGAGAGAGAGAGAGGGAGGGTGCAAGTGAGAAGTGAGCATGGGGTAGAGACAGAGAGAGAGAAAGAGAAGCAGGGTTCAGCCAAAGCGGGGTTTGAGTTTTACTTGAAGCAGGGCTCATGTTCACCAGATGCATGGATCAAGCTCACCAAAGCAGGTCAGGAGCTCACCCAATGTAGAACTCGAACTCACTAACTGCGAGATCACGACCTAAATTGAAGTCAGATGCTTAACGACTGAGCCACCCAGACACCTGGCAGATATTTGCTTTCTAATTGTAGTATTAATAATTAGGGTTTCCTGAAGGACTAACTCATGAAGACCTTTTGCTTTCACTTTGGAAAATAAACAATGTGCTTGGACTATTATGTCTCAAGTATTTATGGAAGCCCCCACTTATTTTTCCTCAGATAGTAAATGCAAAATTAAAGGATTTTATTTTCCCATGTAATTCAACACTCCTTCAATATGTAAATCACCTCATTTTTTTTCTTCAGTAAAACTGATAATTCACTGACAGATATGCAAATACCTCTCAGAAATTCTGGCTTGAAAGGGGAATAAGGTTTTGAGAAACAAAATACAATACTGCAGTCCTCAGGCTCATTATTTAGGACATGATATCTTCCTTAAGGGAAGAACTTTGTCCCCAGAGTATACCAAGGTCATTCTGAATTAGCCTTACTTGAAATGAAGAGAAAATTCTTAGCTGAGATTGATTAGCTATTGTAGAATGTTGACTCCCAATTTCTCTACTATAACATCTCCTTTAAATGATTATAGAAACATTGTCTGAATACATACAATGGGTGTCAGTATCTTAAGAGCATATGAATCCTTAAAAATCTCCCTTTCCTCTATCTCCAACTTGGAGCTCCCAAATTCCTTGCCCATTTCTCTATTTATTTGTGAGAGAGGATATACTTTAAGCATCTCAGAAACATAACAGGAACCAGAGGCACATTGGATACTTTAATTTTATTCTAGAAATGTGCTCAAATCACAATTTATGGGCTAGGTTATACTTTGAATATTTATATACCCTATGTTTTCCAAAAATGTCTCCTGACTGAAAATATGCAACATTTTTCAACCTCTTCCCATGTCTTATGAGATCCTTTTTGCTTCTATTTCTAACGTTATTTTCTACTCTTTGTCACATTCCTAAACAGCATTTTCAAAACCTTAATCCCACTAAACTTCTTTCTCTTCTGATTGAAGAGTGATCACATAAAATGCATTTCAGCCACTGAAACCTTAACCTTTCTCCACCGTGGTATTGCTGAAATTCCTCTTGTAGATATAGGTCTCATTCTCTTTGTTCATGGTTCATACCTCTGCACATCAAAATGGTGTTTCCTCGTAGAATATACCATCACAAATTTCCTAAACCCTGTGGAATATGAATCTTTACCCAATGCAAAATCAACCCAGATCGCAAAATTCATGGCTCTTGCCAGATCATGCACTTTAGCTAAGGATAGGAGAGGTAATGTCTATACATAGAGTGGATACACTTGGAGTATTACATGACTTTGGTATGTTATAGAAAGCCAAGGGATTTATGAGTGCAGCTGGAACACCAATCAAAAATGGGAAATAGTTGGTTAACCTTCTAAAGCCTTACCATTACCAGAAGAGGTGATTACACTCAAAACCAATGCTCATATTGGCAATAAACACTTCAAGTAATATGAAAGTCGTTATCTTATAATGTGTGTTAGAAGTTTATAAATCTGTCCCAATCCCATTGTAATCAGACAAGATATTATTTATCCCACTTAGCACCTCATCTTCCAATCAAGGAAATAAAAATATCTTATTTTAAGGCTCCTGAATATTAAAAGACCAATTAGAAACAAGATGGATACTGTTTCCACTCAGATGACATTCTGAGACACCCAGAAGACTACTTCAACTATACTCAGTCCTTCACTCAAAATTTGTACTATACCTTCACAAGATTACCAATCATGGGGAAAAAAAAATATCAACTCTTTCACCAATATTAGCAGGTAAACTTCACTCCTTACCTGGAACAAGTGGTACTCTTTTGTCCCATCTGCCAAAAACCATAATTTTGTCAAAGTTGTAAAGTTATAATAAGGAAGAGAGCCACCTCCAGAGGGACGCTTTCTCCCTTGGAAATTAGATTTCATTTAACTATCTTAAATCTCATGGCTATCTTTACCATTATTTCAATGCCCTCTTACTGCAAAGAAGCTTCTCCACGTAAAAGGGTCAGTACTAAGTACTGGAACAAAATGTTTGCTAACCAAAAGCAAAGTTAAGTTTCTCTCCTTCTCTAGGCCCCTGAAATTAGACCAGCCCTTGCCCTGAACCAGCACAAAGACCCTCCTTAATGGTCCCTTCTGAAAATAGGCTGGCTTCAGGGTAAAACCTTCTGTCCAATTACACCACTCTTTCTTGAGACTTGTTTACTCTTACCTATAAAAGAAAAGCCCTTTTCTGAATAACAAATGAAACACTCAAATCATATGTTCTTAGTATTCTTCCTATTGTAACAGTCCCCTCCCTTTACTGCAATAATCCTTTCAAATGAAATGTCTGCTTATTTAAGTCAAGATGTGATCTTATTTGATAATACAGAACATTTACTTTACCCTAGAACATCCTTAATTTTCTTCCTAGTCAATACCTGTTCTATCCTTTAAAGAAGCAAAGTTTTTCTGATTTATTCCACCACAGATGTTTCAAGTTCTAGAACTTTTTAAAAATGGAATAATAAATTAGGTACTTTTTTTATTTTCCTTCTTTTTCTCAGCAAAACTTGGGCTTTCTTAACAAGCAGCACTATTGATATTTTGAGACAGATAATTATTTGTTGTGAGGGTATCCTGTGTGTAAAATCCTTAGCAACATCCCTGGTCTCTACCTACTAAATACCAGTAGCATGTCCCACTGCGCCCCATTGTGGTAACCAAAAATGTCTCCAAGTACTGGGGCACCTGGATGGCTCAGTCTTTTAAGTGATCAACTCTTGATTTTGGCTCAGGTCATGATCTCATGGTCAGGGGATGGAGACCCTCATCCAGCTCCATGTTGAGTGTGGAGCCTGCTTGGGATTCTCTCTCTCTCTTTCTCTGCCCCTCTTCCTGCTTTTGCATGCTCTCTCTCTCAGATAAATAAACTTTAAAAAAGATAATTTCTTACATTTAAAAAAATGTCTCCAAGTATTATTAATACCTCCCAGGTGGGCAGAGCAAAACTGTCTCAGGTTGACAACCACTATGTTTTGAGGTTTGCCCATAATGTTGTGTTAGTATCTTTTTAATGCTGACAAGTATGGTATTTGATGGGTAAGCCATATTTTTAAAATTCTATTCTTTGTGGGCATTTTGGTCATTTCAGGATTTGGGCTATTTTGAATCAGTTACTCTGATTATACTCTAAAACATGCACTTTTTGTGCATGTTTTTACTTTTTGTGTAAATATTGAGAAGTAGGTCATGCTTAACTTTATGAGAAACTGCCAGACCACTTCCCAAAGACGTTTTGCTCTTTTATTGTTTCTTTTATAGGAATTTACCAGAGGAATTTTATAGGAATTCTGTTTCTTTTATAGGAATTTAACAGAGGGTTTCTGTTTCTCCACATCCTCACCAGCATCTGTTGTCTCCTGAGTTGTTAATTTTAGCCACTCTGACTCATGTGAGGTGGTAGCTCAGTGTGTTTTTGATTTGTATTTCCCTGATGATGAGTGAAGTTGAGCATCGTTTCATGTATCTGTTGGCCATCTGCATGTCTTCTTTGGAAAAGTGTCTACTTAGGTCTTCTGCCCATTTCTCCACTGGATTATTTAGTTTTCAGGTGTTGAGTTTGTGAAGTCCTTTATAGATTTTGGATACGAACCCCTTATTCGATATGTCATTTGCAAATATCTTTTCCCACTTCGTCGGTTGCCTTTTAGTTTTGTTGTTTGTTTCCTTTGCTGTGAAGAAGACTTTTATCTTGATGGTTAAATAGTTCATGCTTGCTTTTAATTCCCTTGCCTTTGGAGACCTGTCGAGCAAGACATTACTGCAGCTGAGGTCAAAGAGGATGTTGCCTGTTTTCTCCTCTAGGGTTTTGATGGTTTACTGTCTCACATTCAGGTCTTTCATGCATTTTGAGTTTATTTTTGTGTATGGTGTAAGAAAGTGGTCCAGGTTCATTCTTCTGCATGTTGCTGTCCAGTTATCCCATAACCATTTGCTAAAGATATTGTCTTTTTTCAAGTGTGTACTCTTTCCTCCTTTGTCAAAGATTAGTTGGCCATACATTTGTGGGTCCAATTCTGGGTTCTCTATTCTATTCCATTGATCTATGTGTCTGTTTTTGTGCCAATACCATGATGTCTTGATGATTATAGCTTTGTAGTAAAGGCTAAAGTCTGGAATTCTGATACCTCCCACTTTTTTCTCTTCTTCAATATTACTTTGGCTATTCAGGGTCTTTTGTGGTTCCATACAAATTTTAGGATTGTTCTAGCTTTGAGAAGAATGCTGGTGCAATTTTGATTTGGATTGCATTGAATGTGTAGATTGCTTTGGGTAGTATTGATATTTTAAAAATATTTATTCTTCCAGCCCATGAGTATGGGATCTTTTTCCATTTCTTTGTGTCTTCTTCAATTTCCTTCATAAGCTTTCTATGATTTTCAGCATACAAATCTTTTACATTTTTGGTTAAGTTTATTCCTCGGTATTTTATGGCTCTTGATACAATTGTAAATGGGATCAATTTCTTTATTTCTCTTTCTGTTGCTTCATTATTGGTGTATAGAAGTGCAACAGATTTCTGTACATTGATTTTATATGCTGCAAGTTCGCTGAATTCACATATCAGTTCTAGCACTTTTCCTGTGGTTGATTTCAAATTTAATAGCATTGTGATACGAAAGTGTTCATGGTATGATCTCAATTTTTTTGTATTTATTGAGGGCTGTTTTGTGACCCAGTATGTGATCTATCTTGGAGAATGTTCCATGTGCACTCTACAAAAATGTGTATTCTGTTGCTTTAGGATGAAAAGTTCTGACTATATTTGTCAAGTCCATATGGTCCACTATGTCATTCAGGGCGATTGTTACGTTACTGATTTTCTGTCTAGATGATCTGCCCATTGTTGTAAGTGGAGTATTAAAGTCACCTGCAGTTACTGCATTCCTATCAATAAGATTGCTTATGTTTGTGATTATTTTATATATTTGGGTTCCATCAAATTGGGTGCATTAATATTTATAATTGTTAGTTCTTGATGGATAGACCCCATAATTATTATATAATGCCCTTCTTCATCTCTTGTTACAGACTTTAGTTTAAAATCTAGTTTGTCTGGTTAAATATGGCTACTTCAGTGGTCTTTTGACTTCCAGTAGCATGATAGATGGTTCTCCATCCCCTCACTTTCAATCTGAAGGTGTCCTCAGGTCTAATTGGGTCTCTTGTAGACAGCAAATAGATGGACATTGTTTTTTATCCATTATGGTACCCTATGTCTTTTGATTGGAGCATTTAGTCCAATTACATTCAGTGTTATTATTTAAAGATATGGATTTAGTGTCATTGTGTTATCTGTACCTTTCATGCTTGTGGTGATGTCTCTGGTCCTTTGTTATTTTTGTAACATTCCACTCACAGAGTCCCTCTTAGGATCTCTTGTAGGGCTGGTTTAATGGTGATGAACTCCTTCAGTTTTTGTTTGGGAAAACAAAAGCTGTCCTTCTATTCTGAGTGACATGCTTGCTGGATAAAGGATCTGGGCTGCATATTTTTCCTATTCAGCACATTGCATATTTCCTGCCACTCCCTTCTGGCCTGCCAAGTTTCAGTAGATAGGTCTGCCACAACCCTTATGTGTCTACCCTTGTAGGTTAAGGCCTGTTTGTCCCTAGATGCTTTCAGAATTCTCTCTTTATCTCTGTTTTGCCAGTTTCACTATGGTATGTTGTGCAGACAGACTCAAGTTACCTCTGAAGGGAGTTCTCTGTGACTCGTGGATTTCAATGTCTGTTTCCTTTTCCAGATTGGGGAAGTTCTCAGCTATGATTTGTTCAAGTACACCTTCTGCCCCTTTCTCTCTCTCTTTCTTTCTTTCTTTCTTTCTTTCTTTCTTTCTTTCTTTCTTTCTTTCTTTTTCTTCTTCTTCTTCTTCTTCTTCTTCTTCTTCTTCTTCTTCTTCTTCTTCTTCTTCTTCTCCTCCTCCTCCTCCTCCTCCTCCTCCTCCTCCTCCTCCTTCTCCTCCTCCTCCTCCTTCTCCT
>NW_024420586.1:12344814-12345441 GCF_014898765.1 Herpailurus yagouaroundi
TCTCCTCCTTCTCATCCTCCTTCTCCTTCTCCTCCTTCTTCTGGAACTCCTTGATATGGACATTATTATTTTTCATCGAATCACTTAATTCTCTAAATCTTGCTTTGTGGTCTAGAATTTTTTTATCTCTCTTTTCTCAGCTTCATCTTTTTCCATAATCTTATCTTCACCTATTTTCCCCTCTGCCTCTTTACCCCTCACTGTCACTGCATCTAGTTTATTTTGGACCTCATTTATTGCATTTCTTAATTCGTCATGACTACTTTTTAGTTCCTTGATCTTTGTAGCAGATTCTCTGCTGTCTTCTATGCTTTTTTTCAAGCCCAGCAATTAGTCTTATGACTATTATTCTAAATTCTTGTTCAGTTATATTGTTTATATCTTTTTTGATCAATTCTTTAGCCATCATTTCTTCCTGGAATTTGTTTTGAGGACAATTCTTCTGTTTCATCATTTTGGCTAGTTTTCTGTCTCTTAAGTGTTTTAAAAGTTTGTTATGTGTCCTGCACCTGAAAACACTACTATATTAAAGAGGATTTATAGCCTGCCCAGGGCCTGGCCCTTCAGGAGGTGTTTTTTGGAGTGTGTTACATGCTCTCTGTTGTGACTCTGGTTGCTTTATCTCCC
>NW_024420586.1:12345841-12363364 GCF_014898765.1 Herpailurus yagouaroundi
GAGAGAGAGAGAGAGAAATTTTCCATATATATATATATATATATATATATATATATGGAATGAAATATGAATTCTTCAAGAATTAAATCAGAAAATGCAAAACCTCTGGGTGCTTTGGAACCGGTGCAGCACTGGTCTGGAGGAGGGGCTATCTGGCTGGTCAGCTTCAATCTCACTTTGGTAGATAAGCAGTTACCAGGCACAGAGAGGCGTGGTTTGGTGTAGGCAGCATGTCCCACCTCCACTGTTGGCTGGCTGTCCCTTCCCTGTAGCCCCATTTTGTTGGTGATGGGGAGAAGAATGGTGACACCCCAGTCTTTCCTCCATGGACTGGGTGTCTCAAACCACTCTGCTCAGGCCATAGTCACAGTACTGCAGGGGCAACAGCAGGTAGTTTTAGTTTTTTTTTGTTTGTTTTTTTTTTTGGTTTCTTTATTTATTTGTTTTGCTACACAATCTCCCCCGCCTCCCTATGGCTCATCTTGGATTCAAACCCAGATGTCTTAAAGGGTCCTGCTCCACATGTACCAGTTCCAGGGAAGTGCCACTCCACCCTACTGATAGAGGGCCTCCTCATAGTGCCATGTGGGTGTGAACGAGGCAGTTTGTCCTGCTCTGCCGACTCCCACACCTTGCAGGCACTCAGCTGGCATTTAAAGTCCAACGTCTTAAAGGTTCCCACTCCCTGTATCCGGGTTCTGGGGAAGTGCCGTTCTGCCCCGCCAATAGATGGCCTCTGGCTGGTGGGTACCGGCAGGGTCCTTTGTCTTTTGAATGGCTATATACCTTCTTCCAACAGCACTCAAGGGAGGGGATTGCTTTCTCCCACTGTGGACTGTGCCTCTCAACTAGTTATTGAGCCTGGGGCTGGCTCCCCTCCTCCTCAGGTGCACGAACAAGGCAGCTGGCCCCAGCCCGGAGAAAGCCCCTCAGTTAGAGATTGGATCTTTGTCTGTTTTTTGTTTTTTTCAGATCCTGGGTCCGTGGTTTTTCTCTTGTCCAAATACATTCCTACACTTCCACAGCCTCTCTTTCTCTTCCCTTTGTCTCTCCACAGAAGGGGATTCCTGCCCTCTGTGCTTATGCCACATGTTTTATCTCTCCCAGATAGCAATCATGCATCTATGGCCCGCCAGGTTGTCTCTGTGGGCCCCTGGAGACGTCTCTGTCATTCTGCAGCCCGGACTCTTGGAATTCAAAGTCCTTTGGCCTCAACACTGCTGTGTTTGAGGGATGAGGGAATTTCGGGTCCCCCTACTTCTCCACCATGTTGTATTCCTCTATATCTTAAGTCTGGTAATTCTAATTTTCCAACTTATAAATGAGGTAAATATTATACTGAGACATTTTGAACCATAAAACAATCATAAAAGCTGGGGGGGGGGTGGTAAAATACATTAGAGACCCCATCAAGCTGCAAAGGAAATTACATAAATGAGTACTTATCAAATCCTGAGTCAGAATTTTCAGCATAAATACTGATGTCACCTGCTAGATTTTATTTTAAGCAATACTCAAGGAATTGGAGTTAAGAAGGTAACAACAGCCTCTTCTCTTGTATATTCATTGTCACTACTTTAATTTCTATAAATATATCCCACAAGTCAATTAATAATAATGAAGTCATGTAGCGAAATAATGGGGAAATCATGAGGTAGCAAAAACAAAATTAAAACATTAAGGAGAATAAATGAATTATTTGTCTTAATTTTCTCCCTTTTAATTACACTGAAATGTCTGTTCTCATTATTAAAAATAGCCATGTGAAATTTAAACTCCAAGTAATTGTGTATATAAAAATTAATAAGGGAAATTATGTTTAAATATTGTCATGGATTCTGCTTTAAATGAATACAGATCACTGATGATAAAATATAAATGAATATATGTATAAATATACAAGATTACAATAATTTGAGAATATGATAAATTTCTGTTAGCAAGGAACAATTATACTGATCATACATAGTTGCCCAAAATAATAATCAACAGAACACATTAGAACTTGCTGCTTGTCATAATTTTTATAGATATATGTTTGATTCAAAAGATAATTTGCAGTTTATGAAAATCTATATTTAAACTATAAATAAAAAGATATCATTCCTTGGTTCGGATAACTGTTTTCACCAATTCCACAAATACTTTCCACCATATGCTTGTCGTATTGACATCTCAAAATTTCTAAAAGTAAACTCATTATTTTACTCCAATATGTCTTTCTCGGCTCACATTTAAAAAATATTGATACATACCTTTACCATATGCCTAGGAGATTTGAGACATAAAGCACTACCATAGAGAAACAAGTTGGAGGCATATCAGTAAGTCATTTAATTAAGTCCAAGAGGTATAAAATGTAATGATCAACATAACTATGGAAAATTGGATATAAGATTATTAGAGATCAGAAATCCAGGAATATAATAGTAAGCAACTATTCAGACAAGCAAGGGAGGAAAACAGTATACGTGAATGTCTGGAGCCAGTAATGCCCATGGTACAATTTTACAGACTTAAATCTGGTACAGCTTTTAAAAGGTCCTTCTTCTGGGAAAAATGACACCACTCCTTCATTTAAATAACTGCTAATTCTTATTAGTTCTGTCTTCATCAAGCCTTTTTAATTCATTCCCTTCCTTCCATTCCTACTGAAAGAATCATATTTCATATCTACTTCATGGTTGATTCAATAGTCTCTTATCAATGTTCTGATATTTCAAAGTTTCCCCATTCCAGAGTATCCCACATACTGCTGAAAAATTTAAATTCTGTGGCTAATCCCCTACCCACAAACTTGCAGTGGCTTCCCCCAACTCACAGAATAAAGACCATACTCCTTACCTTGTAAATATATGCTTTCTGTTTTGTTAAAAAAAATTAAGTTTGAGTATCCTTGACACACAATGTTACATTAGTTTCAGGTGTACAACTTAGTTATTTGACAAGTTTGTACACTGTGCTATGTTCACAAATGTAGCTACCATCTGTCCTTTTACATGACTATTATGATATCATTGACTGTATTCCTTATGCTCTCCTTTTTATTCCTGTGACTTATTCACTCCCTAACTGGAGGCCTGTATTCCCCTCTCCTCTTCACCCATTTTGCCAATCCCCCACCCACTCTGCTCTAGCCACCATCATTTTTTTCTCTGTATTTATAGTTCTGATTATGCTTTTTGTTTATTCATTTTTTTAAAAACTCCCTTTGTGAGTGGAATCATAAGCTATTTTTCTTTCTCAGTCTGACTTATTTCACTTAGCATAACACCTTCTAGGTTCATCTATGTTATCTCAAATGGCATGATCTCATCCTTTTTTTTTATAACTGTGTAATATCCATAGTGCATATATAACACATTTTCCTTACACATTTGTTTATTAATGGATACTTACATTTCCTCCATGTCTTGGCTATCTATTATAAATAATACTGCAGTAAACATAGGGGTGCATATATCTTTCTGAGTTAGTGTTTTCATTTTCCCTGGGTAAATACTGAACAGTGGAAATATTAGATGATATGGCATTTCTAATTTTAATCATTTGAGGAACCTGCATATGGTTTTCTACAGTGGCTATACCAATTTACATTCCCAACGAGAGTAAATGAGTGTTCTTTTTTTTCCTTCACCAACACTTGTTGTTTCTTATCTTTTTGATTTTAGCCATTCTGACAGGCATGAGGTAATATCTCATTGGTTTTTTTAAGTTTTTATTTTAATTCCAGTAAGTTAACATACAATGTTATATTAGTTCCAGGTGTACAAATTAGTGATTCAAAAATTCCCTACATCACCTGGCACTTGTCACAACAAGTACAATTCTTTTTTTTTTTTTTTTAATTTTTTTTTTCAACGTTTATTTATTTTTGGGACAGAGAGAGACAGAGCATGAACGGGGGAGGGGCAGAGAGAGAGGGAGACACAGAATCGGAAACAGGCTCCAGGTTCTGAGCCATCAGCCCAGAGCCAGACGCGGGGCTCGAACTCCCGGACCGCGAGATCGTGACCTGGATGAAGTCGGACGCTTAACCGACTGCGCCACCCAGGCGCCCCTAACAAGTACAATTCTTAATCCCCATCACCTATTTAACCCATTCCCCCACCCACCTCCCTCTCATAAACATGAGTTTGATCTCTCTAATAAAGAGTTTGCCTGGGTTACGCAGTTGGTTAAGCACCCCACTCCTCATTTTGGCTCAGGCCATGCATGATCTTAGGGTTCATGGGATCAAGTGCCACATCAGGCTCCATGCTTACAATGTGGGGCTTGCTTTGGATTCTTTCTCTTCTCTCTTCCCCTAACCTGCTTGCTCTCCCCCTCTGTCTCTCTCAAAATAAATAAAATAAACTTAAAAAAATCTGTTTCTTCAGGCACCTGTGTGGTTCAGTTGGTTGAGCATCCAACTCTTACTTTTCAGCTCAGGTTGAAAACCCCATCCCAGGGTTGTGGGATCAAGCCCTGAATCTGGCTCCACTCTGAGCATGGAGCCTGCTTAAGATTCTCTCTCTCCCTCTCTCTGCCCCTCTCCCCCATTTGCACTCTCTCAAAAATAAAATGTTAATTTTTATTGTTCCTTAAATTCCATATATAAGTGAAATCATATGGTATTTGTCTTTCCCTGAATGACTTATTTCGCTTAGCATTATACTTTCTAGCTCCATCCATGTTGCTGCAAATGGCAAATTTTCATTTGTTTTTTAAAAATATTTATTTATGATTCAGGGGGAAGATGGCAGTGTAGGAGGATGCTGGGCTCACTGTGTCCTGATGATCACTTAGATTCCACCGACATCTGCCTAATTTACCCAGAAAACTGCCAGAAGACTAGCAGAACTGACTCTCCTGAGCCAAGCATAGATGAGAGGCCCATGGAAGAGAGTAGGAAGGGCAGAGAGGTGGTGCAGGCTACCCTGACTGGCGGGAGGGAGCCAGGGCAGTGGAGGGGCAGCCTGCCTGGCAAGGCAGAGCCCCCGAGTCTGGCTTCCAAAAGCAGAGAGGCCTGACGGAGTATGTTCTGACAGCCAGCGGGACTTAACATCTGGAATGTTATAAGCCAACAGCTCTTATGGGCAGAGAGCAGGAGGGCTAAAGGACAACAGGAGGGAGAGTTGTTGAGCCCTGGAGAACAGAACTCAGCTTGGCAGGGAACAAAGGCTCTGGGAAGCTCCATCTCCTTCGCCCATCCCCCAGCCAAAATCCCAAAGGGAACCAGTTCCTGTCACAAACTTGCTTGCACTGCACAAACACCCAATGCTGTGCTTCTGCAGATCCATCCCTCCGACGGGTCTGCGTCCCTTCCGGTGCTGCAGGGCCCCTCCTGAAGCGACCACCAAAGGCAAAGTGAGCTGAGCCTCCCCTCCCACCCCTGTGCACCTTGCGGATCCACCTCAGCTAATGCGCCATATCCCATTGAAGCAGAAACACAAGCCTGGTAGTGTGTAAGTAGCACAGACAGGGCCACACCACTCCACAGTGAGTCCTGCCCCTGGGAGAGGGGAAGATAAGGTACACACCAGTCTGACTGTGGCCCCAGCAGTGGGCTGGGGGCAGACATCAGGTCTGACTGCAGCCCCACACACCAACGCAAGTTACTCCAGAGAGCACAGAGGAAGAGCCCTGCAGTTCTGCGCCCCTCCAGGGACTATCCAAAATAATCAAACGGAAGAATTCTCCTCAAGAAACTCCAGGAAATAGCGACAGCTAACGAACTGATCAAAAACGTTTTATCCAAAGTAACAGAAAATGAATTTAAAATAATAGTCATAAAATTAATCGCTGGGCTCGAAAAAAGTATAGAGGACAGCAGAGAATCTATTACTACAGAGATCAAGGGACTAAGGAACAGCCAGGAGGAGCTAAAAAAAATACTATAAATACTATAAATGAGCTGCAAAATAAATTGGAGGTGACCATGGCTCGGATTGAAGAGGCAGAGGAGAGAATAGGTGAATTAGAAGATAAAATTGTGGAAAAAGAAGAAGCTGAGAAAAAGAGAAATAAAAAAATCTAGGTGTATGAGGGGAGACTTAGAGAACTAATTCATATAATTAAATGAAATAATATATGCATAATTGGGATTCCAGAGGAGGAAGAGAGAGGGAAAGGTGCTGAAGGGGTACTTGAAGAAATCATAGCTGAGAACTTCCCAGAAGTGGGAAAGGAAAAAGGCATTGAAATCCAAGAGGCACAGAGAACTCCCTTCAGACGTAACTCGAATCTATCTTCTGCATGACATATCATAGTGAAACTGGCAAAATACAAGGATAAAGAGAAAATTCTGAAAGCAGCTAGAGATAAATAGGCTCTAACTTACAAAGGGAGACCCATAAGACTAGTGGAAGACCGATCTACTGAAACTTGGCAGGCCAGAAAGGAATGGCAGGAAATCTTCAATGTAATAAACAGAAAAAAATGCAGCCCAGAATACTTTATCCAGCAAGTCTGTCATTTAGAATAGAAGGAGAGATAAAGGTCTTCCCAAGCAAACAAACACTGAAGGAATTCATCACCACTAAATCAGCCCTACAAGAGATCCTAAGGGGGATCCTTTGAGACAAAGTACCAGAGACATCACTGTAAGCATGAAACCTACAGACATCACAATGACTGTAAATCCATATCTTTCTATAATAACACTGAATGTAAATGGACTAAATGCTCCAACCAAATGACATAGGATATCATAATGGATAAAAAAAAAAAGCAAGACCTATCTATGTAGTGTCTACAAGACTCATTTTAGACCTGAGGACACCTTCAGATTGAAAGTGAGGGGACGGAGAACTATCTGTCATGCTACAGTAAGTCAAAAGAAAGCTGGAGTAGCCAAACTTATATCAGACACACTAGACTTTAAATTAAAGGTTGTAACAAGAGATGAAGAAGGGTGTTACATAATAATTACAGAGTCTATCCATCAGGAAGAGCTAACAATTATAAATGTCTATGCACCGAATACGAAAGCCCTCAAATATATAAAACAATTCATCACAAACATAAGCAGCCTTATTGCTAAGAATGTGGTAATTGCAGGGGACTTTAATACTCCACTTACAACATTGGATAGATCATCTAGACAGAGAATCAATAAGAAACAAGGGCCCTAAATGATATAATGGATCAGATGGACTTGACAGATATATTTGGAACCCTGCATCCCAAAGCAACAGAATATACTTTCTTCTCGAGTACACATGGAACATTCTCCAAGATAAATCACATACTGGGTCAAAAAACAGCCCTTCATAAGAATACAACAATTGAGATCATACCATGCATACTTTCAGACCACAATGCTATGAAGCTTGAAATCAACCACAGAAAAAAGTCTGGAAAACCTCCAAAAGCATGGAGGTTAAAGAACACCCTACTAAAGAACGAATGGGTCAACCAGGCAATTAGAGAAGAAATTAAAAAATATATGGAAACAAACAAAAATGAAAATACAACAATCCAAATGCTTTGGGATGCAGCAAAGGCAGTCCTGAGAGGAAAATACATTGCAATCCAGGCCTATCTCCAGAAACAAGAAAAATACCAAATACAAAATCTAACAGCACACCTAAAGGAACTAGAAGCAGAACACCAAAGACACCCCAAACCCAGCCAAAGAAGAGAAATAATAAGGATCAGAGCAGAAATAAACCATACAGAAGCTAAAAAAATAACTGTAGAGTAGATCAATGAAACCAAGAGTTGGTTTTTTGAAAAAATAAACAAAATTGACAAACCTCTAGCCAGGCTTCTCAAAAAGAAAAGGGAGATGACCCAAATAGATAAAATCATGAATGAAAATGGAATTACTACAACCAATCCCTCAGAAATACAAACAATTATCTGGGAATGCTATGAAAAATTATATGCAAACAAACTGGACAACCTGGAAGAAATGGACAAATTCCTAAACACCCACACACTTCCAAAACTCAAACAGGAAGAAATAGAAAGCTTGAACAGACCCATAACGAGCAAAGAAATTGAATCAGTTATCAAAAATCTCCCAACAAATAAGAGTCCAGTACCAGATGTCTTCCCAGGGGAATTCTACAAGACATTTAAAGCAGAGATAATACCTATCCATCTCAAGCTGTTCCAAAACATAGAAAGGGAAGGAAAACTTCCAGACCCATTCTCTGAAGCCAGCATTACTTTGATTCCCAAACCAGATAGAGACCCAGTAAAAAAAGAGAACCACAGGCCAATATCCCTGATGAATATGGATGCAAAACTTCTCAACAAGATACTAGCAAATCAAATTCAACAGCATATAAAAAGAATTACTCGGGGCGCCTGGGTGGCGCAGTCGGTTAAGCGTCCGACTTCAGCCAGGTCGCGATCTCGCGGTCCGTGAGTTCGAGCCCCGCGTCAGGCTCTGGGCTGATGGCTCAGAGCCTGGAGCCTGTTTCCCATTCTGTGTCTCCCTCTCTCTCTGCCCCTCCCCCATTCATGCTCTGTCTCTCTCTGTCCCAAAAATAAATAAAGGTTGAAAAAAAATTAAAAAAAAAAAAAAAGAATTACTCACCATGATCAAGTGGGATTCCTTCCTGGGCTGCAGGGCTGGGTCAACATTCGCAAATCAATCAATGTGAAACATCACATTAATAAAAGAAAAGATAAGAACCATACAATCCTGTTAATCAATGCAGAAAAAGCATTTGACAAAATTCAGCAACTTTCTTAATAAAAACCATGGAGAAAGTCTGGATAGAAGGAACATACTTAAACATCACAAAAACCATTTATGAAAAGCCCACAGCTAATATCATCCTCAATGGGAAATAACTGAGAGCTTTCCCCCTGAGATCAGGAACACGACAGGGATGTCCACTCTTACCGCTGTTGTTTAACATAGTGTTGGAAGTGCTAGCATCAGCAATAAGACAAAAAAAGGAAGACAAAGGCATCAAAATTGGCAAAGATGAAGTCAAGCTTTCACTTTCTGAAGATGACATGATACTATACATGGAAAACCTGAGAGACTCCACCTAAAGTCTGCTAGAACTGATACGTGAATTCAGCAAAGTTGCAGGACACAAAATCAATGTACAGAAATCAGTTGCATTCTTATACACTAATAATGAAGCAACAGAAAGACAAATAAAGAAACTGATCCCATTCACAATTGCACCAAGAAGCATAAAATACCTAGGAATAAACCTAACCAAAGATGTAAAAGATCTGTATGCTGAAAACTACAGAAAGCTTATGAAGGAAATTGAAGATGATACAAAGAAATGGAAAAACAACCCATGCTCATGGATTGGAAGAATAAATATTGTTAAAATGTCAATACTGCCCAAAGCTATCTATCCATTCAATGCAAATCCAGTCAAAATTGCACCAGCATTCTTCTTGAAGCTACAACAAGCAATCCTAAAATTCCTATGGAACCACAAATGGCCCCAAGTAGCCAAAGTAATATTGAAGAAGAGCCTAGTGGGAGGCATCACAATCCCAGACTTTAGCCTCTACTACAAAGCTGTCATCATCAAGACAGCATGGTATTGGCACAAAAACAGACACATAGACCAATGGAATAGAATAGAAACCCCAGAACTAGACCCACAAAAGTATGGCCAACTCATCTTTGACAAAGCAGGAAAGAATATCCAATGGAAAAAAAGACAGTCTCTTTAACAAATGGTGTTGGGAGAACTGGACAGCAACATGAAGAAGAATGAAACTAGACCACTTTCGTACAACATTCACATAAACAAACTTAAAATGGATAAAGGACCTGAATGTGAGACAGGAAACCATCAAAACCCTAGAGGAGAAAGCAGGGAAAGACCTCTCTGACCTCAGCCGCAGCAATTTCTTACTTGACACATCTCCAAAGGCAGGGGAATTCAAAGCAAAAATGAACTATTGGGACCTCATGAAGATAAAAACCTTCTGCACAGCAAAGGAAACAATCAACAAAACTAAAAGGCAACCAACGGAATGGGAAAATATATTTGCAAATGACATATCAGACAAAGGGCTAGTATCCAAAATCTATAAAGAGCTCACCAAACTCCACACCCGAAAAACAAATAATCCAATGAAGAAATGGGAAGAATTCATGAATAGACACTTCTCTAAAGAAGACATCTGGATGGCCAACAGGCACATGAAAAGATGCTCAACGTCTCTCCTCACCAGGGAAATACAAATCAAAACCACACTCAGATATCACCTCACGCCAGTTAGAGTGGCTAAAATGAACAAATCAGGAGACTATAGATGCTGGAGAGGATGTGGAGAAATGGGAACCCTCTTGCGCAGTTGGTGGGAATGCAAACTGGTGTAACCGCTCTGGAAAACAGTGTGGAGGTTCCTCAAAAAATTAAAAATAGACCTACCCTATGACCCAGCAGTAGCACTGCTAGGAATTTACCCAAGGGATATAGGAGTGCTAATGCATAGGGGCACTTGTACCCCAATTTTATAGGAGCATTCTCAACAATAGCCAAATTATGGAAAGAGCCTAAATGTCCATCAACTGATGAATGGATAAAGAAATTGTGGCTTATATATAGAATGGAATACTACATGGCAATGAGAAAGAATGAAATATGGCCTTTTGTAGCAACGTGGATGGAACTGGAGAGTGTGATGCTAAGTGTAGTAAGTCATACAGAGGACAGATTCCATATGTTTTCACTCCTATGTGGATCTTGAGAAACTTAACAGAAGACCATGGGGGAGGGGAAGGAAAAAAATGGTTAGAGAGGAGGGAGCAAAAACACAAGAGACTCCTAAAAACTGAGAACTGAGGGTTTATTGGGGGTGGGAGGGGAGGTGGGTAGGTGATGGGTACTGAGGAAGGCACCTGTTGGGATGAGCACTGGGTGTTGTATGCAAACCAATTTGACAATAAATTTCATAATTAACAAAAGAAAAAAGAAAAAGAAAAATATCTATTTATTTTGAGAGAGAATGGGATAGAGAGCAAGTAGGGGAGGGGCAGAAAGAAAGGGAGAGAGAATCCCAAGTAGGCTCTGTGTCAGCAGAAAGCCTGATGTGGGGCTCAATCCCATGAATCATGAGATCATGACTTGAGCCAAGATCAAGAGCCAGACGCTTAACTGACTGAGCCACCCAGGCACCCCAATTTCATTCCTTTTTATGGCTGAGCAATATTCCATTGTATATACATACTACTTTTTTATCCATTCACCAGTCAAGGGACTTTGGGCTTTTTCCATAATTTACTTATTGTAGATAATGCTGCTGTAAACATTGGGGTGCATGTATCCTTTAGAATTAGTAGATTTGTATTCTTTGGGTAAATAGCCAGTAGTGCAATTGTTGGATCATACGGTTGTTGTATTTTAACTTTTTGAGGAACCTCCACACTGTTTTCCAGAGTGGCTACACCAGTTTCCATTCCCACCAACAGAGCAGGAGTGTTTTTCTCCACATCCTTGCCAACACCTATTCTTTTTTTGTGTTGTTGATTTTAGCTATTCTGACGAGTGTGAGGAGATATCTCATTGCAGGTTTTTTTAAATTTTTTAATCTTTATTTATTTTTGAGAGGAGAGATAGAATGTGAGCAGGGGAGGAGCAGAGAGAAAGACACAGAATCCAAAGCAGGCTCCAGGCCCTGAGCTGTCAGCATAGAGCCCGACGTGGGGCTTGAACTCATGAACCAAGAGATCATGACCTGAGCCAAAGTTGGACACTCAACCAACTGAGCCACCCAGGTGCCCCTCATTGCAGTTTTGATTTGTATTTCCTTAATTGTAGGTGATGATGAGTTATATGACTTCTTTATATATTTTGGATATTAATCCTTCATTGGATATATTATTTGCAAATGGCTTCTCCCATTTAGCAGGTTGTCTTTTTGTGTTCCTTATGGTTTCCTTTGTTGTGCAAAAGCTTTTTATTTTGATGCAGTCCCAATAGTTAATTTTTGATTTTGCTTCCCTTGTCTTAGGAGACATATCTAGAAAATTATTGCTATGGCCAACATCAAGGAAATTATTGCCTGTGCTCTCTTTGAGGATTATTATGGTTTCAGGTCTCACATTTTTATCTTTAATTCATTTTGACTTTATTTTTGTGTATGGTGTTAGAAAATAGTCTAGTCCCATTATTTTTTAGGGAGCTGTCCAGTTTTTCCAGCACCATTTATTGAAAAGACTGTCTTTTCCCCACTGTATATTTTACCTCCTTTGTCATAGATTAATTGACCATATAAATGGGAGTTTATTTCTGACATTTCTATTCTGCTCCATTGATCTATATGTCTATTTTTGTGCCAGTACCATACTGTTTTGATTACTACAGCTTGTAGTATACCTTGAAATGTGCAATTGTGGTAACTCCAGCTTCATTCTTCTTTCTTAGGATTCATTTGACTATTTGGAGTCTTCTGCAATTCCATACAAATTTTAGTATTATTTGTCCTAATTCTGTGAAAAATTCTGTTGGTGTTTTGACAGGGATTGCATTGAATCTGTAGATTGCTTTTGGTAATATGAACATTTTAACAATATTAATTCTACTAATTCATAAGCATGGAATATGTTTGTTCATTTGTTTGTGTCATCTTCAACTTCTTTCATCAGTGTTTTATAGTTTTCATAATACAGGTCTTTCACTCCTTTGGTTAAGTTTATTCCTAGGTATTTTATTCTTCTTGTTACAAATGTAAATGTTGTTATTGTTGTTTAATGTCTCTTTCTGCAACTTTGTTGTTACTGTATAGAAGCACTACCAATTTCTGGGTATTAATTTTCTATCCTGCCACTTCACTGAATTTGTTTATTTCTTCTAATAGTTTTTTGGTGGAGTTAAGGATTTTGTATTATAGGAAGTCATTTACAAATAGTGACAGTTTAACTTCTTAACAAAATATTAGCAAACCACATACAACAAAAATTAGAAAGATCATTCACCATGATCAGGTGGTATTTAGTCCCAGGATGTAAGATGGTTTAATATTTGCAAATTAATCAACATCACATACCATGTCAATAAGACAAAAGATAAAAATCATGATCATGTCAATAGATGCAGAAAAAGCATTTGACAAGATTCAATATCTATTCATGATAACAACTCTCAACAAAATTGAGTTAGAGGAAACATACCTCAACATAATATGTTTTCTTTCCTTTGAGGCCTGCCTTCCTTTTCTTCTTCATCCCCATGCTCCACCTGAAGCTGACAACTCATTATTCCACAAATATGCACACAAGTGTGATACTGTTGTTTCTTCTCTTGACTTACGCCCACAGCACCTTGCTTAAAATGATCACTCCTCAACAACTCTTAAGAGAAGGAATTCAGTCATTGTTATCTTTATATTCCCAACATGGCCTAGTTTTGTTTGGCTGGAAGTTCAGGAAATGTGTTGAAATAGTTTCCATTCTGTGTTTTTGGAAAGAACAATTTTTATGATGTGTGGCAGCTAAGAGTAAGATGTTGTCTAGGAATAATGAATCTCTTTTGAGTAAGTTACTACAGCCTTTAGTCCTATCCAACTACATGCCAACTACAAAATTGTATGTAGCATAATAATGAAGTAGAAAAAAAAGATTTCAGTAAAAGATTAGAAAGCAATGAATACTAACAAACTAAGTTACAAAGAAAAATTTTTTTTTCATTCTTAAAAGGAGTGGGACAGGGATCAGTGTGACATTGAAAATCTCCTCAGGAAAAAATAAAGATCCAGAGAAGTATGTGACTTACTGCTGAGAGACTAAATTTTTAAAGGTATAGGGGCACCTGAGTGACTCAGGCTCATCTTGAGCGTCCGACTTAGGCTCATGTCATGATCTTGTGGTTTGTGAGTTAGAGCCTCATGTTGGGCTCCATGCTGATAGCTTGGAGCCTGGAGCCTGCTTCAGACTCTGCGTCTCCCTCTCTCTCTGCCCCTCCTCTGCTTGCACTCTTTCTCTTTCTCTCTCAAAAATAAATAAACATTATAAAATGTATAATATTACCTGTGACTTTATTTTTATGAACTTAATATGGAATGTTATATATATTATTCATATGAAATCTCTTAATTGTTATATGATTATGTATTACTTATAAAATATTCTAGTGTGTTTGTTTGATGGTTGACACTAAACTTGAGAAAACATAGATGATTTAAAGTCTAATTGCTTTAAAAAAAAAAACTACAAACCAGAGAGAAAATCCTTTTGTTTTCCAGGGAAATATTATACAGACTTCTGCCAGAACCAAGGGTAAACCAGGTAGCAAGACTGTTACCATATTCATGAAGTCTTAATTCTGAATGCCAGCCTACTTTTAATTTACATCTGTAAACAAGTAAGGACATCTTAAACAAAACAACACAGAAACAAAAACTTCGAAGGGTCTAAATAAGGCAGTCTCTGGGGATCCTTGAGAAGAAAATACACGCTATCATGGGAGCACACGATGCCTGGAAACTAAAAGAATCAGCATGGGGTACAGATGGAGTTACTAAGAGAATAATGTAAATAGCTGTCAGAGAAAAGAAGAAAGTCTTTTATAGATACTAAAACTCAGGAAGTACTCAATAACATGTTTAATCATCTCAATACAAGCAACAAATCTTCATAAAAATCAACAAGGATAAAGATTCATAGAAAAATGACAGGAAAACTCTCAGGCATAGAAATATGCATGAAAGGCAAAGATAAGACACCACACATACAACAGTGAAAGCTAAAAATTATTTTCAAAACAAACTATAACTTTATATAAAAGCAGGTTTGGGGGGAACAGATGCTTGGCCAGAAAAAAGTGAAAAATGTGTGTTTATAACCTGCATGCATGAAAGGTTTACTAGTTTTGTGTATGTAAGAAACCATTAAGAAATTGTTATTGACTCTAATAGATGTGTTGGTTCCCAAATAAATATTCTGTTATTTTGGTGTGATTCCAAGATTCAGAGTTGAAGAAGTTACAATGTTCTTTGGAAATATATTTACGTGGAGTGCACATGCAGCAGGAATACCCAACAATGCTAAATCTCTTTCTCAACTTGTAGCCCTTGAAATATACAGGTCAGGTTACTAAGGAAGATCAGCATAGCTGGATAAACCATCAGCCTTTTATTCTTTTTCTTTATTATTTTATATTTTTTACTATTTTTAAAGTTTTAATTTAAATTCCAGTTGATTAACATACAGTGTAATATTAGACTCAGATATACAATTTAGTGACTAAACACATACAACACCTGGTGCTCATCACAAGTCCACCTCTGAATCCCCATCACCTATTTAACCCATCCTTCCACCCACCTAACCCCTGGTAACCATCAGTTTGTTCTCTCTAGTGAAGAATCTGTTTCTCAGTTTGCCTCTCTCTTTTTTTCCCCACTATGATCATTTGTTTTGAGTCTTAAATTCCACATTAGAGTTAAATCATACAGGATTTGTCTTCCTCTGACTGACTTATTTTGCTTAGACATATGGAAATATGGCTCCATCCATGTCATTGCAAATGGCAAGATTTCACTCTTTTTTATTGCTGACTAATATTCTATTGCATATATACACCACTTTTATATCTATAGGTAAGTCGAGGGACATTTGGGCTCTTTCCATGAGCTGATTATTGTAGATAACGTTTCTATAAACATTGGGGTGAATGTATCCCTTAGAATTACTATTTTTGTATTCTTTGGGTAAATACCTAGTATTGCAATTGCTGAATCATAGGATGGTTCTATTTTTAACTTTTTGAGGAACCTCCATACTGTTTTCCACAGCGGCTGCACCAGTTTGTATTCCCACCAACAGTGCAAGAGGGTTCCCCTTTCTCCACACCCTTGCCAACACCTGTTGTTTTTTGTGTTGTTGGTTTTAGCCATTCTGACAGGTATGAAGTGATATCTCATTGTAGTTTTGGTTTTCATTTCCCTGATGGTAAACGATGATAAGCATCTTTTCATGTGTCTGTTGGCGATCTGTTGTCTTCTTTGGAAAAATATCTATTCATGTCTTCTGCCCATTTTTAATTGGATTATTCATCTTAGGGGTATTGAGTTTTATAAGTTCTTGATATATTTTGGATAATAACTTTTTATCACATATGTCATTTGCAAATATCTTCTCTCATCCCACAGTATGCTTTTAATTTTCTTTTTTCCTTCATTGTACAGAAGCTTTTTATTTTGATGAAGTACCAATAGTTTATTTTGGCTTTGGTTTCCCTTGCCTCAGAAGTCATATCTAGTAAGTAGTTGCTATGGCCAATGTCAAAGACATTACTACTTGTGTTCTCTAGTATTTTAATGGTTTCCTTCCTGTCTCACATTTAGGTATTTAATTCATTTCGAATTTATTTTGTGTATGGCGTAAGAAAGTGGTCCAGTTTCATTTTTCTGCATGTTGCTGTCCAATTTCCCAAACACCATTCACAAATTTAATTACAATATGTCTTCGTGTTGGGCTGCTTTTGTTGGAAGTTCTCTGTGTCTCCTGGATATGGATGTTTGTTTCCTTCTCCAGATTAGGGAAGTTTTCAGCTATTATTTCCTCAAATAAATTCAGCCCTTTCGCCTTAAAATTCCATTATCTGAAAGTGTACTAAGTTAAATGGCAGGAAAAAAATACAACTGGTATAAAATCCCAAAGGACAGGCTTCTCTGTCTTCCTCAAGATGCCACTGATGACCAACTGTTGGCCAAGGCCAGATAATGCCGAGTACTAATATTCTGTCCTAGTCTAACACTTAATCAGCTATGCCTGATAGTATTTTCTGTGGAAAGTAATAATTTTTTGTATTTCTTAGTGCTAGTAGCTTCTCTTGGCAGTTCCTCTTACAGAAAGCATCTAATCCTTCATCCTTAGCTGTGTTATCTATTCTTAACGTGTTCCCCATAGCCACACCTGGAATCTTCTTTATGATTCCCTGCACCCCCATCAGAGGCCCTTACATCCTTAAGTAGCCCTGGACTTCTCATTGTGTGCAAAGCTTACTGTTTATATCTTCCAGTACAACCTATAAGAGGAAACTCAGTATATCTCCTAGTATCTTTCTGGTACCATATAAGACTCTCATTGAATCCTGTGTATAAGAAACATATCGAAAACCCTTTAAAACTGCAATAAGGAAGAGAATATAAACTGCTACCACTAGTGTTATATTCCTAATTAGCCCAAAATAGCTGTTGACCTAAGACATTCAGTCTCATGAAATAATGCTTTAATTGGTAGTTGTTTCTATTCATTAAAGGAAGATGTATTTATTGTAGATAATTTGAAAACAATTTTAAAGAGATTCAAGAAGAGGTTTCAGAGAAGGAAATAAAAATAAACAATGGTATTATCCACTCATATTCATTGCTAAATCTTGGTGTATTCCTTCCAGTGAGTGCGTGTGTGTGTGTGTGTGTGTGTGTGTGTACTCAACTGAAATCCTATATTATTCAATAGACTGTTATCCTAATTTACTTAACCTTTTATCATGAGTATTTTTATCTCTTTAAATTAAAATAATCAACGATAGAGGAGGGAAGATGGCGGCGGAGGAGGACGCTGGGCTCACCGCGCGTCCTGCTGATCACTTAGATTCC
>NW_024420586.1:12368364-12387336 GCF_014898765.1 Herpailurus yagouaroundi
AGAGGGTGGGTGATGGGTATTGAGGAGGGAACCTTTTGGGATGAGCACTGGGTGTTGTCTGGAAACCAATTTGACAATAAATTTCATATATAAATAAAAAAAAAATTAAAATAATCAAGAAATTATTTTAAAGCATTATGTTTAATGGTTCATTAATATACTTTTTTCAATAATATATTGTGTGGAAACTTCAGCTGTAAGCATTTAAACATTATTTATACATTACATAAAATGTACCTTTGTATGCATCTTTATTCTTCATTTAGGAAATTTGTCTTTCTAGCCATTTATATATTCAACATATGTTCACTAAGAGTCTGCTCTGTATCAGGCATAGTTGTAAAAGTACTGGGGGTGCAAGAATGAATGAAAAAGCCATAGTCCTCATATTCAATGAAAGAGAAAGAGGTATAGACACTAAATTGGCATTAAATTAATAAACAAAGGCTTTCATATTGAGAAAAATTCTAGTAAGCAATTAACAGAATGCTATGATAGAAAATCATGAGGTGAGAACTGGGGAAACCAGCTTACATAGAAAATTCTTCCTGTTTTAGGATATGGCAATTAAACTGAGACATGAAGCATAGGAAAGAGCCAGCCATGCAAGAACCTGAGACAGGACATTTCAACTGAGAGCTCATGTTCAGAGGCTCTATCTTAGTTTAGGTTCTGGTGAATAAAAGCACGAGATGAATATCTGGAGGAATATAATATATTGAGTGACTGCTCTTTAGATTTAGAAAAATCTTTAAGAGAGTGAGGAAACAGAATTAGAAAAGGAGCAAAAGCTAAGTGAGGATGTACTCTCAGGTAAAGTCTACCTTTGGCCCGATCCATACAGGAAGGGCTCTGGAGTAAAAATCATATTGTAGAGCTCTCCTCTCCCAGACATTAGGGGCTGACCATTTGTATCTGTATAACAGTATATCAGTCATTCATTGGCTCAGCGTTGCATTGCAGGGGTTAGGGAGATGTAATTTCCCAGGCAAGACAGCTCCTGTCAGCCAGGGTGATTTTCCAAAGAAAAAAGGCAGCTGTGAGCCAACATTTACAGCAGCATTTACAGAAGAATGGATGCCCAGACAACCACATACACTATGGGCTCTAAGAGAAGATAGAGTTCAAGTATCTTTAGAAACCAAAATAATGCTATTAAATGTTGGGTTACTGTTGTTGCACAACAAACCAGGCCAAATTTAGTAACAGAAAACAACAACCATATTATTATTCTTGTGGATTATATAGGCAAGAGTTTCAAACTGGGAATACTAGAAATAATTTATCTGAAACCTTAGCTGAAAGGAAGCAAATGAATTTGGAGTGATTCAATTGACTGGTAGCTGGAAATATCCGGAGACTTTTTACTTACATATCTGATGACTGGAATACATAATTTGAAGTCTGTCCTCAGCTATAACTGGCAACCAAACCACCAACATGTAGTCTCTCCTTGCGGCTTGAGTTTTCTAAAAAGCATACAAATAACTTCTGAGATGGAAAGTCCTGAGAGAGCCTCCAGAGAGCAAACATCCCAAGTTTCATAGCCTTTTCTATTTCAGCATCAAAGCCCACATAGCATTACCTTATTGCCTGAAAAAATCATAAGCACACACAAATTCAAAGAGAATGGACATAGATCCATCCTCCTCAGAGAAGAAAGTCAAAGAATTTTTGGCCATTTGTTTTTAAAACCACAATGAGCAAGAGAGAGAGAGCAAGAGAGACAATGAGCAAGAGAGAGAGAGTGGTTTAAGATAAACTTAGAGAGGAAGGCAGAAAGGCAGGTGTTGGGGAGAGTACTGAAAATTTAAAATTCCATTTTCAATTGCTAAGATCAGATGCACTGAAATACTTAGGTGGAGATATGAAGTATGCTCTTGGATGTATGTGACTAGAGCTCAAAAGAAAGGTCTAATCATAAGTGACTAGTTAGTTATATATAGATGATTAAAATGTAATTACTTGTTAAGAAGGTATCAATATTCTTAGAGGCACTCAATGTATATTAACATAGTTTCTTTCCAGAAATGTGATATAAATTTACACCTTCACCAGAATAATAACATAATGTCAGATGCAAACATCTTGATTATATGTTGGTTCGGGATAACAGTCCTTAAGTCAGCCATCCTGGGATTGTTGCTCAACAACCAGTCTCTTTTATCAATTCAAACTGGGCTTTCTAGTTCACTATACAAAATCCTAAACTCCTCTTCCAATATTGTTCCCATAATAGAGCAGCATATCTAATCATATCAAGTTCCATGTAGCTTTCATATCCTAGAGATTCCTAAACTTCATATATAGATTAAACCTTGTTTTAACTGGGTCTCAGTAGAAAGGCTTGAATAGGACAACGGTTATTTGTGGAACCAGTGATGAAAGGGTATTGAAAAGCCATCATATAGAACATCTAGTAGAATGTAGAACATTTGGTAGAAGATAATGTGCCAATAGCAACACTAAATATTTAAAGACTTAAAACTGTAGTTGTGAGCTCAAAAAGTGCTCTTAATTCAAAGCAAATGGATCTCCCAAGCGATCCTACAAATCCACAGTTCCCAAATATGAGTGATCTGGGCCCCTTTGGTATATTGGCAGTGTATGGAGACATTTTTGGTTGTTACAAATGGGTGGGGGAGAACTGTTAATGGCATTTAGTCAGTAGAAGGCAGGAATGTTGCTAAATATTCTACACTGTACAGTCTCCAATGACAATTAGCCAGTCGAAAGTATCAATGGTTCTGAGGTTTAAAAATCCAGCTAAATATTATGTCAAAACTTCTCTTTGCGTGAATTATGCTTAATACCCACTGGGTCTCCCCTATAAAATGTTTATAACTGTTGATCTATGATGAGAAGGTAAACATAAGGAAGAATATACAAAGTCATCAACTTCAAATTAGCAATGAAAAGTAACTAGTAACTCAGAATTGATGAGGTAAGGCAGATTTAGAAATGTAAAATTGAGACAGAGTCATTAATGGCCAAAAATTAGAAGTGGTACTTGAAGAAAACTATTATAGGAATATGCAACAAAGAAAGCATCACATCAGAGGAGACAAAAGGACAAGGATAATGAATGAAATTAAAGAGGCTTCAGAAAGGAGAAGGATGGCATTGATGCATTAAGTATTAGACATAAATTGGAACAAATAAAAGAGAAGACTCCATTTGGGTACTGTAGCATGTCTTTGTATAAAACTACTTCTTTGCTTTAACATATGAAAAAGGAAATTATTTGATAATCTTATTTTAGATAACATAAACAATTCTGTTCAAAGAGTTGACAATGGATAGCATTTTGGAGACACTTGTAATTTTCAAATCAAATGAAGGGACCCTTGGATGTCAGTGCAATTTTTCAATTGTCTCAGTATATTTACACTGATAAACAAACATACACATATTCCATATCTTTGTATTAACCAGGGCAATAAGAATAATACGAATGTCATAACCAGGGAAATAATTGTGAGATGTGCACCAACATGACTGAAATACATGCTGTATTATGTAAATGTTAAAGAATCATTTGTAATTTAAACTAGACATAATACTAGAAAGAAATGGCAAGTTGGTGGATTCTTACGGAAGCAATGCTTTTGCTGCACTAAAAATCCTGAGACATTGGTTAACAAGCAGGCTGAAATAATCAAAATACTAACAAAAATGAACCAGAATGTTTCCTGGGTCATTATTTAAGCTTACCATCATATTTTGAAAAGTCCATAGGTTTTATAATGTTTTGATAAAAGTCATAGTAAACCTTCCCAAAATTTCATGAAACCTTCATAATGAACTCTCTTCTTTAAATAAATATAGACTAATTTTAGTTTAAGATTTAGGCAGAAGTACTTGCTATTTAGTCAGGTTAGAAATCTGCTTTGTGGATAACTAATATGTAGTCTCAGTAAGAGTAGGTAATTTTTCTATCATCCAAATTCTCTTAAATGAAAACAATCAAGTGAGCTATAGTATAAAGATGGTTATAAAAATATGGAAATCATGGAAACTAAGGACCCATAAAAACTATTTGTAAACTCTCTGCTTGAGGCACCAATGACTATAATCAACCTCCACTTTTTTATATGTTATTCAAAAAATTAAAATTCCAGTTCTGGATACCTGATACCCATGCCTCCAGTCACCTACGTCTCTAATAGAGGCTAAATTGCTCAACTTGACTGTCCTTCTATCACTTGAATTTGAATTATCTAAAATCTAGCACTTAACGAGCTTCTGTCACAGCAGATAAAGATTCTATTATTGACTCCATCACTATTCTGTTGACTCAGCATTAAAAGTCAAAATTCTTTGTTTTTTCTTATATGTGGAGACATTTTGCAAATTTGAAATCTTATAAATATATTTTACATATAGTACAAACTGACAAGGACCTCATCAGTTTTTTCTTTTAATATTTCTTGAATTTACTGTTCCATTTTCTCTGCCTCTACCCAATTATGGGTACATAATGTATCAGCCTAAATTAATACAACCTCACCATTGGTTTTCCTACCTCCAGCCTCCTCCCAGCCATTTCATCTCACACACTGATTAAAAAATAATCTTCCTGAAACACCTAAAAAACATAGTTTAAAATCCTTCACGTGATGTTCAAAAGCCCTCCTTAATCTGGCCTTAATCTAGCTTTCCAGACTCATTTTCCATTATAATCTTTCAAGATACTTACTGCCTAATGGATCTCAAAAAGATAACACTGTTCATTTTCACCCTCCTCCTGAAATGACCCTTTTCCTCTCTATATAAACAAACTTTACTCATCACTGAAAGCCGTGCCAAAGGCTCTTTCTTCCTTATGTCCACTCAAATAATATAACACATTATCAGTCAGAAGTCACATGGAGAAACAATTTAGTCAACTTGACTGATTGAATGAATTTATAAAGTTGGCTTGAAAACTCACAAGAGATATGTAACTTAAGTCTTAGTGCTAGAATCAATACTTCAAATGGATATGGTTAACCAACATGTAGTGTGGAGCACTACGATATGTTCTATACATACAAGTTTAATTAAAAGACACTGGAAAATTATATATTAGAGTTCAATGCATATTACATGCAGAATTCTATACTCATCAGGGTAAATGTTAAACTTGTCATCAAAGACATTAAAAATTGCCAGGAGCATGGGAAGATGGTGGAATAGAGAAGGACCCTGAGCTCACCCTGTCCCATGTTTAAAACTAGATATCATTTACATACACGTCAGTAACCTAGCGAACAATCTGAAGACTGGAGTAACAAAGTCCACAACTAAATACAGAGAAGAAGCTGCATCTTAATTGTTAAGGAGGTCAGAAAGGCACAGGCAGGCTCCCCCAGGAGGGAACTACACAAATAGAGAGGTAGAGAAACAGGCCCTCGCACCAGGGACTTCACACAGGGAAGACTAATCCCCATAAAGTTTGGCTTGAAAAATCAGAGAGGCTGAGTTCTAAGAGTTGTTTTTAATAGCATGTATGCTTTTTTATTATTAAATTTATTTACTTTGAGAGAAAGAACCAGCAGGTGAGGGCAGAGAGAGAATCCCAAGCAAGCTATGCACTGCCAGCATGCAGCTCCATGTGAGGCTTGATCCTACAAACCCGTGAGACCATGACCTGAGGTGAAATCAAGAGCTGGATGCTTGGGGCGCCTGGGTGGCTCAGTCGGTTAAGCGACCGACTTCAGCTCAGGTCACGATCTCGCGGTCCGTGAGTTCGAGCCCCGCGTCAGGCTCTGGGCTGATGGCTCAGAGCCTGGAGCCTGCTTCCGATTCTGTGTCTCCCTCTCTCTCTGCCCCTCCCCCATTCATGCTCTGTCTCTCTCTGTCTCAAAAATAAATAAAGGTTAAAAAAAATTAAAAGAAAAAAAAAAAAAAAGAGCTGGATGCTTAACCGACTGAGCCACCCAGGCACTCCTCCATGAGTTTTTAAAACCAGTGGTACTTGGAGCCTGGAGCTTTTGACTCAGCACTGGGTGAACCTGAGAGTGAATGATAGCTGGGTCACCAACTTTAAAGAGACAGCAGCCTGAGCAGAGAGGCAACATAAAAATGGCAGTTTGCACAATGCCAAGGCAAACAGGAGAGTTTTGCTCATACTGATTTCAGAGCATGTTGAAGGACTTCTTTGAAAACAAGGGAGCTAGCTGGCACCATTTTCCTCCCCCACCTCCCCACATAATCACAGAGCCACCTACCAGCAGCCAGATTGCACAGACACTTGGACCTTTGGCCCAGGGCTCCGGGCAAATCTCTTAAAAGTTGTGCACACACCCCACCCAGCCACTAGGTGCATAGTTGCTGCACTGGGCCCAAATGTGTGCCTGGGACACCTTTGCATGCCAAGTCCAGCAGAGTCCAGGTGCACCAAAACATCATCATGCTTGGTGCCAAACCTCACACCCCTAGCTGCCCCAGAACTTCAGGGGATCCAGCCTAGGACTAGTGTCTCAAAGCAAATTTTACTAACAATGCCACCCAGTTTCCAAGTTCACCGGCAGGCACGTCTACTCGGAGCTGCCCTACCTGGGTCTCACTAACACCACAGAAAGCAAGCACAGCTCACAACAGGCAGAGAGTCAGTACAAACAACTGCATTGAAATTATAAGTAACTCAGACACAACAGGAGGGTGTAAGCAGCACACATAGGATACCTCCTTGAAGTGCCAGGCTCTGGTGAACAGGGGACACTGCACTCCAGGGCAGTCCAAGACCTCTTCTTTCTAAAGTCACTAATTTCAAGACCAGAAGACGTAGCTGACTTTCTTAACACAGAGAAACAGACACAGAGACATAGACAAAATGAGGAGACAGAGAAATTCATCCCAAATGAAAGAAAAGTACAAGGCTACAGCCAGAGGTCCAAGTAAAACCAATATTAATAACATGCCTGATAGAGGATTTAAAGTAATGATCATAAGGATAGCCACTGGGCTTGAGAAAAGAGAGGAAGGCATGAGTGAGACCCTTAACCCAGAGATAAGGAACGACATAGCAGAGATAAAGGGCTCAATAATCAAAATGAGAAACACACTTGATGGAATGAATAGCAGGATAGAAGAAGCAGAGGAACAAATTAGTACCCTAAAAAACAAAGTAATGTAAAATAATCAAACTGAACAAAAAAGAGAAAAAAAAGAATTATTCAAAGCAAGAATAGACTTAGGGGATCACTGACAATATCAAATGTAATAACAGTTTTATTACAAGAGTCCCAGAAGAAGAATAAAGGGGCAGAAAATTTATTTGAGGAAATAAAAGCTGGAAACTTCCCTAATCTGGGAAAGGAAACATATATCCAGATCCAGGGGGCACAGAGAACTCCCATCAAAATCAAAAGCAGAACCATACCAAGACATATTGTAATTAAACCAGGAAATAAAAGAAGAAATGAAAATTTACCTGGAACATACCTGCTAGCATAAATCGCTAGAACAATAACAAGAAGTAAGAGATTTTTAATTTTTATAGAGCTAATATTTAGCTTGAATGAAAAAAACAAGAATAGGGTAGATTTATTATTCCGCAAACCTTTCCACTAATTAATGAAAAGATCTTTTTATATACTCCAGCATTAACCCTGGCCCAAATTTCTTCTAGTAAGTATACAGAAAACATCCCAGATGTTCACATTTACAGATAAAAAGGGTAGCATACTGGGGCACCAGGGTGGCTCAGTCAGCTAAGTGTCTGACTTTGGTTCCGGTCATGATCTCAGGAGATTTATGAGTATGAGCCCCAAATTGGGCTCTGGAGATTACTGAGTTTGAGCCCTGCATCATGTTGTGTGATCTCAGCACAGAGCCTACTTTAGATCCTCTGTCTCCCTCTTTCTCTCTGCCCCTCCCTCACTTTATCTCTGTCTCTCTCTCAAAAATTAAAAAAAAAGATAGCATACTGTAATATTACTACAGAATAATTCTTTTTCTTGGTAATATCCCTGAGTCACTATTTGGGGTATCAATATCCTGCCTACATCTTACCTTGCCATGAATAATAAACTTTCATTGTGTTAAGTCATCTAAATTGGTATTTTTAAAATAACTCCCTGAATTATTACATCAGGAATATAGACAGTGTCAGGCAATCAGGCCTTTATTTCACGTTTCCAGAAGGTCCTGATACCCAAGGAAGCATCATGCATAAAGCCATCAACTACTCTTTTCCTGGACCTGAGTAATGTGATATTATAGAAGAAAAGTGCATAGTATAATGGATAGGGGTGCAGAAGTCACACCTGAATGGGAAGAATTTAGAGAGCCATGAAGTATCCTGAATGAATACTTTTACACCAATACTTTCATTCAGGAGAAGCAGAATCATGGACCCACTTTCATCTGTAGCATATCATGTTACTCATGGGTCCATGGGCCCATGGGCCACTGCTGACAGTCCCTAGATGCCTTCATCAATTAAGCACTGCCACATAAAAACAATAGCTCACAGTTATTGAACGACACAGGGTTCCAAGCGATTTTTAAATTACCTCATCCAATCTCCACAAATAAAACTATGATATATATATAAATTGTTTTTGTTTCTTCCCAAAATTAAAAAGGAAGCAACAAAGTAATTTTCCCAAGGTCATAAAACTATAAAGAAAACTGGGAACATGCCACCTTCTTGAGAAACAGAATTCTAACACCAGATTAGCCCACAGGTCCCCCATTTTTCTGCTTTGGTCTATTTATCCCCTGAATTCCAAGACAAGAAACTTACAACGTGGTTGAGATCTCATATTAGAGGTAGGATAAATGTCTACCCGCTAAATATGATAACGCAAAATAGGCCTAATTCCCCACCTGCAAGATCCCCATTGAAATAAGCCTATCAATCAGATTTTTAAAATCAGGGTTTCCAGATTTCATAGCAAATACATGTACAGAGACTTTCCTTCTGAGAATTCTTTGGTTTCAATTTCCAGTGACATGATTACTATCAAAAACCCTTCAGTTCTCTGTTCCTCCTCATTTGATAGACAGCTGTATCTTCTTGTGCAGTGCCAGCTGCATTCTTGAGACATGATGTTGAAGGTCAGAGTAAACATATTTGGCAGTACTTGGTACCTGGTCATCAAGTCTGATTTTAACTAGGGCAAAGTGGATATTGTTGCCATCAATGACCCCTTCACTGACCTCAACTACATTGTCTACATGTTCCAGTATGATTCCACCCATGGCAAATAAAATGGTACAGTCAAGACTGAGAACAGGAAACCTGTCATCAATGGAAAACCCATCTCCATCTTCCAAGAGCAAGATCCCACCACCAAACGTGGTGATGCTGGTGCTGAATATGTTGTGGAGTCCACTGGTGTCTTCATGTAAGAGTGCTTACAACAGTGACTTCATCTTTGGCCCTCAATTGTATTCATGCCAGTGCAATGACCTCCCTCAGGGCTACATGTTCCAGGCCCCATGGAAGTTAACGTAGATCCTTACTGAGGTTCAGGAAGGCATGTTCTGATCTTTCCTAAAGTGGTGCACAGAAAATTCCACATTAGATAACTAGGAGAGATGACTGGTGTGCACAAGTCCCCATGTTAAATAAGTAATAGAGATCCTGGGGCACATAGATGGGGCCTCTTTAGATAACTACCTTGTGACCTCACCACCATGCCCCTTGCTCTACAAAAGTTGGGGATTAAGGTTCAGATTTTGTGGATAATGGGGGTGGAGAATAGCTGTGTACTGCTTGGATCATCCATCTGCCCACCTGATCCCCTTACCCTATTAGTAAGTTGCACTGAATAAAATTCTGTGTAAATGGTATGGAGTGGCTTGCTTTGTTTTTGTCTCAAAGTGCTTTCTAAGTCTAGAGGATGCTTTACTGACCTTTCTCGACATTCTAATAATTCACTACCATTGAGAAGGCTGGGGCTCACTTTTAGGGTAAAGTCAAGAGGGTCATCATCTCTGTGCCTTCTACACAGTTTCCATTCCAGACTCCCTGAAGAAGGGAAAGGGGTTAGGGAGGTTTGACTGGTCATGCACCATCAATAAAGTACACTGTACCTAACCAAAACAAATAAACAAAAAACAGTCCCTCAAATTCTCAACCCCCATACCAATTCTGAGAAGACCAAGTAATCTCACACATAAATGTCTTAGGGTTTAAAACATCATTCATGGCTGAAGGAAGGATAAAAATTGAGAGTAACTTTTCAAATATATCCTTCAGACTACTTAAGTATGGAAAAATGTGCTAAACTTGCTAGAGTTCACTGTCTCCCTCAGAAAGATGGATTAAAACATATATAATCTCCTGAAATACGGCCTCATCATCTATCCAGATCTCTGGTGTTCAGAAGTGTGGGAATGTTTCACCTCAACAAGTTAATTACCAAGTTAACTCCTTTTTTGATCAGTCTTCAGAATGAAATCGCTGTCACATCAGTATATATATTTAGGCAGGCTATAAACATGTCATTGATTAGGATGGTAATAGGCTTGAATTGATATTAATTCTCAAAATCAGGCATATGTATATCTGCTCAAATAAAGGAATGAAAAATACTATGCTAACTCAGCATACATTCACGGTGTTTAATTAAATGCAAAGCAATACTCAGTCAAATATTCTCAGGAACCACTCTTATCAGGGAATAACATTCATATGTCTCTTTTACCAAGATACAAGTCTTAATAAAAACACTTATTTATTTATTTTTATCGTTTTAAGTTTATTTATTTATTTTGAGGAAGAGAGTGTGCATGCAACTGCAAGTCGGGGAGGGGAAGACAGAAAGAGAGAGAGAATCCCAAGAAAGCTCTGCACTGACAGTGCAAAGCCCAATGCGGGGCGTGATGCAGGGCTCAAACTCATGAACCATGAGATCATAACCTGAACCGACAACAAGAGTTGTATGCTTAACCAATTGAGCCACCGAGCCACCCCAAAAGCACCTTATATTTTAGTGCTTACTGGAAGTTTGGGGGTGCATCTTGACTAAAAATACATGGCAAAATGTGGTCTTAGTTCAGTTTATAGAGATTATGATCTAATTTTCAGAAAATTTCCCTTCTTTGTCTTAAAAAAATTTTTTTACATACAATAAGCTGTACATAATATATACAATCTGACAAGTTTGGGGATTTCTCTCTCCTCTTTGTCAAAGCTTCTGTATATACTAAATCAAAGAGCATAATACACATGAAAAGTAAGTCATTAAAATATTTATTTATGTGAATTAAAGTATAGGTTAATGCTAATAAATTTAATATAAACATTTATAAGTCATATAAGTGACATTCTATCCAACAATGGCAGACTACATATTCTTCTAAAGCACACACAGAACATTGTCCAGTATCAATTATATGATAGGCCACATAACAAGTGTTAGCAAATTTTAAAAGATTAAAATGATACCAAGGATCTTTTGTTAAATGCTACGGTATGAAATTAGAAATCAACCAGAGGAGAGCTGAAAAAAATTAAAAATATGTGGAAATGAAATGACATGTTCTTGAACAATTAATGGATCAAAGGAAAAAAAGAGAAACAAAATATATCTTCAAACAAATGAAAATGGAAACATAGCATCATGGCTTCATAAGTTGTTCCTCCTTTTAAATTAATTTCAAGAACACATTAAAAAAATTATACACTATAACAAAGTGTGACTTACCTCTGCGATACAAGGATGGTTCAATATATGTAAATCAATAATATGCCACATTAATAAATGAAAGCTAATAATCACATGATCATAAGAAAAAGCATCTGACAAAATACAACCACAATTCATGATTAAAAAAAAAAAAACTCAAGAGAATGAGTACAGAATGAGCATACGTCAACATAATAAAGGCCATATATGACAAACCCACAATATTATATTCAACACAGTACTGGAGCCCTAACTAAAGCAATTAAGCATGGCAAAGAAATAAAAGGCATGACAGTTGGAAAGGAAAGGAGTGCCTGGGTAGTTCAGTCAGTTGAGCATCTGACTCTTGATTTGGGGTAAGGTCATGATCTCATGGTTCATGGTACTGGGCCCCAAATCAGGCTCTGCGGTAACAGTGCACAGAGTGTGCCTAGGATTCCCTCTCTCTCCCTCTCCCTCTGTGCCTACCCACAGCATAAAAAAGATAAACTTTAAAAAAATTGGTAAGGAAAAAGTATAATTGTCATTATTTGCAGGCGATACAATTTTATATATAGAAAGTCCCAAAGACTCAAACAAAACGAGAACCAGAACCAATCAACAAATTAACAAAAGTTTCAGGATATAAAATAAACATAGGGAAATTGGTTGCATTTCTACACACTAATAATAAGACATAAGAAAAAGAAATAAAGAAACTATTCTGCTTCCAGTAGCATCAAAAACCATTTTGTGATGAGCACTGGGTATTGTATGGAAGTGTTAAACCACTATATTGTACACCTGAAACCAATATTACATTGTATATTAATTCACTGGAATTTAAATACAAAACAAAACAAAAAACAATAAAATACTAGGAATAAATTAAACCAGAGAAGTGAAAGATCTGTACAATGAGAACTAGCAGACTTTGTTGAAAGAAATAGTAGTAGACATAAACAAATGGAAAGACATTGTATTCATGGATCAAAAGAATTAATATTATGAAAATGTCCATACTAACCATAGGCTGTAAGGACATCTTCAGTGAAATTAGGAAGCAGAGAAAACCTGAATACCAAAAGTCCTCGTAAGCATCGTGCCCAAACTCCAGAAAAGAGAAGAATTAGGGAGCTTCCCACAAAATTGTAGCAGGTGTGGAAGAAGAGAAAATAAAGAGCTGATGTGTCCAAGTGGTTGCAGATCCCATGGATCATGAAATAGTCACCATGGTAAGAGTCAAAAGTAATGAAAGCAGGAGGCCTAAAAACAAATATCAAAACTTGGAGCAAGAGAAATTTCCACCTAAAATTTCGTAGTAAAGGTAGCCAAAGATAGAGCTCATTAGAAAGCCATCAAAAGAAGATACAAAGAGTTTGTAAAAATAAATGGAATTCTGTTATAAATGAGTGCAAGACGGGAAGCCTGGGTGGCTCAGTTGGTTGAGCGTCCGACTTCAGCTTAGGTCATGATCTTGCGGTCTGTGAGTTCGAGCCCCGCATCGGGCTCTGGGCTGATGGCTCGGAGCCTGGAGCCTGCTTCCGATTCTGTGTCTCCCACTCTCTCTGCCCCACCCCCGTGCATGCTGTCTCTCTCTGTCTCAAAAATAAATAAACGTTAAAAAAAATAAATGAGTGCAAGACAAAAAATATCTCAAATCTCCTGAGTATATTCTCTTCCTAAAGGAAATAGCCTCACCCCTGAAAAGAATGTGCCAACAGAAGGACCCAGTTCAAATACGCTATGATTTTTGGTTAAAGCAGAAACTGAAGAATTAGAAAGCATGGGGATTAGAAGTTGTACCAAGAGGGGCGCCTGGGTGGCGCAGTCGGTTAAGCATCCGACTTCAGCCAGGTCACGATCTCGCGGTCCGTGAGTTCGAGCCCCGCGTCGGGCTCTGGGCTGATGGCTCAGAGCCTGGAGCCTGTTTCCGATTCTGTGTCTCCCTCTCTCTCTGCCCCTCGCCCGTTCATGCTCTGTCTCTCTCTGTCCCAAAAATAAATAAACGTTGAAAAAAAATTTAAAAATAAAAAAAAAAGAAGTTGTACCAAGATGTCAGCAAAGTATACGTTTGTAAGGAATGAGTCAATTACAGCTAAGATAGTGAAAAGTTCTAGGAAACATAGGATGAAAGATAGAGCCTTACCTGAAACAAGTTAGCCTCAAAAGTTGGACAATAAAAAAAAAGTTACCTCAAAAGTTAGCCTCAGAAGTATGTTAAGTCCCTGACTGTAGCCATGAAGAAGAGAGACAAACCTTGAGCCAGGAGGCTTAGACAAACACCCTGGCGGATATCACCTAAATCTCCTGCTACTTGCATCTCATTCAAATATGAGTAACTGGAAATGAATTTAGTCGGACTCTTTTAAAACAGTATAGAAAAATAAAACTGAGTGATATACCTTCCTAATGTATGATGGCAAACCATAACAAAAAGGTATTGAAACACTAGAGAAAACAATACTGTAACTTAGTATTCCAAAACTAAATTAAAAAAAAAATCTTAGAAAATAATTATATCTATGAAAGAACATAAAAAAAAAAGAAGAACTCAACGAAGATATTCCTAAGCAAAAGGAAGTAACTGCCAGTTGAGAGAAGGATGTGAATGGAACTAACATAAACTAGGAAATAAATTGAAGAAAAAGATGCAATTATTTCAGAAACGAAGGCGAAATTTAAAGGAAAACAAAGGAACAAAGTACCTGGAAAGCACAGTAAAGGGCATAGAGAATATAAATGTGAAAAGTAAAGAGATAAATACATAGAATTCAAGAGAATGTGTTGGATATAGGGGGAAAACATATAAATAACTAAATTCACTAAAATAAAGCCAAAGTAATGAAATCATAATGATATTTAAAATTATAATTTGGCAAAAAAAAACCCTAAAATATAAATGGATTTGAATCCATATATTGAAAATTTATACAATATAACCTGGAAATATTGCACAGAATGATGCTATAACCACCACAAAGATTTAGGAAACAAATTAAATAGTAGAAACATTCATCAAAAATTAATAAGATATGCAGGAAGAGATAAGAGGAAACACATAATAGATTTTAACAAAAAACTATAACCATGTATGGTGATGAATGTTAACTAGACTTATTGTATTGATCATTTTACAATATATGCATATATTTTTAAAATTTTTTATTTAAGTATAATTGACACACAATGTTACATTAGTGTCAGACGTACAACATAGTGATTCAAAAACTCTATATATTATGCTCAACTCACAACAAGTGTAGTTAACATGTATCACCATACAAACTATTACAGTATTATTAGCTATATTCCCTATGCTGTACCTTTTATTCCTATGACTTACTCATTCCATAATGGGAACCCTGTATCTCCCATTCCTCAATATATGCATATATTGAATCATTATGTTGTACATCTGAAACTAATATGGTGTGATATGCCAATTATATCTCAATAAAAAATAAACAGAAAAAAATAATAATACTTTTAATACATGTCATTTAGATTAGAAAAAAATCAAGCAAACAAAAATAAATATATAAAGATGTAAATATTTTTATAATAATGTAGATAATATATCCATATATTGCATTTCTTAGTTGATGAAAAAAATGCCCATTTTGTTTAAGGCCCCATGCAATATTTATAATAATAGAACATATACTAGGTCATAAATGAAACTGGAAAAAATTACAAAATTAGAATAAAAAACACTATTTGTACAAAATATATAACTAGGCAATAATAACAAAATCAGATAAAAGGAGGTCTTTCCATTAAAGAATTATAAAACTTCAGAGTAGGTTACTTGTGAGCCATAGGAAAAAATATAAACTAAAATTGTAGAACCCCAAGAAAATAATAATGAGAATACTAATTATCAGAACCAATGAAATCCAGCTAAATCTGTTCTCAGAAGAAACTGCCTAACCTTATTAACTTTACCAATGAAAATTTTGGAATTCAAAAATTAATTGATACTCTGACTCAAAAATTTAGATAAAAAATAATGATAAGCAAATGAAGAAAAGTATTCAATAAAATAAGAATTAGAAATTGAAGTATAAAAGAAAAAAAGGCAGAACTTTTTTTTGATTTATGCTACTAATTCCCACTTTTGTGATTTGTAATTTTGTAATTTGTGACTTGTAGTAATCCAAAAAATAAAGCCAATTTCAAACATTATAGAAAGGTACCACTAGACCTACATTCATTCACACTCTTCAGAGAAACTACTTTTGATTATTCTTTTTTAGATATTTTGGTAGTACTTCTAATATTCTAAAATATATTCATCTTAATCTATCATCTTTAAGAAGTATTTTTTGATTTAATCATTGAGAGATGAAGATTTAGCTTACTTAAAGTCCCCTTTCAACTGTCTCCTCCCAATTTTAAAATTTTAAATGGACTTTAAAGAGACTGTCTTTTTTCCATTGGATACTCTTTTACTGCTTTGTTGAAGATTAGTTGGCCATATTTTTGGGTCCAATTCTGGGTTCTCTATTTTGTTCCATTTATCTATGTGTCTGTTTTTGTGCCAAACCATACTGTCTTGATGATTACAGCTTTGTAGTAGAGGCTAAAGTCCAGGATTGTGATGCCTCCAGCTTTGGTTTTCTTTTTCAACATTACTGCTGGGAGAACTGGACAGCAACATGCATAAGAATGAAACTGGACCACTTCCTTACACCATACACAAAAATAAATTCAAAATGGATGAAAGACCTAAATGTGAGACAGGAAACCATCAAAGCCCTAGAGGAGAAAACAAGCAACAACACTTTTGACGTTGGCCGCAGCAACTTCTTACTCAACACATCTCTGAAGGCAAGGGAAATAAAAGCAAAAATGAACTATTGGGACCTCATCAAGATAAAATCTTCTGTACAGCAAAGGAAACAACCAACAAAACTAAAAGGCAACTGAAGGAATGGGAGAAGATATTTGCAAATGACATATCGGATAAAGGGTTAGTATCCAAAATCTATAAAGAACTTCACAAACTCAACACCTGAGAAACAAATAATCCAGTGAAGAAATGGGCAGAAGACATGAACAGACAATTTTCCAAAGAAGACATCCAGATGGCAAACAGACACATGAAAAGATGCTCAACATCACTCATCATCAGGGAAATACAAATCAAAGCCACGTTGAAATACCACCTCACAACTGGTCAGAGTACCTAAATTTAACAACTCAGGAAACAAGAGATGTTGGTAAGGATGTGGAAAAATGGGAATCCTCTTGCACTGTTGATGGGAATGCAAACTGGGGTAGCCACTCTGGAAAACAGTGTGGAGGTTCCTCAAAAAAATAAAAATAGAACTATCCTATAACCCAGCAATAGCACTACTAGGAATTTATCCAAAGGATTCAGGAGTGCTGATTCTTAGGGGCACATGTGCCCCAATGTTTATAGCAGTGCTTTCAACAATAGCCAAATATGGAAACAGCCCAAATGTCCACCAAATGATGAATGGATAAAGAATATGTAGTATATATCCATATATATACATGCATACACACACACACACACACACACACACACACACACACACACACACAATGGAATACTACACAGCATTGAAAAAGAATGAAATCTTGCCATTTGCAACAACGTGGATGGAACTGGAAGGTTTTATACTAAGTGAAATAAGCCAGTCAAAGAAAGACAGATATCATATGTTTTCACTAATATGTGTAAGTTGAGAAACTTAACAGAAGACCATGGTGGAAGGGAAGAAAAAAAATAGTTACAGAGAGCGAGGCAAACCATAAGAGACTCTTAAATACAGAGAACAAATTAAGGGTAGATGGGGGTGGGGAAAATGGGTGATGGACATTGAGAAGGGCACTTGTTGGATGAGCAATGGGTGTTGTATGTAAGCAACGAATCAGGGGAATCTACTCCCAAAGCCAAAAGCACACCGTATACACTGTGATGTTAGCTAACTTGACAGTAAATGATATAAAAAAAATAATATAATGGACTTTAAAATTTTTAGAAGTTTTAAATTTACAGGAAATTTGAGAAAACAGCACAGAATTCCCAAATAGAATACATCCAATTCCCGCATTATTAATATCTTACATTGGTATGGAACATTTGTTACAATTAATGAATCAATATTGGTATTTTTTCAACCAAAGTCTATACATTTCACTCAGATTTCCTTATTTTTACCTAATTATTTTTACCTAATTTCCTTATTATTTACCTATTTTTACCTAATGACTAAGGTCAGTTTGGTCAGCTATAAAAAAAATGCCATAGAGTGGTTTAAATCACAAACATCTATTTCTCATAGTTCTGAGAACTGAGAAGTTTAAGATCAAGGTGTTGGCTGATTCAGTTCCTGGTGAGAGCCCTCTTCCTGGTTTGTAGAGGGACACCTTCTTGCTCTATCCTCACATGGTGGAGAAAAAGAGATGATCTCTCTCTCGTCTTTCCTTATAGGGCAGTAATGACATCTTGAGGATTCAACCCTCATGACTTAATTACCCCCCAAAAATGCCACCTCCAAACACAATCACACTGAGTGTTAGAACTTCAACATACAAATATGTAAGTGTGGGGGGACACGAACATCCAACACACAATACTCGATGACCTTTCTCTGTTCCATATACCATTCAGGATACCACATAACATTTAATTGTTATGTTTTCCTAGGCTACCCTTGGCTATGACAGTTTCTAATCTTAGAATTTCCTTGTTTTTCATGACCTTCATAATCTTGAAGAGTACTGCAGGTGTTTCCTAGGATGCCCGTCAATTGGAAAGTTTTGGTGTTTTGCTCATGATTAGACTGGCATTATGGGTTTGGTTATGTAAGGGTTAATTTTATGTGTCAGTCAACATGACTGGTCCATGGGGTGCCATACTCAATCAGATATTATTCTGGGTGTTTTTGTGAGGATGTTTTAGATTGAGATTAATATTTGAATTGGTAGAGTGAATAAAGCAGATTGTCCTCCCTAAGGTGGGTGGGACTTATCTAATCACTTAAAGGCTTGAATCAACAAAAAGCCTGACTCTTCCCTGAGTAGGGGAGAATTCTTCCTGTGTGACTTAGAAATGGGACATTGGCTTTTTCTGCCTTCAGAAAAACTGAAAAAAATCAACTCTTCTTGTGTTTGAGCCTGTCAGCCTTCTTACTAAAACAACACTTTTAGCTATCTTGGTTCACAGGCCTTTGAAATCAGACTGGAACTACACAAGAGCCCTTTTAGACCTCTGGCTTTCTGGCTCACCTGACAGATCTTGGGACAGGTCAGCTTTCATAATCATGTGAGCAAATTTGTTATAATACGTGTGTGTGTGTGTGTGTGTGTGTGTGTGTGTGTGTGTGTGTGT
>NW_024420586.1:12387346-12403863 GCF_014898765.1 Herpailurus yagouaroundi
GTGTGTGTGTGTGTGTGTGTGTGTGTGTGTGTGTGTGTGTGTGTTGTATCTCTTAGTTCTGTTTCTCTGGAGAACCCTAATATAGGAGAGGAAGCCCATATAACCAAAATATCATTTTTAACAAAGGTACATATTATCAACATGACTTACTAGTGTTCATGTGGACCTCAATAACCTGGCTAAGGCAGTGTCTGTCAATTCTTCACTGTAAAATGATTCTTTCCTCCCTTTCCATACCACACTCTCTAGAAGGAAGACACTATGCACAGTCCACACAAAATTTAGTGAATTATGCTCCATTTACTTATGGGTACAGTATCTCCATAATTTATTTGGAATTCTTCTGCATGAGATTTGTTTCTTCTCTTCCATTGATGTATGGAATAATTTCTTTATTCCTTTATTCAGTAACATTGCTCATGAATATTTACCTAATGCTTTGAGTTAAAATCCAATATAACATACTTACATTGTTTTTCAAATTTTTCTGCCTGTAACCATTGAGAGCTCATTCAGTTGACTTCTGTCTCCCCTTGAAATATACTCATCAAACTGGATATGTTTTCTTGTGAGAACTTCCTTACTTTCTAACACTACAAAACGTTCGAGGATCATATGTATTTCCTGCCCCATCCTAGAATCAGACATTTCCCCATGGAGTCCTGGTTCCTTACATTGGAAACTAGTATCCCACTGGGGATGCTAGTAATAATTTTTAAATCTAATTATTTGAAAAGAAAATTAGATATATCATTATCTAAGCTACTCAACAAAAAAAGTGGGGGGACATAAATGTAAAAATTTCTTAAAGAAGAAAATAAACATGAAAACAGAATTTTCAAGATTATTACAGACTAATTTGCATAACTAAGAAAATCCACTTTAGAACATAAATAACGCTGAAAAAAATTGCCAAAGTAGACCCCAGAAGATAAAGAAACCAATTTCTATTTAATAAATTGCAGAAGCTATCAAAGACATACATGATCACTCTGCCAAAAAAACAAGACAGGTTCAGAGAACTGCACAAAGTAATTCCACAATGTTTAAAGAAACAAAGTATTAATGATGTTAAAACTCTTCAAGAGAATGGAATAGGAAAACTTCTAATTGTTTTTAATAAATATAAAATTGATAAAATATAATTATGAATATTATACAAATATTTTGCATAGAAATATAAAAATAAAATACAATGAAATAGAAATGCTAATATATCATGAAAAAATACACTTATTTCAGGTTTTCAAGGATGGACCAAGATTAAATAATCTATCTTTACAATTAACCACATTAATCCTTTACCAAAGATTATGAAAAGGCATTTTACAAAAATCCCACCATCACCTTGCTATTTGGCAGAAATAGAATTCTCATCTAATACAATTAAATAAGAAAAACAAATAAACATTTTAAGAATTACAAAGACAAGGGGTGCCTGGGTGGATCAGTCAGTAAAGTGTCTGACTTCAGCTCAGGTCATGAGCTCACAGTTTGTGGTTTCGAGCCCCGTGTCAGGCTCTGTGCTGACAGCTCAGAGCCTGGAGCCTGCTTCATATTCTATGTCTCCCTCTCTTACTACCTCTCCTCCACTTGTGCTTTGTTTCTCAAAAATAAATAAATGTAAAAAAATTTTTTTAAAAGAATTGCAAAGACAAGGGTGAAATAATCTTTGTTTGCATATATTATCATATATGTAGAACACAAAACAAGACAATGGAAATAACTATAAAAAACAAAAATGAGTAAAATTTAGTATATATACTAACAGCCAGATATAAATTATAATGGTAATAATATATAAAATATAATTTAAGAGAAAGAGTAATAATAAAATTCTTTGGAATTAACATGGAATGTGTTAAACTTATATGAAAAAAATCCTTAAAACATTCTTGAAGAATATAAAATTTAGGATAGAATAAACTGAAATACCAATCATGTTCTTGGACAGAAATATTTAGCAGAATATAGTCCTCGGCACTCCCTTAGTTAAGTTACAAATTACACACAAATACAATAAAAATAATATTGTTATGAAACTAAACAAGTCTCTGTAAAAGTACATATAGAAAAATGAAGAATTCAGAAAAACAAGAAACTTCTGAAAGAATATTATAATGTAGAAGAGAGGACTAAATTTACCAAATCCCAAAACCAATTATAATGCCTCATAATTATATGAATAAGATTTTGGTGTATGTAATAAAGGGTCCAGATATTTGAATGCTGATAATTTTCAGGCCCCACCCTTCACCTTTCAACTTTTGGTGCACATTTGCACTGATTTTTTTAAAAAGTCCATCTACTCCCTTCCAGAGCACCTGCAAAAAGTTCAAACCATGCAAACCTCCAGAATCCTCACTCTGGCACAGTGCTCTAATCACATAAAAAACAAACACCCCAAGACTCACTTACCACTCCCTTTCTGAAGGATTCAATATGCAATTAATAAACTTTTTCATATTCTTTTGGGTTCTAGGTGACATCATCAGTCTCAATATCTAAACCAGTTTTGAATGGGTGGGAGTTCCAGCCAACCTCCTTAAGGCCAGTAAGCACAGTAAGGTGTGTGTAGAAATACAGGCATTTTTTAAAAAAAATGTAACAGCTTTACTGATATATAATTCACATACTGTACAATTCACTTATTGAAAGTGTACAATTCTATATTTTTAGTATATTCACAGAGCTATGTATCCATCACCACATCAATTTTAGAATACCACAAAATACCTCAAAAAGAAAACCCATATCCCTTTTGGAAGTGACTCTTCATTTTCCTCTAACTCCGTTATCCCTAGAAAACAGTAATCCACTTTCTGTCCCTATAGATGTATTTACTCTGGACATTTCATGTAAATAGAGTAATACAATAGGTATTCTTTTGTGACTGCCTTATTTCACTTAGCATAATGTTTTCAAGATTCATCCATGCTGTAGTATCAGTACTTTTTTTATTGCCAAATAAGATTCCATTATATGGATACATCATAATTTGTTTATCCCTTCATCAGTTGATATACATTTGGGTTGTCTGTACCTTTTGGCTACTGTAAGTACTGCTGATATGAACATGTGTGTACAAGTTATTTTGTGTGAATATATGTTTCTAATTCTCTACAAGTGGAATTGCTGGATTATACAGTAATTCCATGTTTCACTTTTTAAGGTACTGCCAGCCTATTTTCCAAAGTGGCTGTACCATTTTACTCTCTTAACAGCAGCAAGTGAGAGTTCCAATTCCTCCATATCCTTTCCAGCACTTGTTATCTGTCTTTTAGATTTTGTCTGTCCTGTTAGATAAAAAGTGGTATCTCACTGTATATTTGATTTGCATTTCCCTAATGGCTAATATTCAGCATGTTTTTTACATGCTTATTGGACATTTGTATATCTTCTCTGTAGAAATGTCTATTAAGGTCTTTAGCTCACTTTTTTTAAGTCGTTGTTTGTCTTTTTATTATTGGGTTGTAACAGTTCTTTCTATATTCTAGATAAAATTCCAATATCACATATATGATTTGCCAATATTTTTCCCATTCTGTGAGTTGTCTTTTCACTTTATTGATGGTATCTTTTGAACCAAAGAAATCTTTAAGTTTCATGAAATTCAATTTATCCTTTTCTTTCTTTTATCCATTTCTTTATGTTTTTGGTGACATACCTGAGAAGCCTCTACCTATCCCAAGATCAATTATTTCTTTAATGTCTTCTAATAATTCTACAGGTTTAATTCTTGCATATATAGATTTGTAATCTACTTTGAATTAATTTTTTGTATATGGTGTTAGGGAGCATCTAACTTAATTTTTGACACGTGTACATCCAATTACTGCAGCAAAACTTGTTGAAAAGATACCCTTGTTCCAATGAATTGCCCTGACACTCTTGTTGAAAATCAATTGACTATAAATACGACTGTTTATTCTGCAGTCATAATTCAATTCCTTTGATCTATAGGTCCATCTTTATGACAGTATAACACTATTCTTGATTATGATAATTTTTTATTTAAATTTGAAATATGGAAGTGTGAGTCTTTCAACTTTGATCTTCTTTGGCTACTGAGTCTATTGAATTTACTTACGGATTTTATGATCAGCTTGTCAATTTCTTCAGAGAAACCTTTTGGTATTTAAATAGGGAAAATGTTCAGTCTATGAATACAGCTGTTTTAACAATGTCTTTTGATTAATTAACATTGGATGTCTTCTTATTTATTTGGGTCTTTTTTATATCTTTCAAAAAATGTGTAGCTTTTAGAAGGTAAATTTTGCACTTTATTAAACTTATTCCTAGGTATTTTATTCTTTCTAATGCTACTTTAAGTGGAATTATTTTCTTAATTTCACTTTTAATTGTTCATTATTAGTGTTTAGAAATACAATGGTTTTTGTATATTGATCTGATATCCTTCAACGTACTGAACTAGTGTATTAGTTCCAAAAGTTTTTGAGTGGATTCCTTAGGATTATGTATGTAGAAAATCAAGTCATCTGTAATTAGAAATAGCTCCCAATCTTCTTTCCTAATCTGGGTGCCTTTTTGTTATTTTTTTCTTAGCTAATTTCCCAGCACTGTTAATACAAGCAGCAAGGGTGGAGGACATCTTTGTTTTATTGCTGATTTTAGGAGGAAAATATTCATTGTTTCACCACTGTATGTTCTAACTAATCACCACAACCTTCATGGCTTAAAACAACAGAAATTTACTGAATAGACACTTTTCCAAAGAAGAAATACAGATGGCCAATAGACACATGAAAAAATGTTCAACATCACTCATCATCAGGAAAATACAAATCAAAACCACAATGAGATATAACCTCACACCACACCTGTCAGAATGGCTAAAATTAACAACTCAGGCAACAACAGATGTTGGCGAGGATGTGGGGAAACAGGAATGCTTTTGCACAGCTGGTAGGAATGCAAACTGGTGCAGCCACTCTGGAAAACAGTATGGAGGTTCCTCAAAAAATTAAAAATAGAACTACTCTACAACCCAGCAATTGCACCACTAGGTATTTATCCAAAAGATACAGGTGTGCTGTTTTGAAGGGGCACAGGCACCCCAATGTTTATAGCAGTGCTGTCAACAATAGCCAAATTATGGAAAGAGCCCAAATGTCCATCGACTGATGAATGGATAAAGAAGATGTATGGGGAAATAAGTTTAAAAATTCTGTACACTTGCACCCATGAGTTAACAACACTTAGGATGGAAAGCCATCACAGGGCAAAAGCGCCCAAGTAGTTAGTCATGAAGTCAACAAAGGCTTAGGGCAGAAAGCCGCCTCCACAGGATGAAAGCATCAGAGAACAGTTAGAGGTGGAAAGTGGCTATAAGGCGAAGACACCCAAGGTTAGCTAGTGAAAAGGGTGCCTTGTTAGCCTTAAGGCAGCATGATCCAGCAATCTTAAACTTTGGAGATAACAGCTACTCAGATGTACCGCCTACAGAGAAACACTGCCCATCTGGTATCTGGCGCCAGTATATCATTGTGCTTTAATCTCAACTTCTTATGCCACTTGTCCCCCCCAACCCTTTGCTTCTTACACAAGTTAATGGCCACTATCTTATTGTTTTCTTGTGCACATTCACCATGTACGTAAAACCTTGAGAGCTCAATAAATACAGAGACAAAACCCCTGTTCAGGGCTCTTGTCTCCTCCTGGACATTAGCCTCTCTCGTTTTCATTTCCGCGTCCATTCTTTTGCTGGATAAGAGAGAACTCCAGACTCATAGTCTGTGACAGAGGCAGTATATATATGTGTGTGTGTGTGTGTGTGTGTGTGTGTGTGTATGTGTGTATGTATACACACATAAATACACACACACACACATATATACTTGCTGAACAAAAAGAATGAAATCTTGCCATTTGCAACAATGTGGATGGAATCAGAGTGTATTATTCTGAGCAAAATAAGTCAGTCAGAGAAAGACAAATGTATGATTTCACCCATATATGGAATTTAAGAAACACAACATATGAACATAGGGGGAAGGAAGGCAAAATAAGATAAAAGTAGAAAGGGAGGCAAACCATAAGAGACTCGTAAATATGGAGAACAAACTGAGGGTTGATCGAGGTAAGGTCGGTGGGGGGAATGGCAAAATGGATGATGGGCATTAAGGAGGACACTTGTTGGGATGACCATGGGGTGTCACATGTAAGAGATGAATCAATGGGTTCTATTCCTGAAACCAATACTACACTGTATGTTATCTAACTTGAAAAGAAAGAAAGAAAGAAAGAAAGAAAGAAAGAAAGAAAGAAAGAAAGAAAATAAAAAATGTCTTAACTCTACCTGAAATATTTTTTTTCAGTTTTATTTCAGCATATATTATTTGAAAATATAGCATACATGTTTCATAAGATAGTTTAAAAAATAGTTATTAAACCAACAATCATGAAATAACCATTCAAATCAAAAACAGTATCAGCAATCAGTCAGAAAGTTGCCATTTATCCCTTCCTCATGTGAACAATCTCCTCAACTTATTCTGATATTTTGGTAATAATTTCCTTATTATCATTATCATTTTTCAGTCAGTGATGCACCACTGATATTTTATTTATATGGTAATAAAATACAATGTATGCGTTCTTTTGTGTCTTTTTCTTTCAACAATTTGTTGCTAAGATGCATCAAGTGGTGTGTATCTATATTTCATTCATTTTCATCAATAAATACATTCTAATTTCACTGTGTTTATACAATGTGTTTATCCACTCTACAGTCAAATACTGGGATGTTTCCAGTTTGGGGCTGTTATTCAATGTTAGGAATATTCTGTGTATGTGTATCTAGTACATATATATACTTCAGTCTCTAGTGTAGCACTATTTAATGTAATTCTTAATTGAACAAATTTTTTTTAAAGTTTATTTATTTTTGAGAGAGAGAGACAGAGCATGAGTGAGCCAGTGGAGGAGAGGAAGAGAGAAAGGGAGAGAGAAGATCTGAAGCAGGCTCTGTGCTGACAGCAGAGAGCCTGATGATGAGTTTGAACTCACAAACCATGAGATCATGACCTGAGCCAAAGTCGGTAGCTTAACCAAATGAGCCACCCAGGTGCCCCCAGTGATTGAGATGTTATATTTGCATTATCTGATAAATTAGCCAGTAGCCACTTGTGATTTTTGAGTATTTCAAATGTGGCTAGTGACAGGGGACTGAATTATTTTATTTAATTTCATTAAAATTAAATTTACATTTAAATAGACACATGTGAATATTAGCTACCATCGGACAGCATAGATGAACTTGACCATTATGTTAGCATTAATGACCACAAGGGTTGAAGAATAGAATAATTTCTACTTTTTTTTTAGTGTTTATTTCTTTTGAGAGAGAGAAGACAGCTCATGTGCATGTGTGTGTGCGTGCACAAGGGAGGGGGGAAGGGAAGAGAGAGAGAGGAAGAGAGAGAATCCCAAGCAGGCTGCATGATGTCAGCACAGGGCTCAATCCCATGAACCATAGGATCATGACCTGAGCTGAAATCAAGAGTCAGATGCTTAACACAACTGAGCCACCCAGGCGCCCCAGAAATAATAACTACTTCTTTTTTTCTTTTTCAGGGCTATACAATTTTATTTTTTTAATGAATATAATTTATTGTCAAAATGGCTTATATATAATACCCAGTGTTCATCCCAACAATTGCCCTCCTCAATGCCCATCACCCATTTTCCCTCTCCCCCACCCCTTCATCCACCCTTAGTTTGTTCCCTGTATTTAAGAGTCTCTTATGGTTTGCCTCCCTCCCTCTCTGTTTGTATCTATTTTTTCCCCTTCCCTTACCCCATGGTCTTCTGTTCAGTTTCTCAAGATCCACATATGAGTGAACACATATGACATCTTTCCTTCTCTGGCTGATTTATTTCACTCAGCATAATACTTTCCAGTTCCATCCATGTTGCTACAAACGGCATGATTTCATTCTTTCTCATTGCCAAGTAGTTGGAATAATTACTTCTAACTGATGTCAGGTCACAGTCAGATGAACAGAGAGCTTATATAGCAGTCTTACAAACGATCTCTTATTTCTTATAATATCGAATGTCTCTTGACATAGGACCCAAAATTAACCAACTTCATTATATGTAAAATTACAAGGAGAATGTAATTTACAGATTGCCAAGTTTCTAATGCCAAATTGATAGCATCAGTTGATAATGAGTAAGACTTTAAGAATTGGAATGTGGATCTGGGGGAATAAAATGAAAAAGACATGTGACAAACTTAAAAGTTTGTCTGATGTTTCCTTGCTATAGGAAGCAGATCCTCCTTCTGTGTCTAAAAAGACAAGGCTTCACTTATGGTAAGGCAATATAATAACATCGACTGAGGCAGGTGCCTTGCAGGCAGAAGCATATTCTGCTCAAACTCCCTCACAACCACTATTTATAAATTCTAGAACCATAAATAGAGTTAGACATTGACCTATTCAGGAGAACAAGTGCTAAGTCAGTCACAGGAAGAAACAAGTTGTCCTCCAAAAGTATTTCAGAAATGTGGGAGAAATACTTGCGAAAATAGTTTCTAAGGGAAGCTTTGGCCTAAGCCAAGTATTATATTTTTATTTTAAATTATTGAACCATGCTAAACTTATTGATATAGATTCACCTACCAAAATTTGGGGATAAAATATGTTTAGGTGAACTGGAAGTGGCTTTAAGAAATTACTTGATTGGTTAATTGAAACTAGGATTTGCAATGACTTAACATTCAATGAAGCTGAGATACTAGAACTTTCATGACATACTGTGAAGAAGAAGTACAAGAGTTTATAGAGATAAAAATATTGTGGATTTATCATGTGCATCCTGTATAGCCACCCTAGACACTATAACCTTTGAGAAGGCCCAGAAGACATACCCTTCACTAAGGTATGTGAAATACCTTCAGATGGGGGCATCAACTTCTTGGAAATGTACTATATTAGCTTTCCTCTGTATAATGCAGAGAATAGAAGATGCCACCATTTAATGAGTCTCCCTAGTTCAGTGGGGATGATGGTATTCCAGAGTGACAAAGACCCAGTGTTAAACCATCAGAGACCAGGGGGGTGCACTTAACAAAACAGGCAGCAGGAACAAATCTGTAATCACAATATTTTGACCTATGAGGTCTTTGGCAGTACCTTATTAATCAAAGAAATTTTATAGATGGTAGTCTGCGAACATATTACTTCACCTCCAAAACAGAGAAATATGTACATCTTGTAGCCAGAAATCTGACTTAAGTTGCCAAAATGAAAAGTTACTCAGTTTCTAGTCTTAAGTTCACAGACCTAAAGCCCTTTGACTGATGAAGAAGCCAGGACTACTTGAGGAAGAGCCCTGAATGATTGCCAATGTTTCTTCAAACCTTCCCCAAAGTGATCTATAGCTACTTGCAAAGGTAATTTTATACTGGAAAAGGGGAAATATCTCTGTGTTTCATGGATTACTAGATATTGATCTGAATTGGCAATAATTTCTGGACAGACACAAAAAAGTGTCACTCTTGTCTATTCAATGAAGAGCAAACATGTAAGTCACGTGATAAGAGCAGACTTGACCCATGTCAGTCTCCTATAGAGCCAGTGGAACAAAAACTCAGCTCGTGGCTACTTTTTTTTTTCTTTTTTTCTTTATTTTTGAGAGAGAAAGCGAGCGAGCAAGCATGAGTAGGGGAGGGGCAGAGAGAGGGAGACACAGAATCTGAAGCAGGCTCTAGGCTCCAACCTGTCAGCACTGAGCCCAATGTGGGGCTCAAACCCATGAACCGTGAGATCATGACCTGAGCTGAAGTCAGATGCCTAACCAACTGAGCCATCCAGGCACCCCGGCTACTTTTGCCAGTTCTTGAATATGTAACTCTCTCCATGAACCATGGATGACAATTAGACTTGGATGGGCTTAATGCAGGCCTCCTGACTTTTTTCCCTACCAGGAAAATAAATGAAAAGCAATTCTGATCCCCAGAGGAAACTACTGAGATTATTCTTTTGATCAAAGACTTGAAAAATGAACATTCAGTTTAACTCACTTATTTGGCCTGTGAATATCTCAGAGACTGACTGTGAATTATTATTAATATAGATGGTTTTTTAATTACAGCTGCTGTTATAGCTGTGGCATCTTTACTGGAACAAATGAACACAGCCCTGGCAAGGGTACACAACTATTGATCTGGCAGGTGCTTTTATCTCTACACCAATCTGCAAGAAGCAGGAGCAAAAGTTCATTTTCAATGCACTGTTTCAGAGCTACGTCAATATGCCTACTTTTTGCCATAGGGAGGTTGAAAGAGACATCCATAATGATACACCTCAGAAAATAATAGTCCTCTATATTGATAACATCAGGCTGATTGGACCTGATGGACATGAATGAGCAACACACTTCATGGTAAAATAACTGAACATTTAGAACATGCCTCTCCACCAGTGAGCAAATAAAAGGGTTACTCTACCAGCTGAGGCGGTGCCTCCAAATAACCAAGAAAAAAATGGGGTACATTATGGGGAAAGATACATTATGTCTAAAAGAATAATGTCTATTCTTTAGGATTATCTACTACTTTCTTATGCAATAATAAATGTTAACAGAAAATCACAGCAACAACAAAACTCTGCAGAACAAATGAGAATTCAGATCTTTTAGTCATGAAATTTTGTATCATCCTGCCAGGTAAAGAATCTAGATTAATTAAACTGCTTGTTGAGGACAAAGATGATATGGAATGGTAGGAAAGAAATAATTATAATGATCAACTCTGGCCTATTGACTGCTTATAAAAATGACAAGTACATCAGATATACACATTTCCTTTCTTGATGTACACATTATTCTTCCATGCCTTATCCTTTTAAAATAGTATTTTACATGAGGATTGAGTGGGTAGTTAACTTTTAAAATTTATTCTTTAGGTTACAGAACATTCATATGACATTTGACTGAACTGGCAAAGAATTTAATATTGCCCAGGGATACATACATTATCCGTTGGGACTTAGTATCTCCTCTACTAGGAAAGAGGATTTGAATGTCTTCGTACAAAGGATCAACACCTTGTCAGCAGAAGCATAAAGAAGTTAATATTGCCATTGCAAGGAGGTTCAAATATATGGTGTGGTTTGTAAGTTAATGCTACACAGCCAAAGGGGAAGATTGTGCAGTTATTTCTATGACACATCCCAATCCAAATCAACTCTGTAATATTATGTCGCACATGATGCTAGAGAAAGGACCGTGTAAAAATAATTTAACCTTTTGCCATCAAGGGTACCAGAGAAGGCTGGAAGATGGGAGGAGGAAAGAAAGGATGTCCTTACTATTTGCTTGCTGTTCCTGTCAACAGCATTCCAACATAACCACAGTGTAGCAAGCAGACAGGAAAACATAGATATATACCTTCACATAGTAGAAATCACAAAAAGGCTATAAAGAAAGCAGTAGTTGAATTATGAGAAAAAGATTTCTAGGAAACAGTTAATTTGAAATACATTTTACCTTCACCTGAAAACATGGAATTTTTATGACACACCTTATGTAAGAGAGTTAAAGGAGTTACACAGGAGAACTAGATGTCTAGACATTATTGTACCACACAGACTTGTACCGAAGATTTTTTAGAATGAGAAATTTCAATAGGAAGACAAATGCAAAATACAATTGATAAATTTTATTTAATCAATACATAAGCTTATACTGTAAGTACTGATTAATTACAGAGGAGAAAATTGTTCCATGGTCTAGAAACACTTAGAACAACCAGTGTGGTATTGATTAGAAATAGACATAGAACTGCATGAACTGGGTTAGAGACAGATCTAGGAATTAAAAACCTCATGTGTCCTTACTTTCAGGGCAATGATACATAATGTAGGCATAGTACCTATAATACTTACTGAAGAACCTAACAAAATACAGTTTCTTATTCAGTATATTTTATATTTCTAACAAGCTCTCCAGTTAAACAGGTGAAGAGCTAAGGGACTCTGTTTTATCATTCTTTGCTTTCACAATATATAGCAGTATGTGTAGCAATGAGGGATAGCAAAATATTATTGATGGATAAAATACATAATATGGATACTATTGATGAATAATACTGAATAATGAAAAAATGAATTTGTCATTTTACCAGATATGAAGTGCTTTCTAAAGCTATACATTTTGGGGGACACCTGCAAGCCTGGGTAGCTTTTTCAGATTTTTTCCAACTTTAGCACACTAATGGAAGTGGGAATCTGAAATGTTTAAATATCATGTAAGTTCTTCCTCTGGTTTTGGTTGAACAGATGTCTGATCCAAGCCAGGGCACATAGTTTCTGTCGTCTGGTATTCTGCAGACAGAATCATTCTAAGTTATATTTGAGTGTTAGGCATAAAAAGGGCATGCAACTTCAAGGGCTAAGAGTGACCTCATCTGCATTTCACCATGATGGACTGGCCAAGAAAAGAAAAGAAAATCAGAGTTCAGAGAGAGGGGAACACAACAACAAAAGCACACACATACAAACAGAAAAAGGAAAGGAAAAGCCATAAAGAAAATGAACAAGTGATGGTAAGATGAAGAGACCTTGGTTACAGAAGACTTTTCACATTCTGGTTTGAGTTACAGGTAAGATTGTTTTTGCTACTTTGAATTTTTTTAAATCTCTTTTATTTTTCACTTCATTTTTTCAACCGAATAATCCTACCACTAAAAAGCACAAATTCTGTTATTCTCTCCTCCAATAGAAGAGGAAGTTGAAGCTAAAATACATTATGAGTAATTCTTGCTCAAGACCATATGTCTGAGAAGTTTAGCCACTAATCAGACCCTTAATCAGAAAAAATAGGGGAGCGTGGGTGGCTCAGTTGGTTAAGCATCAGGCTCTTGATTCCAGCTCAGGTCATGATCTCACAGTTCATGGGATCAGGCCCTCATCAGGCTTTATGCTAATGGTGAATAGCCTGCTTGGGATTCTCTCTCTCCCTCTCTCTGTGTCTCTCCCCTGCTCGCTCGCTCTCTCTCTCAAAAATAAATAAATATTTTATTTATTTTTTTTCAACGTTTATTTATTTTTTGGGGGGACAGAGAGAGACAGAGCATGAACGGGGGAGGGGCAGAGAGAGAGGGAGACACAGAATCGGAAACAGGCTCCAGGCTCTGAGCCATCAGCCCAGAGCCTGACGCGGGGCTCGAACTCACGGACCGCGAGATCGTGACCTGGCTGAAGTCGGACGCTTAACCGACTGTGCCACCCAGGCGCCCCAATAAATAAATATTTTAGAAAGAAGATAATATAAAGTCATTGTTAAAAAATGGGGTGCCTAAGTGGTTCAGTCACTTAAGCCTCCAGCTCTTGATTTCAGCTCAGGTCACAGTCTCACGGTTCGGGGGTTTGAGCCCCATGAAGGGCTCTGCACTGACGGTGTGGAGCCTGCTAGGGATTCTCTCTCCCTCTCTCTCTATGCCCCTCCCCTGCTCACTCTCTATATCTCTCTCGAAATAAATAAACAAACATTTTTTAAAAAGACCTTTATAAAAAAATGCACATGCACACATTCACACAGAGTGAATTCCTATCAAGGACTTTTTACTAGAGAAAATAATAAATAAAACACATTCATTAGAGTGTTGGTATGGTAATAAAAAACAGAGAGGAACCTTCAGTTTACAATGGCATTAGAATGGTTATTTAAATCATAGGAATCTCGTTACATTTTACGCAGGCATTGAAAATGACTGTTATAAACCACATAACAATTATGGCATTTCTGTGACAAAATGTTTAGTTCATAATAGAGAAAACACCTTTTTACTAAAACTACTGCAACCTAGTAAAATTTATATTTGTATAAATAAGAATGAAAGGAATGAGATCTTCTGCTAACAATTTATTTTTGGTATGTGGAATGTCTGGAAATAGTTATAAAACTGGTCACTGCTATCAGTAATATTATAACATTAATATATGAAATAAGTATAGATTGTGAGTGAGGTTATATATATAAAACATAATCTTAGTTGGGGAAATACCAAATATTTCTATCGTCTCCAATTTCACTACCCTGAAAATATTTTGGGGTGTCAATATGATGACAGTAAATAGTGAGAATTATCAGGAAAATATTGTTAGTCATTACCGGGGTAAACATTCTGATGAAAAATTAAAAACAATGTGGAATCTATAATGCAATTTAGTGTATGGCTTACAAAAGTAAATTGTTTTGTTTAACTCAAGGCAGAAAGCATTTGCATAATAAATAATGCACTTAAAACTAGGGGAAGAGACAAAACATAATGTTTATATCCAAGAAATTCACAGTCAAGTGGGGAAATAGATATAAAATAATTAAAATAATATATTAGGTGAAATAAGATTAATGTATAAAGTGCACAACTGCATTCCTTGGATTTTTTAAAATAAAATTCCTTAACAGCAGCCCCATTGTCTAATAACCAAATTGTCTTTCCTCTTTTAAAACATGGTTTTACTTTCATATTTTCACAATATTTACATATTTGTCAGAGATTTCCTTCTACAAAATGTGTCCCATTTGTCCACTGAGGTATCCTACTAATTCTCATTCCAGGAACCGTGCTGTTCAAATGACTGTGACTGATTATGAGGCTTAATTAACTTGTCAAGGGAAAGATTTTTCAGTCCATTTTCACTTTTCCATATGGCTAAAAAGGAAAAGCCTATCTTCAGCATACACACCCACACATACCTGTACAACACCACAAAATGATGGAAAATTACCCAAACTTCTTCCTTTAGAATGAGTGCTACAAATAAATAATAATAGGTATCAGAGTTTCATTTTGTATGGATTTTCATGTCAGTATTTTGTAGCAAGAATATGTAGCCAAGCACCTGGGTGGCTGAGTCAGTTAGGCATCCAACTTGAAAATATATGAAACTTATTGTCAACTTGGTTTCCATACAACACCCAGTGCTCATCCCAAAAGGTGCCCTCCTCAATACCCACCACCCACCCCCCCCACCCCCCATCAACCCTCAGTTCATTCTCAGTTTTTAAGAGTCTCTTATGCTTTGGCTCTCTCCCACTCTAACCTCTTTTTTTTTTTTTCCTTCCCCTCCCCCATGGGTTCCTGTTAAGTTTCTCAGGATCCACATAAGAGTGAAAGCATATGGTATCTGTCTTTCTCTGTATGGCTTATTTCACTTAGCATCACACTCTCCGTTCCATCCACGTTGCTACAAAAGGCCATATTTCATTTTTTCTCATTGCCACGTAGTATTCCATTGTGTATATAAACCACAATTTCTTTATCCATTCATCAGTTGATGGACATTTAGGCTCTTTCCATAATTTGGCTATTGTTGAGAGTGCTGCTATAAGCACTGGGGTACAAGTGCCCCTATGCATCAGTACTCCTGTATCCCTTGGGTACATTCCTAGCAGTGCTACTGCTGGGTCATAGGGCAGGTCCATTTTTAATTTTCTGAGGAACCTCCACACTGCTTTCCAGAGCGGCTGCACCAATTTGCATTCCCACCACCAGTGCAAGAGGGTTCCTGTTTCTCCACATCTTCTCCAGCATTTATAGTCTCCTGATTTGTTCATTTTGGCCACTCTGACTGGCGTGAGGTGATATTCATGTTTTCTGCCCATTTCTTCACTGGGTTATTTGTTTTTCGGGTGTGGAGTTTGCTGAGCTCTTTATAGATTTTGGGTACCAGCCCTTTGTCCGATATGTCCTTTGCAAATATATTTTCCCTTTCCGTTGGTTACCTTTTAGTTTTGTTGATTGTTTCCTTTGCTATGCAGAAGCTTTTTATCTTCATAAGGTCCCAGTAATTCACTTTTGCTTTTAATTCCCTTGCTTTTGGGGATGTGTCGAGTAAGAGATTGCTATGGCTGAGGTCAGAGAGGTCTTTTCCTGCTTTCTCCTCTAAGGTTTTGATGGTTTCCTGTCTCACATTCAGGTCCTTTATCCATTTTGAGTTTATTTTTGTGAATGGTGTGGGAAAGTGGTCTAGTTTCAACCTTCTGCATGTTGCTGTCCAGTTCTCCCAGCACCATTTGTTAAAGAGACTGTCTTTTTTCCATTGGATGTTCTTTCCTGCTTTGTCAAAGATGAGTTGGCCATACATTTGTGGGTCTAGTTCTGGGGTTTCTATTCTATTCCATTGGTCTATGTGTCTGTTTTTGTGCCAATACCATGCTGTCTTGATGATGACAGCTTTGTAGTAGAGGCTAAAGTCTGGGATTGTGATGCCTCCTGCTTTGGTCTTCTTCTTCAAAATTACTTTGGCTATTCGGGGCCTTTTGTGGTTCCATATGAATTTTAGGATTGCTTGTTCTAGTTTCGAGAAGAATGCTGGTGCAATTTTGATTGGGATTGCATTGAGTGTGTAGATAGCTTTGGGTAGTATTGACATTTTGACAATATTTATTCTTCCAATCCATGAGCAGGGAATGTCTTTCCATTTCTTTAAATCTTCTTCAATTACCTTCATAAGCTTTCTATAGTTTTCAGCATACAGATC
>NW_024420586.1:12428863-12470171 GCF_014898765.1 Herpailurus yagouaroundi
AAATTGTGGTTTATATACACAATGGAATACTACGTGGCAATGAGAAAAAATGAAATATGGCCTTTTGTAGCAACGTGGATGGAACTGGAGAGTGTGATGCTAAGTAAAATAAGCCATACAGAGAAAGACAGATACCATATGGTTTCACTCTTATGTGGATCCTGAGAAACTAAACAGGAACCCATGGGGGAGGGGAAGAAAAAAAATAAAAAAGAGGTTAGAGTGGGAGAGAGCCAAAATATAAGAGACTGTTGAGAACTGAGAGCAAACTGAGGGTTGATGGGGGGTGGGAGGGAGGAGAGGGTGGGTGATGGGTATTGAGGAGGGCACCTTTTGGGATGAGCACTGGGTGTTGTATGGAAACCAATTTGACAATAAATTTCATATATAAATAAAAAAAATAAATAAAATAAAAATAAAGTCTGACATGGAACCTAATATACTTATCACCAAAAAAAATTAAGAAAATAAATTAATAATTAGGCATATAATTATGCTTTTTATAGGAATCTCTCCAATTACATTGAACAAGACGATGCTATTTTCTCCCTGTGCACGATATTTTGAAGTACTATTGGCACCAAATTTTATTAGGCAATTTAATTAACAAAATACTCAGCATCTAACAATATTAAGACTGTAGCTCATACGTAAAACTGACAAGTTCTTTTCTGTTGGCACCAGGCTGCAAGTCTTTTTTAATGTGTTTCTTCAATGAACAATTACTGTGATTGTGAGGACACTTTCTGTTGTGGGCCCAGCTTATTTGCCTGGTCTCTTGACAGTGACCTTCTTGCTGCTCAAGTAGAAAGAGGCTGTCTAATTTCTAGTTTTCAATGGATTTGGGCTAACCTTTCAATTCTTTATCATGCATTCATAATTTCATTCATTCTTCAAACATTTATTTAGCACCTAATATGTGCTGGCATTGTTTTACACACTGTGAATAAAACTGTGAATTATATGTTCACACTCCCTGCCCTGATGGAGTCGTGATGACTTTGTAATCAGAAAAGTAATAATATACTTGCAATTTACTGTAATTTGTGCTTTATGAGAGGGGAAAGTGAAGTAACGCAAAGGATTATAGGACTTTCTGGGGAAGATGAAAGCTTAAATATCTTTGAGGCTCTCTATTTCAAATTGAATCCAATGCCAAACTATCAATTACATATAAAATGGTTGCTGAAGCCCAGACACAGGTGAAGTCTAGTAGCTGAGGAATTGGTCTTATGTTCTGCTGAGGTCTGATCCAAGAGAGAACTGGCAAAAGACTTTTCCTGTTTGGGTGAGACCAAGGTCTGTGAATAACTGCAAGAAAGCCTTATGAGGGAACTGAGGATACTACTGTCAGATGGTAGCAATTGATATCAGAATCCATAGATACATAAATGCAATGGTAATGCTGGCTTCTGTGAGTGTTTCTGACAGAGGTACTGATCTCCACAAATACTGAACAGTGTCTCCATGGAGTAGAGAAAATTATGTGAATCTTCATTTCCTGACTTCAGAGAGCCCTCACCTTTGTAGCTGAATAAATAGGCAGCAGAGAGGCTTCCTTCTGGTGTTTCTATGGGGAACTGACAATTTGGGACTTAAGGGGCTGTCAGCCCAGATAGCTAAAGACTGCTAACTTCTAACCATTCTAAAGAGTGCCTCTGCTTGAAATAACTGAGACACCAGACATGACCTTCAAGGATGAACAGAACCAAAAAAAAAAAAAATAATAACACACATAAAAAAAAACCAAAAGAGACCTTGAGCCCTAAGAGGAAAAACAAGAGTATGGACGTTCCTCAAAAAACTAAAAACAGATTAAATACCATATAATCCAGTAATTCCCCTACTGGATATTTATTTATTTATTTATTATTTATTTAAAGAAAATGAAAACACTAATATGCATATATCTGTGCACAGGTACATGTTTATTGCAACATTGTTTATAACAGCCAAGATATGGAAGCATCCCACATGTCCATCCATAGATTAATGGATACACACACACACACACACACACACACACACACAAACACACACACACTGGAATATTGCTCAGGTATAAAAAATAATGAGATCTTGCCAGTTGTGACAACATGGATGGACCTAGAGGGTATTGTGCTAAATGAAATAAGTTGAACAGGGAAAGATAAACATCATATGATTTCACTTATATGTGGAATCTTAAAAAACAAACCCAACAAAGCAGAAACTGACACATCAATTCAGAGAACTGGTGGCTGCCAGAGGGGAAGGGGGTTGGGAAATAGGATAATGAATGAAGCGGAGTGGGAGACACAGACTTCCAGTTAGAGAATAAATAAGTCATGGGGATGAAAGGCACAGCATACAGAATATAGTCAGTGGTATTATAATCATGTTGTATGGGGACAGATGGCAGCTACACTTATGGTTAATGTACAGAGCTGTCAAATCACACTGTTACATACCTGAATCTAATGTAAAATTGTGTATTGACTATAATTCAATTAAAAAACAATTTAAAAATTTTAAAGGAGATTGAGTTGCAACAAACCAAATAAACAAAAAAACGCAAAGATTTGTAATTTTAAAACTTCAGCATTACCTTAAAAGAATCATTCACCATGATCAAGCGAGATTTATTCCTGGGCTGCAGGGGTGGTTCAATATTTGCAAATCAATCAGTGTAATGCACAAAATTAATAAAAGAAAGGAAAAGAACCATATGATACTTTCAATATATGCAGAAAAAGCATTTGACAAAGAACAACATCCATTCATGATAAAAATCCTCAACAAAGTAGGGTGAGAGGGAACATACCTTAACGTCATAAAGACCATCTATGAAAAACCCATTGGATATATCATCCTTAATGGAGAAAAACAGTTTTTCCTCTAAGGTCGGGAGCAACACAGGGATGTCCACTCTCACCATTTAACATAGTATTGGAAATCCTAGCCACAATTAGTCAATGAAAATAAAAGGCATCCAAATCAGCAAAGAAGAACTCAAACTTTCACTATTTGCAGATGACATGATACTCTATATAGAAAACCTGAGAGTCTCCATCAAAAGACTACTGGAACTGATAAATGAATTCAGTAAAATCACAGGATACAAAATTAATATACAGAAATCTGTTGCATATCTATACACCAATAATGAAGCAGCAAAAAGAAATCAAATAATTGATCCCATTTACAATTGCATCAAAAACAGTACAATACCTAGGAATAAACCTAACCAAAGAGGTAAAACATCCGTGCTCTGAAAACTATAAAACAATGATGAAAGAAATTGGAGATGACACAAAAAAAATGCAAAGACATTCCATGCTCATAGACTGGAAGAACAAATTTGTTAAAATGTGTATATTACCCAAAGCACTCTATACATTTAATGCAACCCTATCAGACTATCGACACCATTTATCAAAGAACTAGAACAATCCTAAAATTTGTATGGAGACAGAAGAGACCCTGAATAGCCACAGCAAAGAATTTTTGACCAAGAAAAATTTCATTATTTAGACATGAATTAATACCTTCAAAAGCCAAGAGAAAATATACTTCAAAATACAGATATTTTAAAAAAATAGATAGTAATTGTAGGAGAAAAAATAAGAGCAGTAGATATAAGATTTGGAAACCCAAGAAATGAATACAAAGAGTTCCAGAATTAGAGAAAAGAAATGTTGGAAAAGAAGGGATTATTAAGCAATAGCAAGGTATTTTCCTTAGGGAAAGGAAGACTTGGGTCTGAATATTAAACAAATTCACTGAATGCCAGCTAGGTTTAATGAGAAAAGATGCTCACTTAAGCGTATCCTGGTAAATTTCCTGAAACTGAAGGATAAAGAGAAGTACCTAACAAAATCTGGCAGAAACTGAGAAATGAAAAGTATTTACAAAAGAAAAGTATCAGGCAGACATTTGATACTTGAAGCTATAAAAGCCATCTATAAGCTACTGAGAGAAAAGATAACAATTCCCAAATGCTATGCCTGAAGATTTGGCTCATCTGTCAAAATATTTTTTTTTAACTCCAAGTATATATCATCCACACACTCTATATAGGGTAAATGCTTGCTTCACCAAACAATTACTGAATAAAGCAGAGAAAAGATGAGTAGAAGAGGAAATAATGGGAGAGAGAAAATTTTTCATCCATTTTCACTCTATACATATATGTACATATACACCCATATAATGTATATACACATGAATATAAACATATAAATAATGCAAAATAATACAGTGGCTGTAATGTAAGTGAAAAATATATAATATTTAAGTCAAATAGTCATAGTATATAAAAGATTAATAGAACTTAAAATGCTTAATTAACAAAAACCTAGGAGTTGAAGAGAAAGCTAGTAAAAGCAAAAACTATTATGGGACCTCTGGTACAAAGATATTTATTTCAGAGCAATTTATAGTCAAGAAGATAGAAAGAGTGAATGTTTTAATAAATATTATAAACACATCATGAGCATTATGTGGTCCTTAAAAATAATGATTTTTTTGGAAAGATTTCCAAAATTTGTTTGTCAAAAGATAAAATGTGGGGGGGGGCGCCTGGGTGGCGCAGTCGGTTAGGCGTCCGACTTCAGCCAGGTCACGATCTCTCAGTCCGGGAGTTCGAGCCCCGCGTCGGGCTCTGGGCTGATGGCTCAGAGCCTGGAGCCTGTTTCCGATTCTGTGTCTCCCTCTCTCTCTGCCCCTCCCCCATTCATGCTCTGTCTCTCTCTGTCCCAAAAATAAATAAACGTTGAAAAAAAAAATTAAAAAAAAAAAAGATAAAATGCGGGGGCACCTGGGTGGCTCAGTTGGTTGAGACTCCAACTCTTGATTTTGGCTCAGGTCATGACCCAGGGTGGTGGGATCAAGCTCCCTGAGCATGGAGCCTGCTTGGAATTCTTTCTCTCTCTCCCTCTGCCTCTCCTCCACGCACATGCACTCTTTTTAAAATTAAAAAAAGACAAAATGCAGAGTTGCATATATAGAATCAATCCTGATGTGTTTGAGTGTTGTGTGTGTGTATGTGTGTGCACACATACACGCACATGCACCTATGTATATGTTATGAACACTGAGAAGAATGTAAAAGGATAAAAACCTGAATGCTAATATTGGTTACTTTCTGGGGGAGTGGCAGGGAGTTAGGAGAGAGAGGAGAAAGAAAGAACACACACAAAAAAAGAAAATTGGTTTTTAACATATTCATAACAAAAAATGATGTATTATCTGAGCCCACTTTTGTAAAAGGATATATGTATGTATGTATGTATATGTATATGTTTGCCTACCAACATACAAATATGTTTGTATATATATGTATATGCTATGCATAAAAAGATACATGAAAAGATGGTTACTAAAACTTTAATGAAAGCTTTCTTGAAGTAATAATTTTCAGAGTGTGTACTTTCTTCTATATTTACACATATAAAGCTTTATAAATATCATAAAGCTATCTTAACAGTGAAAATTTCACAAAGAAATATTAATGTCATCATAATTAATCTTTTTTACAATTTTTTAAAAATTTATTTATTTTGAGAGAGAGAGAGAGGGAGAGAGAGAATTCCAAGCAGGCTTCGCACCGTCAGCACAGAGCCCAATGCAGGGCTTGATCTCACTAACCATGAGATCATGACCTGAGTGGAGATCAGAGTCAGACACATAACTAACTGAGCTACCCAGGCACTGCCATAATTATTCTTTACTGAGCACATATATGGTGTCAATAACTAGACTAACAGCTTTACATATATCATATTAGTTTGCACAAAATTCCTGTAATGTAAACATTATTGCCATATGATAGTTGAAGAATCTGAGTTTAATGAAGGTTACATCTCTTACAAAGATGATGGAGCTGGGGGGCGGAAATCCAGGTCCGTCTCCCTCAAAAGATTTACTTTTTTTAAAAAAAGGATTTTTGGGGCGCCTGGGTGGCGCAGTCGGTTAAGCGTCCGACTTCAGCCAGGTCACGATCTCGCGGTCCGTGAGTTCGAGCCCCGCGTCAGGCTCTGGGCTAATGGCTCAGAGCCTGGAGCCTGTTTCCCATTCTGTGTCTCCCTCTCTCTCTGCCCCTCCCCCGTTCATGCTCTGTCTCTCTCTGTCCCAAAAATAAAATAAAACGTTGAAAAAAAAAATTAAAAAAAAAAAGGATTTTTTTCTTTTCTTTTTTTTAAATGTTATTTTTTTTTTGAGAGAGAGAGAGAGAGAGGGAGAAGGTGTGAGTGGGGGATGGGCGCGCGCGCGCGCACACACACACACACACACACACACATACACGCAGAATCCTAAGCAGGCCCCATGCTGTTGGTGCAGAGCCCAACGCAGGGCTCAAACTCATGAACCATGAGACCATGACCTAAGCCAAAGTTGGACACTCAACTGACTGAGCGACCCAGGTGCTCCAAAGATTTACTTTAGAAGATTACTCAGTTCTTAACCTATATCTCCTCCCCACCCTATTGTCCTACTTACCCTCCTAGGCACACTTTCTTCCTCTCTCTGACAATTTCCTGCAAAGTGACTTTATGCCAAGAGATTCTCTTTGCAGGATTTGTGCAGTGACACCTCTCACTTCTATGTCCTATTTGTTACTGGGTTTATTAATTACAACATACTATTAATAAACTATCATCTCCACGTGTTGTTTACATTTTCAGGGGCATTTCACATGTTTTCACTTAACATAATATAGATTTTTAAATTTATTAGTGTAGAAAGTGTATTGTGAACATACTTAATAAAAATGAAGGCCAACATAAATTTTCTCACTTTTAATGTGACCTTTCAGATGTTTCAAGACTTGAAAGTGACCTCACAATCTTTAACATTTACTGCACCTGCTTCTCATATCTAAACTTATTGGAGAAATTGCTTTATTGGGTGGGGGGTGGTTGCAACAGTCTTATTTCTTAGATATCAATCTTTCAATTTTAACTGATTATAAACCAGAATTTAAAAAATTTTTTTTCTCTTTTTAATTTTTAATGTTTATTTATTTTTGAGAGAGGGGGAGAGACAGAATGTGAGCAGGGGAGGGGCAGAGAGAGGGAGACAGAGAATTCAAAGCAGGTTCCAGGCTCTGAGCTGTCAGCACAGAACACAACGCGGGGCTTGAACCCATGAACTGTGAGATCATGACCTGAGCCAAAGTCAGAGGCTTAACCAACTGAGCCACCCAGATGCCCCCCCAAAATTGTTTTCTTCCTTGAAACATTAAGTGAAATCAGGACAGTAATCAAAAAGGCATTAAGCTCTTCCCCAAACAACCATTTATAATAATTAATACTTATTGATTGCTCACCAGTTTTGATGTTACACTAAGATAAAATCTCATCATTATAGCATAAACTGAAGCACTAAGACCTTTGCCAAACTTAGTAAGAAACATCTTTTTTTCTCTTAAACTAGATGAGACAGTAATTGCTTTAATGTGTTTTGATTTGCTACCAATGAAATTGGTAATTAGATAACGAATATTACATTTATGAGATAATGGAGGTTATTTGTTTGTTTTGGAACAAAATTGATTCACACAGAAACGTATTACCTTAGAGAATTGATGCCATTGGTAGTTGAATGCCCTACCCCATTGAATATACTGTCCTCACTGAAAGATTATTACAGACAGAAGCACAAGTATCCCTCATATCAACTCTTACTTCCTAAATATATTCTCTAATGCGTTATAAAATTTTCACCCAAAATTCAATGTTTGAATGTTTTTTAATGTTTATTCACTTTTTGAGAGACAGAGGCAGAGTGTGAGCAGGGGATGGGCAGAGAGAGAGGGAGACACAGAATCCGAAGCAGGCTCCCAGGCTCTGAGCTGTCAGCATAGAGCCCGACACGGGGCTGGAACTCACGAATCATGAGATCATGACCTTTGCTGAAGTTGGGCTCTTAATTGACTGAGCCACCCAGGTGCCCCAAATGTTTGAATTTTAAAGTACATGTGTCCTTATTTTATGAGGAACCCAGGAGAGAGATATAAAGCAAGCTACTGTGCTCTTAACTGTTCTCCTCATAGGCTCAAGTCAGATATTCAAGTTGTTTAAACTTATGGGGTATTATCATTTTCATCTGCATCACCCCTTCCCTGAGCATTTCGTTTTTCAGGGGTCCCAGTATTTACTTCTGGCAAAGTCTTAATACAGTACTAATGGAGGTATGAATTATATAGTAAGAAAGTAAACCATTGGCTTTCTGGTCCATGATGTTCCTAAATGAACATATACAATGATTAAAGAACTTAAAACATTGCTTAAGTAAGGCCACTCACTAGCTATATCTGCAATAAAATAGAGAAAAGGCCATTCTGAAAACACAAAGACAAAAGAAATTAAATTCCCCCTTTCTCTGATGAACATGAGTGACTGCTTCTTCTTTACCAATGTCAACTAGAGTTCTGCTTTAATCTTCCTATCTGTTAGATAAATATGTAAAAATAATATAATACATTATTTCCTGAGGTGCAGTCCCCTTTGCTGTAGCAAACATAAACCTAACTTTATTTCTCCGAAGGTATATTCCTAATGTTAAGTGATGTTTGGTCAGTTAATATCTTTTATATATTATTGCATTGTTTCTTTACCTTACAGAATGTATTTACTGAACTGTAGAAGGAAAAAACAATTTATATCCACTACTGTGAAGTATGTCGGCAAACTATATGTATGTAAGTGTACCTATTAATGAATACATTAAGTTGAATACTTAAAGAGTAGATGTTATAAGAGATTCCTATTCTGAAGAAATCCTTGATGAATTGCATTATTAGAGATTGTCTGCATTGGCCAGGAACACATTATGTTTCCCACTTAAAATGCTAAAATACAAACTCACACTGTCCAAACTTAAACTATTCAGATAGTTACAGGAACATATTAGGATCAGATGTTATATTGGAGCTCCTTGACTGGGAGACTGGAGGAGGGAAATGACATAATGAGATACATTTCTTTTTTTTTTTTTTTTACACTTTTTTCACTTTGAGTATCTGCGGTTGAATCATGTGTGTTACAAACACAAAATATTCTGCCCTACCAACCACAATGTTCTCAAGCAACTATTTAGAAGGATCATGACTGAAATGGGGATTGTAGTAGAAAAGCAACATTTTTATTTTGCACTTACGTATCAGAAATGATAAAAGCACAACCTCATTCAGGTCATATAATCTGAAAAAGTAGGAATTGTTGTTCCATTTCACAGTAAGAATTAGTAAGAAGCTCTTCAAATTCAGAAGCTTTTGTATCTGCCATTACACATGTATTAGTCACAGTTAATTAATTGAGAACTTCTGACCTGCTACTCCAGTGTTTCAGATTGTGGCTTAAATGCAAACCAAAGGCGATCAAAGTGTGAACACTTTCAAGATTGTATCTTAATCCTTTAAATCTAAACATAATGCTACTAATACAAGGTGAATATAAAAGAAATTGTGGTACTTCATTAAATTATTCATAAGGATGACTAAAATGAATATGCTAAAGAAGAAATGTGGTTAGGAGAAAGAAGTAGCTCAAAGTTTCACAGCTATTTGTAACCATTTTTGTGCCTCATCCTATATATGTATATAAGTGAGTATTCTTGAAAAGGTATAGGGCATTTTATTTTTTTTTTAATTTTTTTTTTCAACGTTTATTTATTTTTGGGACAGAGAGAGACAGAGCATGAACGGGGGAGGGGCAGAGAGAGAGGGAGACACAGAATCGGAAACAGGCTCCAAGCTCTGAGCCATCAGCCCAGAGCCTGACGCTGGGCTCGAACTCCCGGACCGCGGGATCGTGACCTGGCTGAAGTCGGACGCTTAACCGACTGCGCCACCCAGGTGCCCCAATATAGGGCATTTTAGTGAAAATCATAGTTTAGTCATAAGCTAGTTCTACAAAATGGCAGAGGTGTCTTCTCCATTACGTTTTCCTATCTGAGATCCCTCCCCTGTTCGAATGACTGTTATCAGGGATGTCCTTACACATGAGGAGAATAAGTTCCTACCCACAAGGATGAAATCATATCTTGCAGGCGTCAGTGGAATTATCATGATCTCAACACATTCAATTAATAAACACCATATACCGAATATTCATGTAAGAGATACATGCAGGCAGCAGCCAATGCTTCCTACTGGCCCAACATTTGCAACTCTCACTCCCCAGATCCCATCGCATCATAAGTCACAGATCCTCTAACTCTGCATTTACCTAAGTCCTATTTCTAATGAACAAAACTCTTAGCCTTTAATACACCTCCTGCTGCTTGTGCTGCTGCTATAATATTATAGCAGCATTATATTATAATATTATATCTCTTCTATCTCTGTATTCTGTACTTTTGTGCATTTACATGATATTTCTGAGTGGGAGATGCTTTTGTCTAGTCTCAATACTTCAGGACTTCCATATTTTGCTCTTTGCCCATAGAGCTATGGATAACATTGAGCTAAGTCCTGTTATTCCCATCTACACTAAAATGTGCTCATGTATGTCAGCTACACTAAGCCAACTTAAGCTACCATTAAACAAACCCCCTCAAATCTCAGTTGCAGAAAACAACACATGTTTATTTCTAACTTTTGCTGCATATCCATTGTGGGTTTTCAGAATGGCTCTGCTCATCACTAAATGGCCTGAGGTGAAATTTCAACCATGTTTTCAGATGAGGTCAGTTGCTATGCAATAAGAATGTGACAGATCTCACTTCCTCTCACAGACCATTGGTCAAAATTACTTACATAGGCCCATAATCAAAATTACACCAGGCAATGCAATCCTACCTTGTTCTAGGAGAGCAGAGAGTTGGAAAGAGTTGGCAAACAGCATTACTAAACACTTGTAAAGGCATACTTTAACAATTCTGAATTGCCTACTGTTATATTTTTCATTAAAGTGTTTTATTGAGTACTGTTAAGTACAGCAGGGTTGGTTTTTGTTTTATTTTGTCTTTTGACTTAGCATGTTTGTCTGTATTTACGTTGGTTTTTAAAAAACTAGTTTTTTTACTGCAGTCTTAGGCTCACAGGAATATTGAGCAAAAGGTACACAGATTTCCCATATACTTCTTGCCCTCACACATGCATAGCCTCCCTGATTATCAACATCCCCCACCAGAGTAGGACATTTGTTACAATTGATGAACTTATATTGACAAATTACTATCATCCAAAAGCCTGTAGGCTTCACTCTTGGTGTTGTACATTCTATGGATTTGGACAAACACATAATGACATGTATCCACAATTATATTATCATACAGAATAGTTTAATTGCCCTAAAAATTCTCTGTGCTCTATTAACCCCACCCTTCCCTACCCCCTGGCAACCACTGATCTTCTTACTGACACCAGAGTTTCTCCTTTTTCAGAATGTCATGTAGTTGGAATCATAAAGTATGTGGCCTTCTCAGATTGACTTCTTTCACTTAGTGATATGCATTTAAATTTCCTCCCCATGTCTTTTCATGTCTTGATAGCTCTTTTTTTAGTGCTGAATCATATTTCAATGTCTGGCTGTACCACAGTTTATTTACTCTTTCACCTACCAAAAGACATGTTGCTTGCTTCCAAGTTTTGGCAATTATGAATAAAGCTGCCGTAAACATCCATGTCTACATTTTTGTATGGACATAAGTTTTCAACTCTTTTGGATAAATACCAAGGAGTGAGATTGCTGGATTGTATACAGAGTATGCTTAGTTTTGTAAGAAACTGCCAAACTGTCTTCCAAAGTGGCTATACCAATTTGCATTCCTATAAGATTAACATTTACTAAGTAAATACCAAGTGCTATGATTTGTGCTTGATTATACCAATAGGATCTTGTTGAATTTAATATCCATTAGAAATAATTATTTCAAGAATCAGGAACAGAAAAACTCAGTTTTATGGAAGTAGGACAATGGTGCCCAGGTACATTAGTGCCTTCAAGCTTCCCCTTTATCCTTGCATTGCAGATATAGTCCCATTCTGCATTATCCCACCTGTCTTGCTTACCTGCTTTTCCTCTGACACCTTTCTTTAATATGCAACATTAAGTATCCCAACCCCAGCAGCTAAACAATTTATCCCCTTTCCTATTCTTCTTTATGGTAGTATCAGACTCAAAGAATCCTAGACCAGTCAGTCATTATATGGCTCAGTATCAGATAACATAGGACCTTAATTTTCTATTGCTCATATCCTTCTATTTTTGAACTCTTGCTTTATATTTATTTTTTAACTTTTATTTAAATGTTAGTAAGTTAACATACAGTGCAATATTGGCTTCAGAAGTAGAATTCAGTGATTTATCACTTACATACAACGCCCAGAGCTCATCACAACAAGTTCCCTCCTTAGTACCCATCACCCATCTAGCCCATTCCCCACCCACCTCCTTCCATCAACCCTCAGTTTGTTCTCTATCATTAAGCGTCTCTTGTGGCTTGTTTCCCTCTCTCCTCTTTTTCCTCCCTTCCCATTTGTTCATTTGTTTTGTTTCTTAAATTCCACATATAAGTGAAATCATATGGTATTCATCTTTCTCTGATTGACTTATTTCGCTTATCTTGCTTTATCTCGAAATCAAAGTCTTGTCTTTTACCCTTTCTGGCTTTTTTGTGCTCATATTCTTCTTGTTATCTAAATACATGCTTGGATTTTGCTAATTATTTCAGTTTCTCTTAAATAGAAGTTATTTATTTCCAAGTCCCAGTCCCCTGCCTTTGACTATGTGCTTTTGAATACCAACTGATCAAATGTTCATGCTTTGTCCTATGACCTCCTATGACTATTCTCCTCACTCCTGGCTCTATTCCTGTTGGTTTCTTTGATCTTAAACCCTAAAAGTCTCTAGATTGCTTTTTACACTAATGACAACAAGGAAAATTTTCAAACACACAGAAATCTATGCAGAATCAGCAGTGAGTCCTATCTCACCATTAGGTGACTAATTGCCCCATAGAATGACCATTACCATACAAGTTCAGAAAATAATAAGCCATCATATCATGTTTCTTCACAGACCTATAAATGTGATGAATTTTATATATATATATATGATTATATTATAGTTGAAATATATATTATATAAAATATATAATAATAAATATAAATATATATTATATATAAATGAATTATGTTCATTGTTTATGGGACATTAAATCATTGTAGCATTTGTGAACAAATCTTTCTGGTTTGTGTTTTGATTTTTTTAATTTATTATAGCATTTGATTTGCAAGATTCTTCTGCAAAGATTCCCCACATATACTGAAAATAAGATTGGCCTTTTTTTTCTTTTGTGATCTTTGTGAAGTTTAGAGAGCTCTTCTTTCACAGTCTATACAGAAAGAGGAAAACTGGGCAGGGAGATGACTCTAACCTTGTTTTATTTACCTTAAAAAGGGATTATGTAATGGGATAAGCTCACAGAATGGCTCTTGCTCTGATACTTCTAGCTCTAAGAACTACGAAGAGTATAGGGAAAAAGTGTACCAAAGGGATCACAACTTGAAGAACTCCCTCTCCTCCTACCACACCCCCCCCTAAAAAAAGGCAAGGAGAAGGAAAATACCATGCATTAGAAGTAGCAGATAAAGTATCTTTAAACCTGAGCCAACATAGAATTTCTTACATGATCCAGGAATGGAGTAAAGAAAACACAATGGAAGAGCTTAGGATTCCCATAAAACTTTACCTGCCATACAGTTACCTGGAGAAGAATACCTCTTCAGACTCCAGAATACTGTAAAGCTATGAATACCACACTACAGGCACATCTTACGTATTCATCTCTATTAGCTGTTTTGAGCCTTAGCACCTCCATGGGAATGAATTTTGAGTTAGTCACCCAGGACTCAGCTGGATAGCAAAAGTTTTAGTAGTTTTCTCCTAGACCAGATACTGTAATATACTAGTTAGGTGGGTCATTTATGAACAAGTACATGCAAAATGTTTAATGGCTCAGACACAATGTGAGTTTACTTCTTTCTCATGTAAATCATCCAAGACAGTTTCAAAGAAAAACTCTCAAATTCTCAACTTAATAATTTAATGGGTTTTGTGGTTTTGACCAAAGACCAATATCATGGTCTCATTTCAATCTTTACTATCTTAATAACTTTTGATACTCTAAGTGGAGAGATTGATCTCTTCTTCCCAGTGACTCAAAACACAACCCCACTATTTTTGTATCATGCAAAATATAACATAGCATAGTAAGCAATGGCATGGTACTTTGAAATACATTGGTGAAGATAGTAATAGTTTTAAAGAATGAACTTTCTCAGCCTCAGCACACAGGTATTCTCAGACTCTTTAGAAGTATTGAATATAAAGATCAACATATAAAATGTTACAGAATATATAATCCGTATTTTATGTATTTACTGAAATATATAGGTTCCCTTCCTTTGGGCAACTGAGACAAAAAATATTCTATAGCAATAAAAGTAGGCACTATGTCACTGGGTTAAGCTCAAATGGCACATAAGGAATGAGTGATTTTTCATTTACTATCAGATTAGTGAGACTAAATAAGCTTGGAACACAGACCCATTTGAGTAGATACATGTTCATTCTACCTGATCTCTTCCTTCCCATAAATAAGAGAGGTTCAATACTGAAATAACTGGAAATCGTACTGGCATGTTATTTTGCAGGCAATATCTTATTGATGTGGGCTGATGTGAAGAGGAAAGAATAGCACAGAAGTGCGAAGGTGACTCATAATGCCATGTTCATATTATTTTCTATAAATAAGAAAGATAACATGCATCATCATCAGTATAACTGAGGCAATCAGTTTTTTACCCTTGTGCCAACCTATATTATTTCACGTTTATACTATTGTTATGAATATGAACTTTGAAGGCTCCAGTGGAGAGTCAAAGTGATTTTAAAGATATGCATCTTCTCCTATACAAGACATTCAATTTTTCTTCCTTTAATGGCTGTTGTTGCTAAAATACAAAATGTAGCCTGATAAATATCTAACCCACTAAAATATGATTCCACTTATGCAGAATGACTTCAATGGTATTGCTTACTTTTTAATATGATACTTCCTTGAGGAAAGAAAAGAAATTCTAGTAATGCATACTATTTCATTTTCTGTTATATATATTCAGTGAATTTATCATCTTGCCATAAATATAAAAGTTAAGGAACAAAATAGAATGACTAGAGACCTTACATATTTGTAATGTCTTCCCTAACTTTTTACAGTTAAGGTGTTATCACAACCTAGCAACCTACCATTAAAGACTTTTGTCAGCAAGAAACCACGTTTAGGATTGTGTTGAACAATGAACACACAGATTTTAGGTAAAGATGGGAAGGATGACATTTCCTGTATATTTTCCCTCATCTTTAACCTTTAAGAAATATTTTCTTTTCCTGCCTTGGCTATTGTCATTTCTTCCTGGGGTCCCTACTCTCACCTTACCAAATTCTTTCACTCAGTTCATCACCAAGCAACTGGAGTAATCTCAGAGGGAAAAGTCGGACAACTGTACAAAATGTTTTAATTGCTTTCTGTTTCACTTTGTAAAGAAAATTCATTTTTTTTTCAATATGGCCTGCAAAGGGCTACTTGCTCTGTCCTCTATACACTTTCCAACTTTCCCAGTGCTGTTTACCCCATCAATCATTATTCAGGTGACCATCACTCCCAGCTTACCCGGATGATCCTGGTGTACTTCTGTCATACAAGAATTCCCTCTAGTTTATTATTTGCCCTATTCATAATTTATTAACTCTATTATTTGTTATGATGTTCAAAATGTCTCTGATTTGCCCCATAAAGAGTTCTTTCAAGCCGGCTTCTGTGTTGTTTTGAAAAGTACCTAAGCTTTTTTCTGTACTTCTTACTATTTTTCATTTTTTATTACTAGTTGTACTGAAATAGCCCAGTATGTGTTTGGCATTATACTTCCAGTTTCTTCCATGGTCTCATCTAGTACTATGTGACATGCATGTACAGTTCAAATAGTTCTCTCATCCACATGTGGTTAAATCTGGTGGGGGGAGGGGGGAGAAAGAGTGGCAAGAACCTATTTCTTTTTCCCTGACTCATTATAGCTTCAATATAATTAACCCTTCCCTCTTAAAGACAGCATGCAGTGTTCCCACTGACAACCTGAAGGTAACACAGACTAAACTGAGTAGTAACAGGTTACCGTCTCCCGTCTACAATTACAGTGGGAGGAGTATTTAACAGTGTTTCCTTGCCTGCCATTTGGGTTCTTTGGCCCATGCTATGGCACGACTACCAGGAAGTCATTTGACAGCTGAGTAGAAAATTTGGAAAATTATAGCTTAATTATATGTGAATTATGGGTAGAAAATAGAGGTTTGGCAATACTGCTATAGAGCAATATAAAAGGCAGTCTAAATGCTTTTTTTATACTGGTTTTGTCATTTATTGTGGAGAATAAATATACAACTTTCATTTATATTTGTTTAGTAGTACTCTATTTTTTTTACCTTTTACAATAAGTCCTTCTGACAGAAATGTGCTTAAAAAGAGAAAAAAAAGAAAAAAATATTGAAAATTTTCCTACTGAATTTCCATTTTTCAAGAGAGTTGATTTTTTACATAGGTAAGTAGCACAAAATGATTGCTAATGTTCAGTATCCATTTAGATAATATCACTCACCACATGAAAATAACAAGACACAAATCTATTGAAAAGCTTAAGCATCTATTTCAATGTGAGAAACCAGTTTTAGAAAACACTGTCCAAATATGGTGATTTAATATGTCCAGGTGCAGAAGCTATAATATAATAATACTGTTAAAAAAACGACTTTTTCTTTAGATTAAATGGCTACTGATCTAAATTAATTTTATTAATTTTCAATTCTAATTTTTGAAAAAAAATTTTAATGTTTATTTTATTTTATTTATTTATTTTTTTAATATATGAGATTTATTATCAAATTGGTTTCCATACAACACCCAGTGCTCATCCCAAAAGATGCACTCTTCAATACCCAACACCCACACTCTCCTCCCTCCCACCCCCCATCAACCTTCAGTTTGTTCTCAGTTTTTAAGTGTCTCTTATGCTTTGGATCTCTCCCACTCCAACCTCTTTTTTTTTTCCCTTCCCCTCTCCCATGGGTTTCTGTTAAGTTTCTCAGGATCCACATAAGAGTGAAAACATATGGTATCTGTCTTTCTCTGTATGGCTTATTTTACTTAGCATAACACTCTCCAGTTACATCCACGATGCTACAAAGGGCCATATTTCATTCTTTCTCATTACCACATAGTACTCCAATGTGTATATAAAACACAGTTTCTTTATCCATTCATCAGTTGATGGACATTTAGGCTCTTTCCATAATTTGGCTATTATTGAGAGTGCTGCTATAAACATTGGAATACAAGTGCCCCTATGCATCAGCACTCCTGTATCCCTTGGGTAAATTCCTAGCAGTGCTATTTCTGGGTCATAGGGTAGGTATATTTTTAATTTTTTGAGGAACCTCCACAGTTTTCCAGAGTGGCTGCACCACTTTGCATTCCCACCAACAGTGCAAGAGGGTTCTCGTTTCTCCACATCCTCTCCAGCATCTATAGTCTCCTGATTTGTTTATTTTGGCCACTCTGACTGGCGTGAGGTGATATCTGAGGGTGGTTTTGATTTGTATTTCCCTGATGACGAGCGATTTTGAGCATCTTTACATGTGCCTATTGGCCATCCGGATGTCTTCCGTAGAGAAGTGTCTATTCATGTTTTCTGCCCACTTCTTCGCTGCATTATTTGTTTTTTGGATGTGGAGTTTGGTGAGCTCTTTATACATTTTGGATACTAGCCCTTTGTCCAATATGTCGTTTGCAAATATCTTTTCCCATTCTGTTGGTTGCCTTTTAGTTTTGTTGACTGTTTCCTTTGCTGTGCAGAAGATTTTTATCTTCATGAGGTCCCAATAGTTCATTTTTGCTTTGAATTCCCTTGCCTTTAGGGATGTGCCAAGTAAAAAACTGCCACGGCTGAGGTCAGAGAGGTCTTTCCCTGCTTTCTCCTTTAGGGTTTTGATGGTTTCCTGTCTCACATTCAGGTCCTTTATCCATTTTGAGTTTATTTTTGTGAATGATGTGAGAAAGTGGTCTACTTTTATTCTTCTGCTTGTTGCTGTCCAGTTCTCCCAGCACCATTGTTAAAGAGGCTGTGCTTTTTCCATTGGATATTCTTTCCTGCTTTGTCAAAGATTAGTTGCCCATACTTTTGTGGGTCTAGTTCTGGGGCTTCTATTCTATTCCATTGGTCTATGTGTCTGTTTTTGTGCCAATACATGCTGTCTTAATGATTACAGCTTTGTAGTAGAGGCTAAAGTCTGGGATTGTGATACCTCCTGCTTTGGTCTTCTTCAAAATTACTTTAGCTATTCAAGGCCGTTTGTGGTTCCATATGAAGTTTAGGGTTGCTTGTTCTAGCTTCGAGAAGAACGCTGGTGCAATTTTGACTGGGATTGCATTGAATGTGTAGATTGCTTTGGGCAGTATTGATGTTTTAACAATATTTATTCTTCCAATCCATGAGCATGAGTTGTTTTTCCATTTCTTTATCTCTTCTTCAATTTCTCTCATAAGCTTTCTATACTTTTCATCATACAGATCTTTTACATCTTTGGTTATTTTATTCCTAGGTATTTTATGCTTCTTGGTGCAATTGTGAATGGGATCAGTTTCTTTATTTGTCTTTGTTGCTTCATTATTAGTATATAAGAATGCAACTGATTTCTGCACATTGATTATATCCCGCGACATTGCCTAATTCATGTATCAGTTCTAGCAGACTTTTGGTGGAGTCTCTCAGGTTTTCCATGTATAATATCATGTCATCTGCAAAAAGTGAAAACTTGGGGCGCCTGGGTGGCGCAGTCGGTTGAGCGTCCGACTTCATCCAGGTCACGATCTCGCAGTCCGTGAGTTCGAGCCCCACGTCAGGCTCTGGGCTGATGGCTCAGAGCCTGGAGCCTGTTTCCGATTCTGTGTCTCCCTCTCTCTCTGCCCCTCCCCCATTCATGCTCTGTCTCTCTCTGTCCCAAAAATAAATAAATCTTGAAAAAAAAAAGTGAAAACTTGACTTCATCTTTGCCAATTTTGATGCCTTTGATTTCCTTGTGTTGTCTGATTTCTGATTCCAGCACTTCCAACACTATGCTAAACAACAGCGGTGAGAGTGGACATCCCTGTCATATTCCTGATCTCAGGAGGAAAGCTCTCAGTTTTTCCCCATTGAGGATGATATCAGCTGTGGGCTTTTCAAAAATGGCTTTTGTGATATTTACGTATGTTCCTTCTATCCCGACTTTCTCGAGGGTTTTTATTAAGAAAGGATGCTGAATTTTGTCAAATGCTTTTTCTGCATCGATTGACAGGATCATATGGTTCTTATCTTTTCTTTTATTAATGTGATGTATCACATTGATTGATTTGCGAATGTTGACGCAGCCGTGCAGTCCAGGAATGAATCCCACTTGATCATGGTGAATAATTCTTTTTATATGCTGTTGAATTCGATTTGCTAATATCTTGTTGAGAAGTTTTGCATCCATATACATCAGGGATATTGGCCTGTAGTTCTCTGTTTTGGCTGGGTCTCTGTCTGGTTTGGGAATCAAAGTAATGCTGGCTTCATACAATGAGTCTGCAAGTTTTCCTTCCCTTTCTATTTTTTGGAACAGCTTGAGATGGATAGGTATTATCTCTGCTTTAAATGTCTGGTAGAATTCCCCAGGGAAGCCATCTGGTCCTGGACTCTTATTTGTTGGGAGATTTTTGATAACTGGTTCAATGTCTTCACTGGTTATGGGTCTGTTCAAGTTTTCTATTTCTTCCTGTTTGAGTTTTGGAAGTGTTTGGGTGTTTAGGAATTTGTCCATTTCTTCCAGGTTGTCCAATTTGTTGGCATATAATTTTTCATAGTATTCCCTGATAATTGCTTGTATTTCTGAGGGATTGGTTGTAATAATTCCATTTTCGTTCATGATTTTATCTATTTGGGTCATCTCTCTTTTCTTTTTGAGAAGCCTGGCTAGAGGTTTATCAATTTTGTTTATTTTTTTCAAAAAACCAACTCTTGGTTTCGTTGATCTGCTCTACAGTTTTTTTTTTAGCTTCTATATGGTATATTTCTGCTCTGATCCTTATTATTTCTCTTCTTCAGCTGGGTTTGGGGTGTCTTTGCTGTTCTGCTTCTAGTTCCTTTAGGTGTGCTGTTAGATTTTGTATTTGGGATTTTTCTTGTCTCTTGAGATAGGTCTGGATTGCAATGTACTTTCCTCTCAGGACTGCCTTCGCTGCATCCCAAAGCGTTTGGATTGTTGTATTTTCATTTTCATTTGTTTCCATATATTTTTTAATTTCTTCTCTAATTGCCTGGTTGACCCATTCATTCTTTAGTAGGGTGTTCTTTAACCTCCATGCTTTTGGAGGTTTTCCAGACGTTTTCCAGTGGCTAATTTCAAGCTTCAAAGCATCGTGGTCTGAAAGTGTGCATGGTATGGTCTCAATTCTTGCATGCTTATGAAGGGCTGTTTTGTGACCCAGTATGTGATCTATCTTGGAGAATGTTCCATGTGCACTCGAGAAGAAAGTATATTCTGTTGCTTTGGGATGCAGGGTTCTAAATATATCTGCCAAGTCCATCTGATCCAATCAGGGCCCTTGTATCTTTATTGATCCTGTGTCTAGATGATCTATCCATTGTTGTAAGTGGGGTATTAAAGTCCCCTGCAATTACCACATTCTTATGAATAGGTTGCTTCTGTTTGAGATGAATTGTTTTCTGTATTTGGGGGCTTCCGTATTCGGTGCAAAGACATTTATAATTGTTAGCTCTTCCTGATTGATAGACCCTGTAATTATTATATAATGCCCTTCTTCATCTCTTGTTCCAGCCTTTAATTTAAAGTCTAGTTTGTCTGATATAAGTATGGCTACTCCAGCTTTCTTTGGACTTCCAGTAGCATGATAGAGAGATCTCATCCCCTCACTTTCAATCTGAAGGTGTCCTCAGGTCTAAAATGAGTCTCTTGTAGACAGCAAATGATGGGTCTTGTTGTTTTATCCATTGTGATACCCTATGTCTTTTGGTTGGAGCATTTAGTCCACTTACATTCAGTGTTATTATAGAAAGATATGGGTTTTGAGTCATTGTGATGTCTGTAGGTTTCATGCTTGTAGCAATGTCTCTGGTATTTTGTCTCACAGAATCCCCCTTAGGATCTCTCGTAGGGCTGGTTTAGTGGTGATGAATTCCTTCAGTTTTGTTTGTTTGGGAAGACCTTTATCTCTCCTTCTATTCTACATGACAGATTTGCTAGATAAAGGATTCTCGGCTGCATATTTTTTTCTGTTCATCACGTTGAAGATTTCCTGCCATTCCTTTCTGGCCTGCCAAGTTTCAGTAGAGAGATCCGTCACGAGTCTTATCGGTCTCCCTTTATATGTTAGAGCACGTTTATCCCTAGCTGCTTTCAGAATTTTCTCTTTATCCTTGTATTTTGCCATTTTCACTATGATGTGTCGTGCAGAAGATCGATTCAAGTTACGTCTGAAGGGAGTCCTCTGTGCTTCTTGGACTTCAATGCCTTTTTCCTTCCCCAGATCAGGGAAGTTCTCAGCTATGATTTCTTCAAGTATACCTTCAGCACCTTTCCGTCTCTCTTACTCCTCTGAAATACCAATTATGCGTAGATTATTTCTCTTTAGTGCATCACTTAGTTCTCTAATTTTCTCCTCATACTCCTGGATTTTTTATCTTTTTCTCAGCTTCTTCTTTTTCCATAATTTTATCTTCTAGTTCACCTATTCTCTCCTCTGCCTCTTCAATCTGAGCTGTGGTCGTCTCCATTTTATTTTGCAGCTCATTAATAGCATTTTTTAGCTCCTCCTGGCTGTTCCTTAGTCCCTTGATCTCTGTAGCAATAGATTCTCTGCTGTCCTTTATACTGTTTTCAAGCCCAGCGATAAATTTTGTGACTATTATTCTAAATTCACTTTCTGTTATATCGTTTAAATCATTTTTCATCAGTTCATTAGCTGTCGTTATTTACTGGAGGTCTTTTTGAGGGGAATTTGTCCATGTTGTCATTTTGGATAGTCCCTGGAGTGGTGCAGAACTGCAGGGCACTTCCCCTGTGCTGTCTTGAATAATTTGCGTTGGTGGGTGTGGCCACAGTCAGACCTGATGTCTGTCCCCAGCCCACCCCTGGGGCCACAGTCAGACTGGTGCATACCTTCTCTTCCCCTCTCCTAGGGGTGGAATTCACTGTGGGGTGGCTTGGCCCATCTAGGCTACTTGCACACCATCAGGCTTGTGGTGCTAGGGATCTGGCGTATTAGCTGGGGTGGATCAGCAAGGTGCATAGGGGTGGGAGGGGCAGGCTCAGCTCGCTTTTCCTTTGGAAATCCACTTCAGGCAGGGCCCTGCAGCACCGAGATGGAGTCAGAACCGCTGCCGGAGGGATGGATCCGCAGAAACACAATGTTGGGTGTTTGCGTGGTGCAAGCAAGTTCCCTGACATGAACTGGTTCCTTTTGGGATTTTGGCTGGGGATGGGTGAGGGAGATGATGCTGGCAAGCGCCTTTGTTCCCCGCCAAGCTGAGCTCTGTCGTCCGGGGCTCAACAACTCTCCCTCCCATTGTCCTCCAGCCCTCCTGCTCTCTGAGCAGAGCTGTTAGCTTATAACCTTCCAGATGGAAAGTCCCACTTGCTGTCAGAACACAATCCATCAGGCCCCTCTACTTTTGCAAGCCAGACTCGGGGGCTCTCCTTAGCAGGCGGGCTGCCCCTCTGCCCGGCTCTCTCCCGCCAGTCTGTGTAGAGAGCACTGCGTCTCTGCCCTTCCTACCCTCTTCCGTGGGCCTCTCATTGCGCTTGGCTCCAGAGAATCCGTTCTGCTAGTCTTCTGGTGTTTTTCTGGGTTATTTAGGCAGGTGTGGGTGGAATTTAAGTGATCAGCAGTACGCGGTGATCCCAGTGTCCTCCTACGCCGCCATCTTGTCTTCAATTCTAATTTTTGATGTGTGTGCAAAAAATTACTGTTTATGTGTTCGTTCCATTAGTAAAAGAAATTCACATAAGTTTAAAGAATGACAATTTTATATGGATACCTCAGAGGCTTCAAAAAGAAATTACATAGAGTTAAATCCAGTAATAGTTCAATTTTGTTATCCAGTTTATAAAATCAAAATAAAACCTTTGGAAGTTTATCTCTCAAAAAAAAAGGTAGTGAGGGAGGGAGGCAAACCATAAGAGACTCTTAAAAACTGAGAATAAACTGAGGGTTGATGACGGGTGGGAGGGAGGGGAAAGTGGGTGATGGACATTGAGGAGGGCACCTGTTGGGATGAACACTGGGGGTTATATGGAAACCAATTTGACAATAAATTTCATATTAAAAAAAAGAAGTACATGTCTCAAAGACAAAACAAGTGACATTGTTATAAAATGCTCTTATAAATTGAATTTTAAGGCTTAATATTGCAAATAGAATTATTTGGGGGAATACAAATTTAATGAAGCACAGTGTTATGATAAAAAAACAATGTTGGTTTTAAGTTAAGAAATCTATGGAATACAAATTTCTTAAAATTGTCTGTGATTCACCTAATTCATATTCAACCAATCCAAATAAAAGCCAGAGCTGTCAGAATTTACATATATATGTAACTAACTAAACTAAAAAATGGGATGAGGCTAATGTTGATTACAAAAAACAATCTTCAATTTAGATGTGCATGCCTTCTTTCTTTGCTGCCTATCCTCCTCAGAGGTACTGAAGAGTAGAAGTACTATTTTGTAAATTATCCTGTGCCTACAATTATATTCAACTTTTAAAATAAATATTACTTATTATATAGTTATATAAATTATTAAAATAAATAATACTTCTTATATTTTGGCTTCACTTTGTTCATATATAGCTGGAGATTATTAATAAAAAAAGCTTTTCTAAAAGTAGTGCCCCAAATTATCATCCTTTCAATATTCTATTGAGTAGTAATCATAGAAAATGATGCTTCAAAACCCAAAAACATTAAAGTTTATCCCTAGAGAAGTGAGAAAAGAATTGAAAAATATTAAATGATGAGATATCAATGCATAAAAGATTTAATTTTAAAATTCTATAATTGTATATTTCAATATCTTGACTTAGTAGAATGATCTTAGATGGAAAGCCTATTTTTAACTAGAAAAATCTATATTCTGTATTGAATGAAATAGAATTCACAAGACATGTTTTTTAAGCATCTAAACTTGGGGTGAAACATTCAAAAGTTTCACAAATTAAAAAAGGATTCATAAATGGGAATTATTTGACAAGTTTATTTGTAAAAATGATTGAAAAAGAAATACTTAGGCTGATGTTTATACATTTTAATAAAAAATTAAATTGATATTATCTTCTGTTTTTTAGAATTTTCTCTGAACTTACCAGATACTTTATCCCTCAAAAGAAAAGTATGGTTAACAAAGAGCAATGAAGGCATCAAAAAACTTGAATTTATTAACCATAAAATATTCAACCATGGAGATTGAAAAAAATTATGAATAATTTTGAAATAGTATCATATTAAGTAGAATATTTTTCAAGTAAATATCAGTGACAAAATATTAGAGGTAAAGTATGTAAACATTACAAACAATAATTATTTTCCTCATGTTACTTTTAATGCTCATGACATTATAACATAAAAAAATAATATATATGATTATCTGATGTATATTAGAGTTTATCCTTTTAAAATCAATTTGTGTAAAATGATTATATAGGTCTGTTGGTATAATAAGGCCAATTTCTCATTAGTTATCAAAGGCTATCTAATATGCATGATAAATTAACCTCGTGTCTCACCTATGGGCCCTGTCATCCCATATATCATAAGTTATCATATGGTATCTAAAACACATTATTAAGAATTCTAGGTCTGTTTCTAGGGATTCAGCCTCCAGCGAGCCTTACTAATCAAAGTTTTGAGGTGGTATTCCCAGTTGTAGTGGTGGGTGGTTGCCTCACTTCTTGTGGCTAAGCCTTCACCTTAACCCCACTACAGTAAGTAAGCCAAAATTGTATTGCTTTATTTCTATGTATTTGCTTGGGTTCCCTGGAGACTTGGGTCTTCACCTTCTCTTAGACTTACAAAGTCTCTTAGGGCCTGCTATCTGAGTACTGGATTTCTGCTCCTGCAGCCTGACCTCACTTATGATGTCACAATCATTTCTTTTTATTTTTTGTTTCAAATTTTAATTTAAATTCTAATTACTTAACATATATCGTAATATTAGTTTCAGGAGTGGAATTTAGAGATTCATCACTTACATATAACACCCAGTGCTCATCATAACAAGTGCCCTCCTTAATGCCCATTACCCATTTAGCCCATTCCCCTGCGCACCTCCTCAGCAACCCTCAGTTTGTTCTCTACAATTCAGAATCTCTTTTATGGTTTGCCTCCTCTCCTTTTTTTTTCTTTCCCCTATGTTCATTTGTCTTATTTCTTATATTCCACATAGGAGTGAAATCATATGACATTTGTCTTTCTCTGACTGACTTATTTTGCTTAGCATAATACACTCTCACCTCCATCCACAATGTTGCAAATGTCAAGATTTCATTCTTTTCATGGCTGAGTAATATTCCATTTCTCTCTCTCACACACACACACACACCACATCATATTTATTCATTCATCAGTTGATGGATATTTGGGCTATTTCCATAATTAGGCTATTATAGATAGTGTTGCTATAAACATCAGGGTGCATGTGCCCCTCTGAATTAGTATTTTTGTTCCTTTGGTAAATACCTAGTAGTGTAATTGCTGGCTCATAGAGTAGTTTTATTTTTAACTTCTTGAGGAACCTCCATACTGTCTTCCACAGTGGCTGTACCAGTCTGCATTCCCACCAACAGTGTAAGAGGGTTTCCCATTCTCCTGCTCCTCACCAACATCTGTTGTTTCTTGTGTTGTTAATTTGAGCTATTCTAACAGGTGTGAGGTGTGATCTCAATGTACTTTGTCAAATGTTCTTTCTGCATCTATTTTTTTTTAAATTTTTTTTTCAACGTTTGTTTATTTTTGGGACAGAGAGAGACAGAGCATGAACGGGGGAGAGGCAGAGAGAGAGGGAGACACAGAATCGGAAACAGGCTCCAGGCTCTGAGCCATCAGCCCAGAGCCTGATGCGGGGCTCGAACCCACGGGCCGCGAGATCGTGACCCGGCTGAAGTCGGACGCTTAACCGACTGCGCCACCCAGGCGCCCCTCTTTCTGCATCTATTGAGAGGAGTTTGTGACCACTAAACTAGCCCTGCAAGAAATATTTAAGGGGATTCTCTGAAAGAGAAAGAAAGACCAAAAGCAACAAAGACTAGAAAGGAACAGGAAAAATCTCTTAGAAATGATGACAAGTAATAAAATGGCACTAAATACATATCTATCAATAATTACTCTGAATATAAATGGACTAAATGCTATCAAAAGCCAAAGGGTGTCAGAATAGATTTAAAAAAAAGACCCATCTATATGCTACCTACAAGAGAGTCATTTTAGACCTAAAGACACCTTCAGAATGAAAGTGAGGGGATGGATAACTATCTATCATGCTACTGGAACTCAAAAGAAAGCTGGAGTAGCCATACTTATATCAGACAAACTAGACTTTAAATTAAAGGCTGTAACAAGAAATGAAGAAGGGCACTATGTCATAATAAAGGGGTCTATCCAACAAGATTTAATTAATGTAAATGTTTATGCCCCTAACCTGAAAGCACCCAAATATATAAAACAGTTAGTAACAAACATAAAGAAACTCATTGATAATAATACAACAATAGTAGGTAACTTGAACACTGCACTTACAACAATGTACAAATCACCTAAACAGAAAATTAACAAGGAAACAATGGCTTCGAATGGCACACTGGATCAGATTGACTTAACAGATATATTCAGAACACTTCATCCTAAAGCAACAGAATACACATTAATTTTGAGTGCATATGGTACACTCTCCAGAATAGATCATATGCTCAGTCATGAATCAGGCCTCAACAAATACACAAATAGTGAAAACATGCTGTGTATATTTTCAGAGCACAACGCTATGAAACTTGAAACCAACCACAAGAGAAAAATGGGAAAGACCACAAATAAATGGAGGTTAAAAAGATTCTCCTAAAGAATGAATGGGTTAACCAGGAAATTAAAGAAGGAATAAAAGAATACATAGAAGCAAATGAAAATGAAAATGCAACAGTCCAAAACCTTTGGGATACAGCAAAAGCAGTCTGAAGAGGAAGTATAAAGCAATACAGGTATACCTCAATAAACAAGAAAGTCTCAAATGCACAATCAAAACTTACACCTAAAGGAGCTAAAAAAAGAACAGCAAATAAAACCTAAAGCCAGCAGAAGAGGGGCAGTAATAAAGATTAGAGAAGAAAGAAATGATACAGAAACAAACAAAAAACAGAACAGATCAATGAAACTAGGAGCTGGTTCTTTGAAAGAATTAATAAAATTGATAAACTTCTAGCCAGACCTATCAAAGACAAAAGAGAAAGGACCAAAATAAAATCACAAATGAGAGAGGAGCCTGGGTGGCTCAGTTGGTTAAGCTTCTGACTCTTGATTTAAGCTCAGGTCATGATCTTATTGTTCATGAGATCAAGCTCCAGGTAGACCTCTGTGCTGATAGCATGGAGCCTGCTTGGGATTCTCTCTCTCTCCCTCTCTGCCCCTCCCCTGCTTGCTCTCACTCTCTTTCTCTTTCTCAAAATAAATAAACTTTGAAAAATCACAAATGAGAGAGGAGAAATAACAACCAAGACCACAGAAATAGAAAGAATTATAAGACAATATTATGGAAAATTATATACCAACAACTGGGCAATCTGGAAGAAATGGATAAAATTCCTAGATACATATAAACTACCAAAACTGAAGCAGGAAGATATAGATAATTTGAACAAAACAATAACTAGCAAAGAAAGTGAATAAGTAATCAAAAAACTCTCAACAAACAAAAGTCCAAGGCCAGAGGGCTTCAAAGGTGAATTCTACCAAACATTTAAAGAGTTAATACCTATTATCAAACTGTTGCAAAATATAGAAATGGAAGAAAAATTTCCAAACTCATTTTATGAGGTCAGCATTACCTTGATTCCAAAACCAAAGACCCTACTATAAAGGAGAATGACAGGCCAATATCCCTGATAAACATGGATGCAAAAATTCTCAACAAAACACTAGCAAATCAAATCCAACAGTGCATTAAAAGAACTATTCGCTACAATCAAGTGGGATTTATTCCTGGACTGCAAGGGTGGTTCAGTATTTGCAAATCAATCAATGTGATACATCACTTTAATAATAAAGGATAAGAATCACATGAGCCACATTCGTTCCTAACTACTTGTCACAAATGCTTCTCTAATGTTTCACAACTCTATCCTACTTGCTCCTTTCTGCTAACTTTGTTTCCAAGTTAGTCTTGTCTCCAAACCTATGTTTGCCACCACCACCATGTGTGACCTTGTCTTAACAGAGCCACAAGTTGGTTGGAAAACATTTTGAAGCAGTAAGGAATTGAAGCAGTAAAGAACTTTATTTTTTATAGAATTTTTATTCAGAGTTTTGTGTTCAACTTACTCTCCCCAACAAAGTTTTGGTCTTGATTTATGTATTTTTAATTAAAATCTAAATCCATTATTAATTTTCCCTATTATAAATATTGCATATTTTATCTTGTGAGATAGTTCACCATTAGGCAGAAAACCTTGCTTTTAATTTTTATATCACCTGTCTATGTGGTAATGGGCAAAGCACTTAATATCTCTAAGTGTTACATCCTTCCTCTATAATATAGATTTTATGTGACTATCAGATACAATAATATATGTAAACATCTTTGAAAAATGCAAAGCATAACATTTTGTGGGTTTGCATTAGATGTGAGGTTTATTAATACAATTGATATTGGTCTGATTGTTAGCAAAAAAAAAAAAAAAAAAAGGTAAACGTATATACCCTTTGGATCCTGCGTTCCCATGCTCTTTATCCAATAATGGCAAAAAGAAGTAAGCTTTCGCAGACTACTGGTGTTTGAAAGTAGAGCACTGCAATATTCTATTGTTTTAATAATGCCTATCTTGCCTGAAACATTAAGAAAACAATTTAAATCTTCTAGTCAAGCGTTTCTGTCAATCTGTACTTATCTTGCCACCTAGTGTTCTATGTCTGAATAGCAGTGTTCTCACAGTGAGTTTAAATCAGCTAATTACTCCATTTGCTTTCATTTGGAGAATTTTCTCCATGCTATCACAATTCTGGGTTTTCTTGCATGTTTTTGATATTGTTTCAAGTTAAATATAAATTTAGAGGTGCTCAATATTTCAGGGATATTTGACAATGTGTTGGGTATGACTTTAGAAGTAACATCTATTTAGCACTTCGATAATACAGAACAAAGGAACCTAAAGAAAATATTCTAAATTATCCCCCCAATATATACCAATTGGTATGTATAGGAATGACAACATCGCTATTAAGATTTTCAGGTACTTTCATGGATATCAATTAAATCTCCTACAAGCCATATCTGTATTTGTAGTTTTCACAGTGTAAACACTCCCTATTATTACCTCTTTTAGAAGCCTATATCAGTATGGCCATTAAATATTAAACCAACCAAATCAGCTATTTGCAAGGATGAGGTATTTTACCTACAGGAAAGGATTTCCTCTTTGCAAAATGTGAGGAAATTAAACATAAAAACAAGAGATGGGATCAAACAAAAAATGAAAATAATAAGGTGGTAAGACTGTGATAATAAGAGCACCTTGTAAAAGGTCAGAGAGGCATGGCCAAAATAAATAAAATCTAAGTCAAGAACCAAAGCAGTTACATTAATATTCTACTAATGGAGATGTTATCCTGTAAGACCTTTCTTTATGAGAAACAAAAACAACACAGGACACTGTGAAAACCAAACAAAAAAAAAATCACTGAATACATTATGCTAAACATATGAGATATATTTTTAAAACTGTGGGGACTAAAACATAGCATTTAAAGATAGTAAGTAAATACTCAACCAATGCAAGACATAAGTGAGATGATTCGTAATATAGATTCATTTTATTAATGCTTATTAACACCAGATGTTTTAATTTGTCCATCTCCATTTTATATGAGTGACTTACTTGAGATTGCATATGGCTATTATTGGTAACCGGATCAAACCTAGGCATTGTGACTCAAAGGTGAACTTAAATTACCATGTCACTTGCCCCTGACTCCACTGTGTGACAGTATGTGTGTGTGTGTGTGTGTGTGTGTGTGTGTGTTTTATTTTTCTTGCTTTTTCCTTTGTAGAAGATATATAAGTCTAGGGGTGTTGAATTTTCCAATGTTCCTTATATGTCTGGTAAGCAACCCAGTTTTAGTTAGTGTCAAGGCCATAATGTAAGATTTAAATGCTTTGAACACAGGTATCTGTAAATCCCCCTTGTAAGGTCTTTACGAATCACACCAACATGGCCAGAGAAATTACATCTGGAGAGGCATAAGAAATTAAAGGATTTATTATACTCACAGCTCCTAGATAAATGCATAGCATACCACACAGGGCACCATATGAGAGGAGCTCCAAGGGAACAGACTCAACCAAGCAGGGGGGCAGCCAAGGGAGAGTGAGGAACAGGGGACAAGGGTTAGGGTGGAGTACACAAGCAAAAGGCAAAGGGAATTTCACTGTTGAGTTTTCACTACAACCAGACGCACAGGAGAGCAAGAAGGGAAACTCATGGCAGAAACCAAACTTATCACACTGGTGCACTTGCTCACCCAGGTGGGGTGCTCACAGCCTCTGTGTGGGGATGTTGACATAGCAGAAAAAATATACACTTTTAAGATTTACTAACAAAAACAACAAAAGCCGGGGCAGGGGTGCCTCTGGCTGGCTCAGGTGGTGGAACATGTGACTTGATCCAGGGGTTGTAAGTTTGAGCCCCATGATGGGTATAGAGATTGCTTAAAAATAAAGTTTTTAAATTTCTTTTAAAATAAAATTTACAAGGACAAAGGCCAGGGAAGATGGTAGTGTACGAGGACGCTGGACTCACCTCATCCTGCTGACCACTTAGATTCCACCCACATCTGCCTAAATAACCAAGAAAACCACCATAAGACTAGCATAACAGACTCTCTGGAGCCAAGCATAGACAAGGGGCCCACAGAAGAGGGCAGGAAGGGCAGAGAGGTGGTGCACACTACACAGACTGACGGGAGGGAGCCAGGGCAGTAGAGGGGCAGCCCGCCTTCCAAGGCAGAGCCCCAGAAATCCGGCTTGCAAAAGCAGAGGGGCAGAACTCCTTGAGTTCTGACAGCTAGTGGGACTTAACATCTGGAATGTTAAAAGTCAAAAGCTCTGCTCTCTAAGAGCAGGGAGGGTGAGAGGATGCCAGGAGGGAGAGTTGTTGGGCCCTGGAAGACAGAGCTCAGCATGGCAGGGGAACATGGGCACTAGCAAGCACCATTTCCTTCTCCCATCCCCCAGCTGAAATTCTAAAGGGAACCAGTTCTTGTCCCCGAACTTGCTTGTACCCACAAATGCCCCACGCTGTGATTCTGTGGATCCATCTTTCCGACAGGCCTGCCTCCCTCCCGGTGCTGCAGGGCCCCTCCACAGAGGACCACCAAAGGCAAAGCGAGCTAAGCCTGCCCCTTCCCTGCCAATGCACCTTGCAGATCCACCCTGGCTAATACGCCCTTGGCCAGATCCCATCCAAGCAGCACCACAAGCCTGCCAATGTGCAAGTAGCCCACATGGGCCACACCACTCCACAATGAATCTGGCCCCTGGGAGAGGGGAAGATAAGGTACACACCAGTCCGACTGTGGCCCAAGCCATGGGCTGGGGCACACATCTAGTCTGACTACGGCCCCACCCACCAACACAAGTCTCTCCAGACAGCACAGGGAAAGTGCCCTGCAGTTTGGAGCTACAACAGGGACTACCCAAAATGATGAAACAGAAAAATTCTACTCAAAAAAACTCCAGGAAATAGCGAAAGCTAACGAATTGATCAAAAACAACTGAAGCATTAAAACGGAACAAGAATTTAGAAAGATAGTCATACAATTAATCGCTGGGCTTGAAAAAAGCATAGAGGACAGCAGAGAATCTATTGCTACAGAGATCAAGGGACTAAGAAATAGACATGAGGAGCTAAAAAATGCTATAAATGAGGTGCAAAATAAAATGGAGGTGACCACAACACGGATTGAAGAGGCAGAAGAGAGAATAGGTGAATTAGAACATAAAATTATGGAAAAAGAGGAAGCTGAGAAAAAGAGAGAGACAAAAATAAAGGAGATTGAGGGGAGAATTAGAGAACTAGGTGATGGAATCAAATGTAACAATATCTGTATCATAGGAATTCCAGGAGAGGAAGAGAGAGAGAAAGGGGCTGAAGGTGTACTTGAAGAAATCATAGCTGAGAACTTCCCTGATCTGGAGAAGGAAAAAGGCATTGAAGTCCAAGAGGCACAGAGAACTCCCTTCAGACGTAACTTGAATTGATCTTCTGCACAACTATCATAGTGAAACTGGCAAAATACAAGGATAAAGAGAAAACTCTGAAAGCAGCTAGGGAAAAATAGGCTCTAACTTACAAAGGGAAACCCATAAGACTACTTGCAGACCTATCTACTGAAACTTGGCAGGGCAGAAAGGAATGGCAAGAAATCTACAACGTGATGAACAGAAAAAATATGCAGCCAAGAATCCGTTATCCAGCTAGTCTGTCATTCAGAATAGAAGGAGAGATAAAAGTTTTCCCAAACAAACAATAACTGAAGGAATTCATCACCACTAAACCAGCTCTACAAGAAATTCTAAGGGGAGTTCAGTGAGTGAAATGTTGCAAGGACCACAAAGTACCGGAGACAGCACTACAAGCATGAAACCTACAGACATCACAATGACTCAAATCCCATATCTTTCTATAATAACACTGAATGTAAATGGACTAAATGCTCCAACCAAAAGACACAGGGTATCACTATGGATAAAACAACAAGACCAATCAATTTGCTGTCTACAAGAGACTCATTTTAGACCTGAGGACACCTTCAGATTGAAAGTGAGGGGATGGAGAACTGTCATGCTACTGGAAGTCCAAAGAAAGCTGGAGTAGCCATACTTATATCAGACAAACTAGACTTTAAATTAAAGGCTGGAACAAGAGATGAAGAAGGGCATTATATAAGAACTACAGGGTCTATCCATCAGGAAGAGCTAATAATTATAAATGTCTTTGCACCGAATATGGAATCCCCCAAATACAGAAAACAATTCATCTTAAACAGAAGCAACCTATTGATAAGAATGTGGTAATTGCAGGGGACTTTAACACCCCACTTACAACAATGGATAGATCATCTAGACACAGGATCAATAAAGATACAAGGGCCCTGATTGGATCAGATGGACTTGACAGATATATTTAGAACTCTGCATCCCAAAGCAACAGAATATACTTTCTTCTCGAGTGCACATGGAACGTTCTCCAAGATAGACCATATACTGGGTCACAAAACAGCCCTTCATAAGTTCACAAGAATTGAGATCATACCATGCACACTTTCAGACCATAATGCTATGACACTTGAAATCAGCCACAGGAAAACGTCTGGAAAAACCTCCAAAAGCATGGAGGTTAAAGAACACCTTACTAAAGAATGAATGGGTCAACCAGGCAATTAGAGAAGAAATTAAAAAATATACGGAAACAAAGAAAATGAAAATACAACAATCCAAACCCTTTGGGACGCAGCAGAGGCAGTCCTGAGAGGAAAATACATTGCAATCCAGGCCTATCTTAAGAAACAAGAAAAATCCCAAATACAGAATCTAACAGCATACCTAAAGGAACTAGAAGCAGAACAGCAAAGACACCCCAAACCCGGCAGAAGAAGAGAAATAATAAAGATCAGAGCAGAAATAAACAATATAGTAGCTAAAAAAAAAAAACAAAAAACTGTAGAGCAGATCAATGAAACCAAGAGTTGGTTTTTTCAAAAAATAAACAAAATTGATGAACCTCTAGCCAGGCTTCTCAAAAAGAAAAGAGAGATGACCCAAATAGATAAAATCATGAGTAAAATTGGAATTATTACAACCAATCCCTCAGAAATACAAGCAATTATCAGGGAATACTATGATAATTATATGCCAATAAACTGGACAACCTGGAAGAAATGGACAAATTCCTAAACACCCACCCCCTGCCAAAACTCAAACAGGAAGAAATAGAAAACTTGAACAGCCCCATAACCAGCGAAGACATTGAACCAGTTACCAAAAATCTCCCAACAAATAAGAGTCCAGAAGCAGATGTCTTCCCTGGGGAATTCTATCAGACATTTAAAGCAGAGATAATACCTATCCATCTCAAGCTGTTCCAAAACATAGAAAGGGAAGGAAAACTTCCAGACCCATTCTCTGAAGCCAGCATTACTTTGATTCCCAAACAAGACAGAGACCCAATAAAAAAAGGGAACTACAGACCAATATCCCTGATGAATATGGATGCAAAACTTCTCAACAAGATACTAGCAAAACAAATTCAACAGTATATAAAAAGAATTACTCACCATGATCAAGTGGGATTCATTTCTGGGATACAGGGCTGGGTCAACATTCGCAAATCAATCAATGTGATACATCACATTAATAAAAGATAAGATAAGAACCATATGATCCTGTTAATCGATGCAGAAAAAGCATTTGACAAAATTCAGCATCCTTTCTTAATAAAAACCCTCGAGAAAGTCGAGATAGAAGGAACATACTTAAACATCATAAAAACCATTTATGAAAAGCCCACAGCTAATATCATCTGCAATGGGAAATAACTGAGAGCTTTCCCCCTGAGATCAGGAACATGACAGGGATGTCCACTCTCACTGCTGTTATTTAACATAGGGTTGGAAGTGCTGGAATCAGAAATCAGACAACAAAGGGAAGTCAAAGGCATCAAGATGAAGTCAAGCTTTCACTTTCTGAAGATGACATGATACTATACATGGAAAACCTGAGAGACTCCACCTAAAGTCTGCTAGAACTGATACGTGAATTCAGCAAAGTTGCAGGACACAAAATCAATGTTTAGAAATCAGTTGCATTCTTATACACTAATAATGATGCAACAGAAAGACAAATAAAGAAACTGATCCCATTCACAATTGCACCAAGAAGCATAAAATACCTAGGAATAAATCTAACCAAAGATGTACAAGATCTGTATGCTGAAAACTACAGAAAGCTTATGAAGGAAATTGAAGAAGATACAAAGAAATGGAAAAACAACCCATGCTCATGGATTGGAAGAATAAATATTGTTAAAATGTCAATACTGCCCAAAGATATCTACGCATTCAATGAAATCCCAATCAAAATTGCACCAGCATTTTTCTTGAAGCTACAACAAGCAATCCTAAAATTCCTATGGAACCACAAATGGCCCCAAATAGCCAAAGTAATATTGAAGAAGACCCAAGCGGAAGGCATCACAATCCCAGTCTTTAGCCTCTACTACAAAGCTGTAATCATCAAGACAGCATGGGTTTTGGCACAAAAACAGACACATAGACCAATGGAATAGAAGAGAGACTCCAGAATGGGACCCACAAAATTATGGCCAACTAATCTTTGACAAAGCAGGAAAGAACATCCAATGGAAATAGACAGTCTCTTTAACAAATGGTGCTGGGAGAGCTGGACAGCAACATGTAGAAGAATGAAACTAGACCACTTTCTTACACCATTCACAAAAACAAACTCAAAATGGATAAAGGACCTGAATGTGAGACAGGAAACCATCAAAACCCTAGAGGAGAAAGCAGGAAAAGACCTCTCTGACCTCTGCCATAGCAATTTCTTACTTGACACATCCCCAGAGGCAAGGGAATTCAAAGCAAAAATGAACTATTGGGACCTCACGAAGATAAAAATCTTCTGCACTGCCAAGGAAACAACCAACAAAACTAAAAGGCAACTGAAAGAATGGGAAAAGATATTTGCAAATGACATATCAGACAAAGGGCTAGTATCCAAAATCTATAAAGAGCTCACCAAACTCCACACCCGAAAAACAAATAACCCAGTGAAGAAATGGGCAGAAGACATGAACAGACACTTATGGAACTGGTGGGTATTATGCTAAGTGAAATTAGTCAGTCAGAGAAAGACAAAAATCATATGACTTCACTCATATGAGGACTTTAAGAGACAAAACAGATGAACATAAGGGAAGGGAAACAAAAATAATATGAAAACAGGGAGGGGGACAAAACAGAAGAGTTTCATAAAATTGGAGAACAAACTGAGTGTTACAGGAGGGATTGTGGGAGGGGGGATGGGATAAATGGGTAAGGGGACCTAAGGAGTCTACTCCTGAAATAATTGTTGCACTATATGCTAACTAGTTTGGATGTAAATTTTGAAAAAAAAAAAAAAAAAAAAAAAAAGAAATTGTGGTTGGTATCTACAATGGAATACTACTTGGCAATGAGAAAGATTTCAGTCTGTCCATTTGTAGCAACGTGGATGGAAATAGAGAGTGTTATGCTAACTGAAATAAGTCAGTCAGAGAAAGAGAGATACCATATGTTTTCACTCTTATGTGGATCCTGAGAAACATAACAGAAGACCATGGGGGAGGGGAAGGGGGAAAAAAAGTTAGAGTGGGAGAGAGCCAAACTATAAGAGACTCTTAAAAACTGAGAATAAACTGAGGGTTGATGGGGAGTGGGAGGGAGAGGTGGGTGGGTGATGGGCACTGAGGAGGGCACCTGTTGGGAGGAGCACTGCATGTTATATGGAAACCAATTTGACAATAATTTTCATATTAAAAAATCAAATAAAAAGAAAATCTTGAAAGTATCAAGAGAAAAATACTTGTAACTTAGAACTCTCATAAGCCAATTAGAGGATTTTCAGCCCAAAACTTAAAAGCCCAGAAAAGTTGAATGATTTATTCAAAGTGCTGAAATAAATAAATAAATAAATAAATAAATAAATACCAATTAAGACTACTCTATCCAGAAAAGCTGTCTTCCAGAAATAAAAGATAAAAAATTTTCCCAAACAAAATCTGAGGGAGTTTGTCACCACTAGAAGTGCTTCACAAGAAATGCTGAGTTTCTTAAGCTGAAATCAAAGGACGTTAATTAGTAATATGAAAACATATGAATATACAACTCACTGGTAAAGCTAAGTATATAGACAATTTTCAGAACATTCTAATACTATCATATAGTGGTGTCTTAACCAACTAATTCTACTATAAAGCCTAAAGGACAGGATTACAAAAATACCTATAGCTACAATAACTTGTTAATGAATATACAATATAAAAAGAGGTAAGAGTGACATCAAAAACATAAAAAGGGAGATAAAGGGTATAGTTTTTGTATACAACCAAAGTTATAATCATAAAATAGATTGCTATAAGATGTTTATGTAAGCCTCATGGTAACTATGGAGCAAAACCTACAAAGGTTTCACAAAAGAAAAAGAGAAGAGAATCAAAGCACGTGACTACAGAGAATCATCAATTCACAAAAGAAGAGAGCAAGAGAAGAAAAAGAGAACACGGGAACTACAAAACAGTCAGAAACCAATAAAATGGCATTAGAAGCCCTTAACTGTGGGGGCACCTGGGTGGCTCAGTTGGTTAGGCAACTGACTTCAGCTCAGGTCATAATCTCACAGATCTTGAGTTCGAGCCCCACATCTGGCTCGGGGCTGACAGCTCAGAGCCTGGAGCCTGCTTCAGATTTTGTGTCGCCCCCTCTCTCTACCCCTCCCCTGGTCATGCTCTATGTCTCTCTGTCTTTCAATAATAAATAAACGTTAAAAAAATTTAGAAGCCCTTATAAACTCAAAGTAAAGGGATGAAAAAAAGTTATTACATGAAGTGACAACCAAAAGAGAGTAGGGGTAGCTGTACTTCTATCAGACAAAATAGATTTTAAACAAAAAACAGTAACAAGTGATGAAGAAGGTTATCATATAATGATAAAGCAGTCAATTCATCAACAGTATGCAACAATCATAAACATATATGAACCCAACATCACATCTTAATATATTAAGCAAATACTAATAGATCAGAAGGAAGAAATAGACAACAATACAATGATAGCAAAGAACCCCTATACCTCACTTTCAGAAATAGATAAATCATCCAGATGGAATATCAGTAAGAGAGCATTAGACTTGAGGGGTACCTGGGTAACTTAGTAGGTTATGTGTCTGACTCCTGATTTTGGCTCAAGTCATGATCTCACAGTTTTGTACGTTTGAGTCCCATGTCAGGCTCTGCATTGCTTGGGATTCTCTCTCTCTCTCTCTCTCTCTCTCTCTCTCTGACCCTCCACTGCTCGTGCTCCCTCTATCTCTGTCAAAATAAATACATGACATTAGACTTGAACTGCAGATCAAATGGACCTAAGAGACATATACAGAACATTCCACCCAACAGCAGCAGAATACACATTCTTCTCAAGCACACACAGAACATTCTCCAGGATAGATTATATGACAGGTCACAAAACAAGTCTTTCCAAATTTAATAAAACTGAAATCATATCAAGTGTTTTTTTCAAACACAATGGTATGAAACTAGAAATCAATACCAGGAGGAAAGCTGGAAAATATAAACATGTGAAAATTAAACAACACACTTCTGACAATGTGTCAAAGAATAAAGAAAATAAAAAATATATTGAACAAATAACAATAAAAATACAAAACACAAAACTTATGGGATGTAGCAAAAGCAATTTTAAGAGGGAAGTGCATCCAGCTCTTGATTTTGGCTCAGGTCATGATCTCATGAGCATCAGGCTCTGTGTTGACAGCATGGAGCCTCTTGGGATTCTCTCCTTCTCTTTCTACCCCTCCCCCTGCTCACTCAGGTGATCTCTCTTTCTCTCTCTATCTCTTTCAAAAATAAATAAACTTTCAAAAAAAGAGGGAAGTTTATAGTGATTGACACCTACATCAAGAAAAAAGATCCCAAATAAACAACCTAACTTTACACCTCAAGGAACTAGAAAAAGGAGAGCAAACCAAGCCCAAAGTTAGCAGAAGAAAGTAAATAAGAAAGATCAGAGAAACCAATATAACAGAGACAAGAAAAAAAACCCCAAAAGATGAATAAAGTAAGAGGTTTTTTGAAAAGCTAAACAAAATTGACAAACTTTTATCTAGACTAAGAAAAAGAGAGAAGATTAAAATATACAATATAAGAAATGAAAGAGGAAACCTTACAACTGATACCAGAAATACAAAGTACCATAAGAGACTACTATAAAAAATTATATGCTAATAAATTGGAGGTCTCCTAGAAGAAAGGGATAAATTCCTAGAAATACAACCCACTAAGACTGAATCATGAAGAAACAGAAAATCTGAACAGACCAAAAATGACTAAGGAGAATGAATCAGTTATCAAAAATTTCCCAAAAAAGAAAGGTCCAAGACCATATGGTTTCCCTGGAGAATTCTACTAAACATTTAAAGATAAGGGGTGCCTGGGTGGCTCAGTTAGTTAAGCGTCCAACTTCGGCTCATATGTTTGAGCCCTGCATCGGGCTCTGTGCTGACAGTGAGGATCTTGGAGCCTGCTTTGGATTCTGTGTCTCCTTCTCTCTCTGCCCCTCCCCGGCTCACGCTCTCCCTCTTTCTCTTTCTCTTTCTCTCTCTCTCTCTCTCTCTCTCTCTCTCTCTCTCTCTCTCTCAAAAATAAACATTAAAAAAATTAAACATTTAAAGATAAATTTGTGTTGGGGTGCCTGTGTGTCTCAGTTGGTTAAGCATCCAACTCTCAATTTCAGCTCAGATCATGATGTCACGGTCATGATATCAAGCCCTGCATTGGGTTCCATGCTGGGCATGGAGCCTGTTTAAGATCCTGTCTCCCTCTCCCTCTCCCTCTGTCCCTCCCCACTCATGTGCATGCAGGCCCCCTCTCTCTCTCTCTCTCTCCTTAAAAAAAAAAAAAGAAGAATTTGTATCAATCCTCAAACTCTTATAAAAAATTGAAGAGGAAACATTCCCAAGCTCACCTTAAGAGGCCAACATTACACTCTTATGAAAGCCAGATAAAGACAATACAAGAAAAGAAAATTAAAGGCCAATATCCCTGATGAATACCGATGCAGTAATTCTCAAAAAAATACTAACAAACTGAATTCAACAGCACATTTAAAGAATAATACACCATGATCAAGTGGGATTCACCCCTAGAATGTAAGGATGGCTCAACACACACAAATCAAAAAAGGTGGTAACACCACATTAATAGAATGAAAGGTTAAAAGTCACTGTTTATCTCAATAGATGAAGAAAAAGCATTTGAAAAGTATAACATTCTTTCGTCATAAATAGTTTCAATATATTGCACAGAGAAAGAATGTACCTAAACTTAATAAAGATGACATATGACAATCCCAAAGCTAACATCATACTCAATGGTAAAAGCTTGAAAGCTTTTTCCCTAAAATCAAGAACAAGACAATTGTGTCCACTTTCACCACTCCTATTCAACATAATACTGCAAGTCCTATCTAGAGTGGCTATCAAGAAAAATAAATAAAAGGCATCCAAATAGGAAAAGAAGAAAAACTATCTTTGTTTGAAGATGATATATATTATATAGATAATCCTAAAGACCCCACCAAAAAACTGGTAGAACAAATCAACAAATTCAATAAATTTTCAGGATAGAAAATCAACATAAAAAATCAATTGCATTTTTATAGTCTAACAATGGAGTATCTAAAAAAGAAACAAAGAAAACAATCCCATTCAAAATAGAATCAAAAATAATAAAGTACTTATGAGTAAATTTAACCAATAAGGTGAAAAACCCACACACTAAAAACCTATAAGATTTTTTAAATAGTTTCTTCTTTTTACAGTAAACTCTACCCCCAACACAGTTCTCAAACTCACAACCCCAAGATCAAGAGTCACATGCTCTACCTAATGAGCCAGCCAGGTGCCCCTAAAAACTATAAGACTTTGATTAAAGAAATTAAAGAAGACACAAAATAATGGAAGAATATCCTATCTTCATGAATCAGAAGAATTAATATTTTTAAAATGTCCATACTACCCAAATCCATTTGTAGATTCAATGTAATCCCTACCAAAATGCCAATAGCGTTTTTCACAGAAATTGAATTAAAAAATCCTAAAATCTGTATGGATACACACACACA
>NW_024420586.1:12470571-12483084 GCF_014898765.1 Herpailurus yagouaroundi
CCCCCCCCCCCCCCCCCCGCCCCCCGCCAGCAGAGGAGCCGACAGGAGAGGATAGGAGAGGAGAGAAGAGAAGATGGTCAAAATATAGCTTAAGGAAGAAAAGTGGCCAATGATATGTATCAGTAGCACAAAGAGAACAATGATTTCTCACTTTTAAATGTAATAATGAGTAGTCATTACATGCAGGCCCTGTGATCTTGAGTGAAGCAGGACTCTCTATAAGAGCAATTTCCAGAAAAGACTGAGAGCCTACAGTTGTCAGCAGGCAGCCCACCCACTGAGAAGCTGAGAAGTGGGGTAAAATCCTTCCATTTTAATCAGGATTCCGGACAATGCATTAATAGCATTCATTGTAGTGCCATCCTAAACATCTTACCTATATATTTTCTAGTACCATATGGCATAATACAATATTTTAGCAAAATATAAATTGGCAAAATCATAAATAGGCTTGTAATACTTATTTTTTTATAAATTTTTAATGTTTTTATTTATTTTTGCGAGAGAGAGACAGAGCGCGAATGGGGGAGGGGCAGAGAAAGAGAGACACACAGAATCCAAAGCAGGCCCCACGTAGGCAGCACAGAGCTCAACATGAACTGTGAGATCACAACCTGAGCTGAAGTCAGACGCTCAACCAACTGAGACACCCAGGCACCTCAAGACTCATAATACTTATTATTGTTCTACTAGTTTTTTTTTTATAAAATGAGTCTTAGAGCTCTCTATTTTAGTATATAAAACTCTTACTCATTCTTTTACACGATTGCTTAATTTTCCATTAAATTGACATACCATAAATTTATTTAAATCTAATTATTTAGGTTTGTGCAAATGCAAGGGCTTTTTTCAGCATGCATTCTAGAAATGTCATTTCTGTATCAAAGACGTGGACATTTTAAGTTATAGTACATGATGATAACCCTCCTCCCCCCAGATGATAGGCTGAGACACCAGGGTGTCTCAGTCGGTTAAGCACTGGACTCCTCATTTAGGCTCAGGTCATGATCTCAGGGTCGTGAGATCAAGCCCCATGTCAGGCTCCACACTGAATATGGAGCCTGCTTGGGATTATCTCTCTCCCTCTCTCTCTGCCCCTCTCCTTACTCATGTGGGCTCTATCTCTCTCTCTAAAAATAAATAAACATTTTTTAAAAGATGATATGCTAATTCACATGCTCTCAAAAAATATATGAGAATGTGTATGTCTCCACAGCTTTGCCAAGTCTGGATGATGGAATTCTTTTTCATTTTGTCAATGTAATGGAAAATAAAAAACAGTGTGCCATTGATACTTTAAGGTGAAGTACCCCAATTCACTAATTTCCCATTATTGTATATTACTATTTGATGTTTCTCCAAATCACCTGTTCATATAATTTTCCTATCTGTATTTTGAACTGTTCAACTATTTTTTATTGATATGCAGGCTTTACTTAGTTGTTAACCAAATCCTTTATTTTTTTTCAGTCAATAGTTTATACTTTCATTTTTGTTTATAGAATTGTAGCTCATGAGAATTTGTTTTTAAAAAAACAAAAATAAGCTAAATAGTTCAATTCAGAAATATGAATGACTCAAACAAGAACAATAATATATAATAACCAAATATGTTTTCTCTTTAACAAAGTTTAAAATACATCCCCTAATAGAGTTGTTATAGCAGTACAGGATACAAGCAAGTAAAAAGAGAAACCATGTTAGGTATTTCAAATAGAAAGGATTTAATATGTGGAGTTGTTTATAGAACATGTGACTTAGGTTTAACTTCTCATTTGATGATGAAAAAGGCAGAAAATATTCAATGGTAGGCTTCTCTCCTCCTCCACTCCTCAATATGTTTTGTGAGGCACATCTTGGGCCAATCCCCAGAAATATTGTTCAATAAACTATTTATCTTTAGTGTCCTCTCAATCTCTCTTTTCACTCTCCATCTCACTATATAGTATCAATATATTTTTCTCCTCAGATAAAAGGTCTCTAACAGTTTCTTTCTGCCCTGAAGCCTTCTAATCACAGAAGGAAACAATGAAAAACCCATTTGTTTTGTGAAGCTACTGGTAAGATGAGTCAGCTTTTTCCAACATAGCAATCTTTTAAAGAACCACAGTAAAAAGAAATTACTTAACCCCCCAAATTAATTTCTTCTGGAGGAAATAGAGAAACTGTGTTCATGGGGTCACGTGGGAACACAGGGAAGACAGCAAGTACATGTTTAAGAGAGTAGTACTTCAAACCATTCCATGTACATGTGCAATCTGCCCCTTTCACAAATATATAAAATTCAGGAAATCAACCCACAACCTGTAGGTAGGCAGCTTTTCTTTTCCCTTATAAATTAAAGCACTTAGAGAAAAGCAGAGTGTCTAGAGATACATGAAGTAACATTTTCCAGGAAGATGGTAGAATGATTGCAGCAGAAAAAAAGCCATATGAGTATGTTCAATGTTAAACATAGGAGTCGAAGTAAAAATCTTGGTTTCAACTGTCAGCCCCTGTGTTTCACTTTGTGACCATAAAAAGGATTCATACACCTTTTAGGCCACAGTCACACATTGATAAAATGTGAAGATGTGAGAAGACAAACACCAAGATCCCTCTTAGATATTAACATTCTGTGGTCTAGTATCCTAGCTTTCTTGGTCCCTAACTAGTACACACAGTCTATTCAGGACCACACAGAACTTGGACAAAAAGCTTGGACATCTCCCTTCAATATTTTGACACAGAAAATTTCAGCATGATCCCCAACACCTGTAATTTTAAGAAGCTTACCAGGTGATTCTGATGCCCACCAAAACTTGAGAATCACTGATTTAGACCTTGGCATTTATGTGTAATTTCTGAGTTATACACTGGTCTAATTTTCACATCAAGGCGTTAGGTAGACTTAAGTTATTTTTCCCTCTATAATTTTGCTCCCACATATTCTTCCTCTCACAGTAGAAATCTGTTTGTTAGGTAAACTTTGCACTAATGGCAAATTATTCTTTTCAAGGTGATAGACCCTTTGCAAATTGGTAGCTGCTCTGGATATAATTTTGTGGTTTTTAAAACTCAGGGTATGAAGTACACACTGCAAATATGTCTGAGAAACATTGCTTCAGAAGTTGAGAAGTACAGCATGGGAAGCTCTGAGCACAGAGTGGGTGCTGTCCACAGTATGCATTATGCCAGAATAATGATAGTGATTAGCATTCATATCATGGGATTTAAAATATAGGAATTTGAAATCTACCACCCTGTCTTGATAAAATTTAACATGCAATTTTTATGTTGATACTGAACACATTCTTGTTTCTATATCTCTCATTTTCCTCCCACTAACAAAGAAAGGGGGCAACCCTCCTCCTGAATAAACCTAAGTAACCCATCTCTGAATTAAATACCATCCCATCCAATCCTGAATCTTAGAACCTTGCCACACTCTCTGATCCCAGGTGTTCTAGCACTATCCATCCTTCCTCTATAACTCTCCCTCATTTATGATCGATTGGTTTTCCCCTTTTTGCAGATAGTTACTGGTCTTCTCATTCTTTGGAAGAAAAAAAAATCAAAGTTTACCCACTTCTGATGCTTCCTCTAATGCTCTGTTATTCTTCTCCTTCCTTTTATAGCCAAATATTTCAGAGGAATGCCTATGAATGCCTTCATCACTCACTTCCTCCATAACATGCTTCTTATTCATGTTTTACCCACAATGCAAAAAATGCACAAAATGTTCCCCCCTCCCATTCCCTCCCATTCTGTATATATAGAGAGGAATTTGATTTTATATGTATATATATATAGAGAGAGAGAGAGAGAGAGCGAGAGAAAGAGAGAGAGAGAGAGAGAGAGAGAGAGAGAGACAGGAGTTCGATAATAGTTTCTAATATATATTATGATTTTATAATACATATATTATAACTTTATACATATGCCTCTTTATATATAGTTTTATATGTCTCTTTATATAGTTATATATAATATATATACAACTGTATACATAAATATATGTGCATATATATAGATAGGCAATAGATATTAATATATCTAATGAGCTAACTTTCATACCCTTGCCTCCTTTATCAATTCTCTTGCATTTTTGCTAAATGAGCCATTTTCCACCCACCCACCAACTCTGATCAGTGAAAATAAATTATGCAAATAAGATGTGTTCACTTGCAACTAATTTAAAAATTCTAAGGACTTAACACAGCAAATTTATTTCTCTCTCATGAAATAAGACCATCATGGGTTAGTTGGGGCATGAGGAAGCAAGGTTTTCTCATCTCACTTAGGGACTCAAAATGGAGGAACAGCCACAATCATAAACATTGTCATTTACCAAACTAGGTAGAAAACAGAACTCTGAAGTATCTCACACCAGTTAATTGTTCCAGCTTAGAAGTGACATACGTTAAATCCACTCATATATCACTGGCCAAAATTACAGGTCCCACCAATCCATAGATAATCCAAGAAATGATATCCCTCATGTACTAGAAAGTAGCCTGGTAAGCAAAATAATCCCATGACTTTAAGATATATTTTATGTGTGTGTGTGTGTGTGTGTGTGTGTGTGTGTGTGTGTGTATTTCTCCTTTTGGCTTCTTTAGTACTTAATTATCATGATATTCCACTTTCTGTCTATTTCACTCTTCTTCCTACTCACACAGCCCCCAAAATACTGTAATAGCTCTATGTTCTACTCTGTCTGCACTACCATTCATATGGGCCTTGCCAATTTTCATATATTTAATGATCTAATCTATTTTGATGATTCCTTAACCTATATTTTCAGACTTCCCTTCTACTACTTCTACAGCTCAATAGCCAATATGGCCAATATGGAGTCATATTATAAAAAGCTGCCCTATGGAGAGTTGTAAGATCAATAAGCAAAGGCTTGAGAATGAAAGCTCTTCAGTGGGAACATAAAAATAATCAGTTTGGAACAGAGGGAGATGGGTGGTCACATTTTTGCCTTGAACTTTTGAATAGCAGATTATGTTACGTTTGATCAAGGAAAAGTTTTATTCAAATCCAGCAGTATATTTCAGTGTAATATACTGTGTGGCAGACCTTGTGGTGGGAGTATCCACATTTATTACTTTGTTTAAACCTAACAACAGTAAGAAATCTAATGCTTTACATTAAGAATAAAGAGGTGTAATATTAAAATTTTCTAAGATAAATCTTAGAAAAAAAGCAGAAATACTTTAGAATTATTCACCACAGCTAAATGTTTAATAATTGTTGTAAAGACAGAACCATTTGAAAACCAATATCTCTGGTTGTACACATTCCCATGACTGGCTGCTTTCTTTGGTCTAATTCAATGTTTCTCATGCTCTAAGCATTAAAATTGATATTCAGGGCTATAAGCACAAATGTGATTTTTTCATCCACATCTCTATAAGTTATCATGCAAATTCATCATATGCCTATGTTATATTTCCTATAATTAGGATAACTATGATCCCCACTGGGATACAGTGACATTGATTCATAAACTTTTTCCATCCTTCCATACAAAATAACACCACTTGATGTCAGTTGCAATACAATTCAAAAATTCTATTATCCCATGAAATATTTTTCTACTCCCACCAGGAGCCTCAGCTAAGAAGCCTATAAAACACAGAACTATTTAAAAAGAGACAAAGTGAGGGGCACCTGGGTGGCTCAGACGGTGAAGAGACTGACTTCAGCTCAGGTTGTGATCTCGCTGTTCGTAGGTTTGAGCCTTGTGTGGGGCTCTGTGCCGCCAGCTCAGATCCTGGAACCTGTTTTGGATTCTGTGTCTCCCTCTCTTTCTGCCTCTCCCTTGCTTGCATTCTGTCTGTCTCTTTCTCTCTCAAAAATAAATAACCACTAAGAAAAAATTAAGGAAAAGAGAGACAAACTGACATCTAACATACCATAAACAAGGGAAGTCCACCTGTATAGAGGACCAAATATAACTTTCTGTCTGAAACATTTACACTACTCAGCCCTTCTGACACAGGTTACTGGTTTTGATCTGATAAATTAGTGTCACAAAGTGAGAGGCTTTGCCCTTTTCTTGTGTCTCCAATCTATTTTACCACCATTTTCACAGTTAGTCCATCTGAGTACTGTTTGGCTATCTGTACACCAAGACCTAATGTAACTGTACCAATAGGAGAATTAGAAGTGGTTCAAGGAGTCATGGACTCTATCATTGTATAAGAAAGAATAGTTCTAGCTCATAACTGATCGTTATGGCAGCTATAGATGAGGAGACTGAACCCAAATGTGTATTCACATTGTAAATTGGCCTTTGTTCGACAATGTAACCAGATTTCACCAGGAAAACTCAGCAAAACTTTAGCCTTTCTATTTTCAGTTGTGGATGTATACAATTTTCAGTGCAATATTTACATGGGTAAAAATGTAATCTATAAAGACTATGTACTTTACATGTTGAAGTCCACAGAAATGTTTGCGTTAAGAACATGGCAAATTTTGCAGCATGAATCATGAATCATCTTGCTTCCCACTCTCCTCTCATGCTGAAACTTCCTCTCATCCTCACTGATCCTCTTTTATTTCTGTCTATTAACCTCTCTTCTGTGATTTTCTTTGCTATCTCCTAGCTCTCAATTTTGGGCTAGTTTTCCTAACTTCTGTTTTCAGCTTTCTCCTCTGGTGTAACACTTCCATGGTTGAGTCCACCAGTAATGACATCTCTGTCTAAAAATTCTGAGACATAACATCTAATGGCTTGCATAGTGCCCCTAAAGGTGCTAGCACAATTCAGAACTAGCACAAGTCAGCCATGTGCGTGAAGAGTCAGGGTAATTATAGTCCTCATTAATCTTCTTTCTATATACATTCTACCCCATAGTTGCATTATGCCACTAGGTGCTGGAATCATGGTTTCCAGCAATTTGTATTGTTGAAGCCTGCATTTTTGTTACTCTGTCATTAAAGAGCATAAGAAATATTTCACTAGATTTAATATTGTACTGAAAATTGTTTGCATATCTTATAAAAGGTGTGGTTAAAAAGTATAAGAGCCAAACAATTAAAGTTAAATCAATTTGGATGGATTTAAATTCTAGTGCCACCAGTTGCTAAGTCTGTGCATCAATTTCCTGATCTGTAAAAAGAAAATACTAAAACATATCTCACATAATTATTGTGAAGACCCATTAGAAATATTTGGAAAGCACTGAGCACAGTGTCTGACATACAGTGCTGACAAAATTGGAGGGCAGTTAACTCTAGTGAAGTCTCAAAATCAGTTAAAGAAAAAAAAAAGAAGAGAAAAAAATCAGTTAAATTGTTTCACTGCATATTGACAGGTGACCTTCTCTACCACCTAAACCTTAAATCACTTATTTTTACTATAATGTGGTTGAGAGTTTGTTCCTTTAACATGGATAAAGCAGGAGAAATTAGGTAGCAGAATGAAGAGCTAGTAGACTTGATCCTTCTTATTTGTTCAAATTGTACAATAGTAGAGTGACTCCTTATAAGAGCAGTGATTTTTTAACCTCCTCTATGTGGCCTTGGAAAAAGGAGTTTATTATTGTTTGAGGTTTACACTATGGACTCAAGGTATAAATAGTGAGAAGGACTTAAATTAAAGCTTTGTTCCAGTGTATTCTTAAAAAGGTAACTAGACTATTGACTTCATTTTGGATCAGTTCTGGACCAACTCACTGCCAAAAAACTTTTATACAAGTGTAATTTTAAAAATGTATAATCATATACATAAAATTTCATATCTTTTGTCCATGATGAAATTATTAATATTGTAAAAAAAATTAAATTTAGATTTTTTATACCTAGAGAAATGAAGAGCATTATTTTTAAGGACAAAGAATGATCAGAGAGGGCTGGTAAAATAAGAATGAGAGAATCAGATTCGAGAGCCACAAATTAGAAGTTGGTTAATTCTAGATTTATGTTATATTTATTTTCAAAATCTAGGAAATAAGAAGGGCAGTAGAATACATTTCTAGAAATTAAATAAGACAAAACTTAAGAGTGAAGACTGAACACATGCTATTGAATTTACCTGCTATGATCTATCATGTACCTTTAGTTCCCAATTTTTAATGTATCTTCTGTGGCATCATGAAAAATTCTAGAAGACTAATAAAGGCATCAAGGCATCAAGAAACTAAGCAAAGCTATCCCTAACTTACAGTTTCCTTCTCCAAATATCGTTTTATTGTGTTTTGTTTTGTTTTGTTTTGTTTTGTTTTGTTTTGTTTTGTTTTGTTGTAATGGGAATGGCATCCTAGTGTGGAGCAGCCACCGGTGCTCACCTTTTCTTCTCACTCTGGAATTTGTTTCCTGACTTCATCCTCCTCCCACTAGGATCCTCCTCCTCAGCACTCAGCAGCAGTCCCCTGCCTGCCCTTGCCATTCTCAATCTTACTTTGGGATTTTGTGACTAATGGGTTAAATTGCAGAGAGGGCAGTGCTGTAGACTAAGTACAGAAATGAATGACAGTACTACTGCGCTACCCATGGAGGTATCCTTCTTATTCCCAGCTAAAGGTTTCCACTATTAGTAATATGTGGATTAAAAAAAGAAGCTGGGAGAAACAAAGAAACAGGAATATAGCTATGAGGAAAAAAAGAAAAGTTGCTTCTATAACATTCTCATTTCAGTGTCTCTTTCCTATTTTGTGATTTCTCTATCCTGGTTTTTCCTCCTCAACAACCCTATCCTAGATTCCTTTTTTCTTTACTCATGAAATCTACCTTTAACCCTCACAATCCTAGTCCCTGTATTGCTAGAAGCCAACCTCAGGACCATCCCCCAACACAGGTTTTTATTAATCAGCCATGAATAATAAGGTTGGTAAAATTCAAAGTGATTAAAAAAATATCCGTGGGACTGCACATATAATATGAATTTCCTTGCTGTGTTATATGACTACATGAAGACAGTTGAGGTCTCTGAAATAATGATAGGGCACTATAAAATGCGTGGCATTATTATTACTATAACCATCTTTTTGCTTTCAAGTATAGGTAGGGCTCAGAAATAACAGGTATCTATATTCACCTAAATAGCTTCCTGTAGCTACACATACCAGGATACTAAAAGTTCTAGAGGCAATTCTGAATATGTATAAACTAATAAATGGAAGAAAACATTTATTAATCTCTTTAAACTTAAAAAATTGTCCAAGTTATTTTACAGTATCTTTTTAACCAATAGCCAACATGAAAATTCATAAACTCTGAACATTATGAAACATAGAATTTCACAGTATGTTCAAATGTAGTTATGACCTTTGTCCATATATCAGCAGAGCTACAGTAGAGTTAGTGATTAACTCAGTCTTTTAACCATTCAACACATTTTCATGAAACACTTTTTCTGGATAGTACATTATGTTAATTCCTAGGAGAGAGGTTCACAAATATATAAACAACAATCCTTATATAACTTTATAGCCTAGTTAGAGAGATGACACAGTCAAATAAACTCAAACATGAATGTCAAATAAATAAATCAGATAATGTACACTGTAAGAATTTGGAGTAGGAACAAATCACTTTTAGAGGAAATGGTCAGAGAAGTTTATATAGGACTGATGGCATGTGAGCTGGACATTGAAATAAGATTCTACTTGTCATAAAACAGAAAGTTAATAATAATAATAATAATAATAATAATAGCAAATTTAACAATAATAACAAAAAGCAACCATGATGATGGTTTTCATGTTTGGCGCACACTCTATATATGAAGTACCATTATCTGTCTTATTTCGTCTAATCTTCAAAATAACCCAATTAAGATAGGTACTATCTTTATATTTATTAGAGAGATGAGGAAATTAGGGCTTAGGGAAATATAGCAATTGGTAAATATTACAGAGAAAATAAATGGGAAGACCGTAGTATGAAAATGGGCTGTTGTCCCCCACCTTATACAGATGTGCAGGATGCTGCCAAAGAGGCCCATTTCTCTCTCACCACATCCATAGTACTGAGTCATGAGGCACATGGATAGAGGATTTGGAGAGACTAAAACAATGGCATATAGGACTCTCACAGGTCATTAAAAGGAACTGAATCCTACAAAATGCATTTTAGACTCCATCAAGAAGTCTACCCAAGAGCCTCTGGGGATGCCTTGCCCACTTATTTTCCCCATCTGGCCTATGGGAATCCCCAGTATTCCATGTGCCTCACCCACACACCTTCCCACTCTGTGGTTATCTCCCTTTGTGAACTTCCAATGGCAGCGGTGAGAGAGAGCTTTGGTAGATGGCTAGAAAGCACACATACAAAGCTGGTCAGAATCTATGAGCAAGGGAGGGACCACAAATTTGAGCATTAGGTCCAACCTTTGGAAAACAAAAGAAAGCCTGTCAGCACATGGGCCAGCACCTTGCAGGATCCAGTAAAGGCATACAAGCTTAAGAATTCTGCCACAAGAGGGGCACCTGGGTGGCTCAGTCAGTTAAGCATATGACTTTGGCTCAGGTCATGATCTCACGGCTCTTGAGTTCAAGTCCCGTGTCGGGTTCTATGCTGACAGCTCAGAGCCTGGAGCCTGCTTTGGATTCTGTGTCTCCCTCTCTCTCTGCCCCTAACCCACTCGAATTATGTCTCTGTTTCTCTCAAAAATAAACAAACATTAAAAAAAAAAAGAATACTGCCACAAGAGAGAACAATAAGCATGGAGAGGTACACCCGTAGAAAGTCAGAGATAGCCTCCGAATCCCAAAAAGGGCTGATGGAAGGTATTTCTCTCCCTAGGCAATTAGTAAAGACTAAAAATGTGGCTGCTATTTCAACTGCAAAGGCAACAGTGCAAGGAACATTCAAACTTCAAGGTAACATGACACCACCAAAGGATTACAATAATATTCTAGTACCTAATCCCAAACACACAGAGGTTTGTGATTTACCTAATAAAGAATTCAAAATAGCTATTTTAAGGGAATTCAATGAGCTACACGAAAACACAGAAAGACAATATAATGAAATCAAGAAAACAATACATGAACAAAATGAGAACTTTAACAAAAGTGTAGAAATGATAAAAAGAATCAAAGAGAAATTCTGGAGATGAAGTATATAATGAATGAAATTAAAAAATGCAGTAAGGACATCAATAGGAGAATGGATCGAACAGAAGAAATAGTCTGTATTAGAAGACAGGAACTTTAAAATTATGGAGAGAAGATCAATAACAATACCAACAACAAAAGAATGAAAAGAGTAAAGAAACTTTATGAGATCCATGAGATATCATTAAAAGAAACAATTTTCAAATTACTGGAGTTCCACAAGGAGAAGAGAGGGAGACGGGCAGACAGCTTATTTAGAAAAAAAAAAAAATGTCTGAGAACCTAACAAATCTGGAGAGAGACACAGATAATTCAAGTTTATAGCGCATATAGGTCAACAAACAAAATCAATTTAAAGAGTTCCTTCCCAGGACACCTGATAATAAAACTTACAAAAAATCAAAGAAAGGTGGAGGGGCAGCCCACCTGACAAGGCAGAGCCCCAGAAGTCCAGCTTGCAAAAGCGAAGGGGCCAGATTCCGAGAGTTCTGACAGCCAGCGGGACTTAACATCTGGAATGTTAAAAGTCAAAGCTCTGCTGTCTAAGAGTGGGGAGGGCGAGAGGATGCCAGGAGAGAGAGTGGCTGAGCCCTGGAAGACAGAGCTCAGCTCAACGGGGGAAGATGCACTCTGGCAAGCGCCATTTCCCTCTCCCATCTCCCAGCCGAAATTCCAAAGGGAACCAATTCCCTTCACTGAACTTGCTTGCACCCACAAATGCCCCACGCTGTGATTCTGTGGATCCATCCTTCCGACAGGCTTGCCTCCCTCCCGGTGCTGCAGGGCCCCTCCTGCAGAGGACCACCGAAGGCAAAGCGAGGTAAGCCTGCCCCTCCAGCCCCAATGCACCTTGCAGATCTACCCCGGCTAATACGCCCTTGGCCAGATCCCATCCAAGCAGTACCACAAGCCTGCCAATGTGCAAGTAGCCCAGATGGACTCACCACTCCACAGTGAGTCCAGCCCCTGGGAGAAGGGAAGATAAGGTACACACCAGACTGACTGTGGCCCCAGCCATGGGCTGGGGGCACACATCTAGTCTGACTGCAGCCCCACCCACCAACACAAGTTTCTCCAGACAGCACAGGGAAAATGCCCTGCAGTTTGGAGCTACAGCAGGGACTACCCAAAATGATGAAACGGAAAAATTCTACTCAAAAGAAACTCCAGGAAATAGCGAAAGCTAACGAATTGATCAAAAACGATTGAAGCATTAAAATGGAACAAGAATTTAGAAAGATAGTCATACAATTAATCGCTGGGCTTGAAAAAAGCATAGAGGACAGCAGAGAATCTATTGCTACAGAGATCAAGGGACTAAGAAATAGTCATGAGGAGCTAAAAAAATGCTATAAATGAGGTGCAAAATTAAATGGAGGCGACCACAGCACGGATTGAAGAGGGAGAACAGAGAATAGGTGAATTAGAACATAAAATTATGGAAAAAGAGGAAGCT
>NW_024420586.1:12493084-12534379 GCF_014898765.1 Herpailurus yagouaroundi
AGAGTTTATTTCCGGGCTCTGAACTCTCTTCTGTAGGTCTATGTACTCCAAGGCAATTCTGAGAAAGAACAAAGCTGAAAGCAACACACTTTCTGATTTCAAAAAATACTACAAAGCTATAATAATCAAAACATTACCGTACCAGCATAAAAATATATACATAGACCTACAGAAGAGAGTTCAGAGCCCAGAAATAAACTCTTGCATATACATTCTACTAATATTCAACAAAGGGGCAAAGAATATTAAATAAGAGAAAGACAGTCTCTTCAATAAATAGTGCTGAGAAAATTGGATAACCACATGTAAAAGAAAAAGAGTAAATCCCTATCTTACACCACTCACAAAAATTGACTCAAAATGGATTTAAAGGCTTAAATGTAAAAACTCAAACCATACATAAAACTACTAAAACAAAAGAGTGGGAAAACTCTTGACATCATTCTTAGCAATGAATTTTTAGATATGACACCGAAAGCACATGCAACAAAAGCAAAATAAATGACCCGGACTACACCAAACTAAAAAGTTTCAGGGCGCCTGGGTGGCTCAGTCGGTTGGGTGTCCGACTTTGGCTCGGGTCATGATCTCGCAGTCCGTGAGTTCGAGCCCTGAGTCGGGCTCTGTGCTGACAGCTCAGAGCCTGGAGCCTGTTTTGGATTCTGTGTCTTCCTCTCTCTCTGACCCTCCCCTGTTCATGTTCTGTCGCTCTCTGTCTCAAAAATAAATAAACGTTAAAGAAAATTAAAAAAAAGGTTTCTGCACAGCAAAAGAAACAATCAACAAAATGATAAGGCAACCTACAAAATGGAAGAAAATATTTGCATACCATATATGTGACAAGAAGTTAATGTCCAAAATATACAAGTAATTCATACAACTCAATGGCCACAAAAATTCATTTAAAACATGGGCAGAAGAATCAAATGGAAATTTTTCCAAAGAAGACACATGAATGGCTAACACACACCTGAAAAGATGTTCTGTATCACTAATCATCAGGGAAATGCAAATCAAAACCACAATGAAATATCACCCCACACCTGATAGAATGGCTATCTTTAAAGAGATAAAAGATAATAGGTGTTGACAAGGATATGGAGAAAAGTGAATCCTTGTGTACTGTTGTGGGAATATAAATCAGTACAGCCACTCTGGAAAACAGTATGGAGGTTCCTCAAATTATAAAAAAGATAATTACTGTATAATATAGCAATGTCACTTCTGTGTATATATAAGAAAAATGAAATCACTATTCTAAAGAGATATATGCAATCCCATGTTCACTGTGACATTATTCACAATGAACAGGGTATGAAAACAAACTAAGAGCCTATCTATGAATAAATGGATAGAGAAGATATGAAATATATGTGTCTGTATATATACATATATATGCATATATGTGAATTATTATGTGAGATACAACAGAATATTATTCAGTCATGAGAAAGAAGGAAATCCTGCCATTTGCAACAACATAGATAGATCCTGGGGCCATCATGCTAAGTGAAAAAAGCCAGACAGAGAAAGATAAATACTGAATGATATCACTTATTTGTGAAATCTAAAAAAAACAGATAAACAAAATAGAACAGTGGTTGCCAAGGGCTGGGGCGTTGAGGGAAAAGGAGAGATAATGGTCAAAGGGTACAAGCCTCCAGTTAGCAGATGAATAGTTTCTAGGAATCTAATATACAGCATAGTGATTATAGTTAACAATAGTATATTATATACTTAAAAGTTGCTAATAGGACTTAAATTTCTCACTACAAAAAAGAAATGGTAATTATGTGAGGTGACAGAGGTATTAACTACCCCTTTGGTGGTAATCATTACACAACATATAACATATCAACATGTTGTACAGCTTAAACTTATACAATGCTATATGGCAACTATATCCCCATAAAGCTAGGGGGAAAAAAAAGAGGCTGTCATATGACATTCAAGCAAATATGCTGGTCCTAGCCTGCTTTTCCTGGAATTCACTCATTGCTCCTTCCTGGCTCTGTTTTGTATCACGTGATAACAGACTCATATAGACAGCTTACTTTTGATCAGCTGCAGCCAATAAAAGTCACTGATAGAATATGGGACTTTAAAGCTAGACAGTATAATGTTAAGCAAAATAAGTCAGTCAGAGAAAGACAAGTACCATATGATCTCACACACGTTGAATTTAACAAACAAAACAAATGAGCAAAGGAAAAGACAGAGAAAAAGGCAAACCAAGAAATAGACTCTTAACTATAGAGAACAAACATGGTTACTGGAGGGGTGGAAGGTGGGAGGGGATAGGTGAAATAGGTGATAGGGATTAAAGAGTATACTTACAATGATGAAAAAAAATAATAAACAGAAAGATTAATCTGAAATTGTTAGGCAGTTTAGAGCTGGTGGTGATTTCAAAGAAAAATTGTACCACATGGTTAAACAAGCAAAGAAGATTGTATTCAAGACTATTGCGATAGGGGTCAAAACTACTTCAATAAGGGAGGGAGACTGAACTCAAGTCTGCAGAAACAAAAGGCAGTACAGATTTTAAGTGCCAGGGAAAACTACAGGGAAAGTACTAAACAATGTTGGAATGGGAGGCAGTCAATGTGATTAGACTATCTGTGTTTGTTAATTGTCTCTTATCAAAGTTAGGCTCCCATAGTCCCCACAGAGACCAGGCACTAGGTGACCTATCTTTCTCAAAGATTATGTTTCAAAGAGAAGGCTCCCAGGTCCTTGAGAAAGATATTCCAGGGTTGTAAAAGTATCAAGTTACTGGGAGAAAAATTACATCTCAAAGAGCCAGAGCAAGAATTTATAATTCCAAGTTTTTAACAGTAAATGTATTCAGAAAACGGAGGTCCGGGGCCTACAGTCAAGAAGAAACTTGTCTCATGTTCAGTCAAGCTGATGCGAACATTAAGGTCATCTTGGTTAGTGACTAAAATTAGGGAGACCCATGGTAAGGTTATTTTATAAAAGTATAATCAGTGGGAACAGAAGAGAAGGAATGCTTGAGAAACTTTACAAGAAGAAACAAAAGTAATTATCTGCTAGTTAGATACAGGTAGGAGAAAACAAGAAAGGGTAATTACAAGGTAAACTCAACTAACATCCTCAGGGATGTTGCTTTAAGAAGGATGAAATACGTAGAAACATTAATTCACTGGTACAAGGTAAGAGCCAAATGGATGGATTCCCCTATTAGAAATACTTCTTTATTGATTCCAGTCATTACCTAGTCAAGGATTAACAAAACTATAAAATTTGTTAGATATATTTCTGTCTGGGGATTGAGAAATATCAATTCAACTTAATCACTATTTGTATGAGATTTTTAAAACCATACTTTGAGGACAAGTAATGAAAGAGTGGTATGTCACGAAAACATTCAAGTGAATGATCTAATTAGATTCTGTTTTTCTCTTTCTCATTGCGAAGGAGGGGGAAAAAGATGGGGACAAAAGAAATGGACAGAAGATAATATTTATCCACCAGTTGTGGTAAGTGTTTGCTACATTTATCTCATTTAATTCTCACAAACCATGACACATGAGGAAGATATTATTTGCCCGATTCTTCAGATGAAATTCTGTTTACAAGATAATATATCACCCACCAGCAGAGCTGACCTTGAATCTCAGTCTGTTGAAATGAAAAAGCCAAACTCTACTGATACCAGATGCTTGGAATAGGCAGACTTCAGTGAACAAGAAAGTTGGAGAATGAATGAACTAATGACAAGTCTTGCTGACCTAATAGTAAATTTGTGAGGTCTGGCTAGATTCAAAGGTCCTTGCTCTGCTAAATATCAAGTTATAGGCAGTATCCTTAAACATCCAATGTTTACAGAACTATTAAGACTTCAGTTGATGATATTTTTTTTCAAGGATTAACTATTATTACTGTTTTGTCAATCTTTAGAAAGACCATGTTCTTGTGGAAAGCCAAGTTAAATTTTGATATAGGTTTTTGCAATGATGCAACTTGGTCGCCCTCTGGAGGCTATTCTTAGATCTGACTAGCATATACTTTAAGAAAAAAGTCAAGTCTTAACAATTCAACAACTGATTTTCAAATGTAAGAAATAGGGGCCCCTGGGTGGCTCAGTCAGTTGGATGTCTGACTTTGCCTCAGGTCATGATCTCATGGTTTGTGGGTTTGAGACCCGTGTTCGGCTCTGTGCTAACAGCTCAGAGCCTAGAACCTGCATGGGATTCTGTGTCTCCCTCTCTCTCTACCCCTCCCCCACTTGTGCTCTGTCTCTCTTTGTCTCTGAAAAATAAATAAAAGTTAAAAAAATTTTAATGTAAAAAATATGTATGTATGTTATACTTTTTTAAAAGTTTCAAAAACATTGAGTTCAAAATGCTCAAAATATGTTACAATGTTTAACATTTTATAGCATAGCATTTTTGAAGTCCTGCCCTTCGTTTGGAAATACAAATGGTCATCATTCCCCTTTTATCATGTAATATCTACTGATACTAAACCCATTATTTTTTCCTTCCCCAGTAGGAGCACATGAACAATAGTTTTATATATTGAATAATAAAGCATATGATACAATATTAGACACTCAATTAGTAACAAGATCTTTAGTTTCAGGTAAAGAAACCAATCTCTAAATTTTCAGATTGTTTTATTTTTTTTCTTTTTCCCAGAAATAAAATGTCAGAGCTTATAAGAATCCTTATAAACAGGCTCAATAGATAAAAATATTTTTTTTAATTTTTTTAGTGTTTATTTATTTTTGAGAGAGAGAAACAGCATGAGTGGGGGAGGGGCAGAGACAGAGAGGGAGACACAGAATCCGTAACAGGCTCCAGGCTCAAAGCTGCCAGCACAGAGACTGACATGGGGCTTGAACTTGGGAACGGTGAGATCATGACCTGAGCCGAAGTCGGACGCTTGATCGACTGAGCCACCCAGGCACCCCTAAAAATCTTTTATTCCTTATTTCATTCTTTTTCAGTTTTCTTGTGGAAGGTCAAATATTCCAGTTAATTAAAATTACACAAGGAACGTGTTTCCCATATATTGGTGACACCTGTCGTGATTTAGCTATAAATCTACACAAAGTAAGCAGTTATGAGTTGCTGCAGTAAAACCAGTAGTTCTTTATTTGATTTAAATGAGTTTAAGTCTCTAAATAACTGAACAGGTAGAGAATTAAGACTCAGCCATTATTTGAGGTACATTATACACCCACAGTGCTTTATAAAAAATCCTAAAATACAAAAGTGTTAAGGAAGTCTCTCTGGTCATCTGAGGGTCACCAGTACCTTCACGTCCCACTGATAAATGTTTCTGTGCAATGTTCTGTGCAATGCTGAAATAGTGAGATACATGATGCTAACACCTGACTTCCTTATATCTCCCTCCTGTTACATCCTTCTAACGACTTGGTGCAGCTCCAGGGTTGTATCCAGTCACAAGGTTAGTGTCAAGCACTGCTTATTGTACCCATTGGACTTTAATCCTCCAAATGCCTTGTAATCTCCTCCTTCATACCTTGATACTTACAGATGGCACATTTCCTGGGGAAAAGATTTTTAAAGAGTCCTGGATACTTGTTTGAAATGGGAAAGGGAGGATGAACTTTGGGAAGGAAAAATACAGGGAAGAGTAACATCTGCCACAAAAATTACAGCGACCATGCAAAGTAAGCAGGGAAATAGAGACTTGTGCATTAGTTTACCACTAAAGATGCTGAATAGATAGAGAACTGTGGACAGATTAAGAAAGAATCTAGGAGGTAAAATGGAAAAGACTGGTAGTAGATACAATGTGGTGGATGATGGGAGAGAGTCAAGTCAAGGACTATTACTAGGTGACTGCTTTATAAAATGGGATGAATGGTGCCACCAAACACTAAGCAAAAAGAAAAAAAAGGAAGGAAAAGGTATTTGGGTGTTTAGGGAGACCATGAATATTTTCTGTATATTCTAAATGAACAAATCTAGACATTACATAGGCAACTAAATGTCCAGAATCAGATTAGAGGTCTCAAATACACACGTATCTAAACTTCATGGAGTTAGTAATTGTGTTTCCATGAAATCATATTCTGAGTTCTGGAGTGAGAGAACATAATGGCTTAGAATTGAATTTTGAAGAATTTCAACAATTAATGTCTGAGGAGAAGGTGTACATGCAAGGAAGATAGACAATGAGCTGCCACAGAGATTAGAGGAAAATGAAAGGAATTTTGGGTCAAGGGAAATCAAGTTTCAAAGATGGAAACAACTTCTACCTAGGGGTCAAGTAATTAAGAGATTAAACCTTCCCAATGCATCTATAAATTTATAAATAACTTATAAAGTAATTTTTATTGAGCTTTATTGAGGTATAACTGATAAACAGAAAATTGCACATAGTTAATGTATACAATTTGATGACTTTGGACATATGCATACACCCACAAAACCATCAAAACAATCAAAGCAATAGCCATATCCATCATCTCCAAGAGCTTTCTTGTGTCCCTTTTCTTGTACGTGTGTTAAGAACATTTAACATGAAATCTACTCTCTTAATTTTTAACTGCACAGTACAGTATTAACTATAGGCACTATGTTATACAGCAGATCTCTACAATTTATCTTACATAATTTTAAATTTATACCTGTTTAACCACAGTTCCCTATTTCTTCCTTCCCCTAGCCACTAGAAACATCATTCTGTTTATAAGTCTGATTATTTTAGAAACCTCATATAAGTAGAATTATGCAATATTTGTCCTTCTGTGACTGGCTTATTTCACTCCGCGTATTTGTCTTCCACTTTCATATATGTTGCCACAAATGGCAGTATTACCTTATTTTTAAAGGCTGAATAATATTCCATTGTAAATACCACATTCTTTTATCCATTCATCTGTCAATGGACATTTGGGGAAAATCTTCTTGACACTGATCTTGGCAATAATTTCTTTCCTTTTAATGTGTATTTTAGTTCTGAGACAGAGAGAGACAGAGTGTGAGTCGGGGAGGGGTTGGGGGCACACAGAATCTCAAGCAGGCTCCAGGCTCTGAGCTGTCAGCACACAGCCAGATGCGGGGCTCCAACTCACAAGACATGAGATCATGATCTGAGCTAAAGTCAGACAGTTAACCAACTGAGCCACCCAGGCACCTCATTGGCAATAATTTCTTAATATAACACCAAAAGCACAAGCCACAAAATAAAAAATAAACAAATTGAACCACATCAAACCAAAAAGCTTCTGCACAGGAAAGGAAATAACCAATAGAATGGAAAGTCAACCATTAGAATGATAGAAAATATTTGTAGATCATATATCTGATAAAAGGTTAATTTCCCAAAAGGAACTCATGCAACTTGATAGCAAATTAACAAGTTACTTGGTAAAAAAAAATGGACAAAGGAGGTCAACAGACATTTCTCCAAAAAAGATGTACAAATAGACAACAAGTATATGAAAAGGTGCTCAAAATCACTAATCACCAGGAAATGCAAATCATAATCACAATGAAGTATCACCTCCCACCTGTTAAGGTGGATATTACAAAAAAAAAAAAAAGTAACCAATGTTCGTGAGACTATGGAGAAATTGGAACTCTTGTATACTATTGGCGGGAATGTAAAATGGTACAGTCACTATGGAAAACAGTATGAAAGTTCCTCAAAATATTAAAAATAGAATTATAAAATAATCCAAAAGCCCCACTTCTGGGTATATATATCCAAATAAATTGAAATCAAGATGCAAAGAGACTGTATTCCCATCTTCATTGAAGTATTATTCACAATTGCCAAGAGATAGAAAAAACATTTTTAAGAATTATTTTAAAGGGGCTCTGGGTGGCTCACTCGGTTAAGCATCTGACTTTGGCTCAGGTCAGATCTCGTGGTTTATAAGTTCAAGCCCTGTGTCAGGCTCTGTGCTGACAGCTCACAGCCTGGAGCCTGCTTCAGATTCTGTGTCTCCTCTCTCTCTACCCATCCCCTGGCTCATGCTCTGTCTCCCTCTCTCTAAAAAATAAATAAACATTTAACATTTTTTAAAAAAGAATTATCTTAAAAACAACAGCTTTGAAGAGGAAAACAGGGTCACAATTAGTGACAAAGGTTGAGAAATGGGTAGAGAAATGGTGAGCTTTGTTTTCCTTTTGTTTTTTGTTTTACTCTTCTTTATTATTTTTTCCCAATTTGGAAGATGCTAGAATGTTTAAAAGCTAATGGAAAAGATCCAGATAAAGGAAGATACTGATCAATATAAGAATCATGAGAGGATGGAAGTTGATGCAATCCAAATTAGGAGTAAGGAAATTGTCTTTAGTAGGAATAGAGCTTCTGTTCTGTTAAATTACCAAAGGAGATAAAGATAGAAGCAGATGTAGTAATTCTATTATGTTCATTAACAGGAAAGTTCTACTCTAATGTCTTTTATTTTCTTTACTGTGAATTAGAAGAAATTATCTCCTGATATTTCAGCAAATGGCAAGGACATGACCATCTAAGGATAATACAGAAGAACAGAAAAACATTGTAGAGAGTGGGAAAATGATAGGTCCAGATTAATGTAGCAGAATTACAAGACAATATTGAAGGAACTTTTAGGTTATAACCATGAATTCATAAAGGAAACAATTTGAACTATTATGTACTTTTCTTAGGGAGCCTTTGTAAGCTGGAGACCAACTAGAATTTAAATAAAACCTTGAAACAAAAAAGAAAAGAAAAGAAAGTTGGAGATCAAGAAAAGAGAAAGCAGCGGTTTGCATTCATCCAGGACTAGATACAACTAAAAGACATTGGAGCAAAGGAATTTGAGGTATGGAAAAATATACTATTTATTAGATAATGAGCATTGGAATATAAGAGAATAAGTAGGGATGCAAATGCAATATAGGAAAAGGCAAAGGAATAAATAGATCTGTTTCCAAGTACAGCTAAGGTGCAGGAATATTTGAACAATTGCATTAGAAAGTGAGAAGTTAGAGGGATAGCATGCTTGTTAATAATTTTGGAAGTGGAATATGCCATCAGTTTTTTAAAGACCATTTCTCCATCTTTTTTCCTACTCTGATTTTTATTGTAGAGGACTGACTTCTAAAAACTATATTTCCTATTATCTACTGACAACTAGCTTCCCATTAATTGTCAGCAGAGGAAGGACTGGTGACATACTGGAAGATGGTAACAGGGAAGAACCCAGAATGTCCTCTTTGAGTGGTATATGCAACTGAGGTTTTGTCTCCATCATGGGTCCAGTTGCTGCTTAAGATCTTCTCCCTCCATGTTCCCAGTACCCACTAGCAGACACTACATTCATTCTAGTTCTGCTTAGGAGATTCTCTCTTGCCAAACTATATTGCCTCCCTATCCCGTGTGACACTAGCTTTTCTAACTTTTGAAACATATATTAAAATCCACTTTTTAAACCTCCTGAGGCAGATTTTCTGTTCTGTCTGAACTCTGAGTGAGCAGCCCCAGGAAAAAGGCCTTTAACATAGAAGTCTGGAATTAGGTTGTTCATGTTTGAGCTTGAATATGGTAGTGACTTCATTGCCAATGTAAAAAAGACAAGTGCTTCTTCCAAGCAGTGGCAACATAATTATTTAAATTACCAGCAGTGTTTGCATTGGATAAATTGCTAATTGAAGACAATACTTTTAGAGGTCAAATGGCTGCTGCTTTTATCTATTATGGTAGTAATAACTACAAAGCACTATGGGGACCATTAGCTGCTTCTGATAGCACCAGAGAGCTTACAAAATGAAAATGATGTCAGGTGTTTAAATTCTCAGATTAAGGCATGGGAAGATAAAGGGAGCCACTCTAAGGGCCATAAAAGTTTCTCATATATTATAGGCACAAAGCAGACACGACTAAGGATCAGCTCAAATCTAAAAAGGTGGTTGCAGAATTAAAATTCAAATTTAGTGCACATCTGTGCTGAGTATTACATATTAATATCAGGACATTAATCAGGAAGAATTTGATATTTAAGATAATGATAAATTGAGTGTTTGGGAAAAGTACAGGTAGGCAGACTCAAATTAATATAAAACCTTTTTGTCTTAACATACAGTGTAATGTTAGTTTCAAGTGTACAATATAATGATTCAACACTTCCATAGGACAGCCAGTGGTAATCACAAGTGAACTCCTTAATTCTCATCACCTACTTAACCCACCTCCCCCACCTCCACTCTGGTAACCATCACCTTGTTCTCTATACTTAAGAGTCTGTTTCTTGGTTTGTCTCTCTCTTTTTTCCCCCTCTATTCATTTGTTTTGCTTCTTAAATTCACACAGGAATGAAATCATACAATATTTGTTTTTCTCCGACTAACTTATTTCACTTAGCATTATACTCTCTAGCTCTATCCATGTCATTGCAAATGGCAAAATTTCATTATTTTTTATGGCAATATTTCATTACACACACACACACACACACACACACATCACCCTTTATTGATCCATTCATCTATTGATGGACACTTGGTCTCCTTCCATATCTTGCCTATTATAAATAATACTGCTATAAACACAGGGGTGCATGCATCTCTTTGAATTCGTGTTTTTCTATTCTTTGGGTAAATACCCAGTATTGTGATTGCTTAATTAGAGGGTAGCTATATTTTTAACTTTGTCAGGAAACTCCTTACTGTTTTCCACAGTGGCTGCAAAAGTTTTGCATTTCCACCAACAGTACACGAGTGTTCCCCTTTCTCCACATCCTCACCAACACCTGTTGTTTCTTGTGTTATTGATTTTAGCCATTCTGACAGGTATGAGGTGATACCTCACTGTATTTTGATTTGCATTACCCTAATGGTCAGTGATGATGATTATCTTCTAATGTATCTGTTGGCCATCTGTATACCTTCTTTGGAAAAATGTCTATTTGTGTCTTCTGCATTTTTTAATTGAATTATTCATTTTTTGGGTGTTGAGTTTGAAAAATTCTTTATATATTTTGGATACTAACCCTGTATCACATATGTCATTTGCAATATGTTCTCCCATTACATAGGTTGCCTTTTAGTTTTGTTGATTGTTTCCTTTGCTGTGCAGAAGCTTTTAATTTTGATGTGGTATCAATAGTTTATTTTTGCTATTGTTTCCCTTACCTCAGGAGACAAATCTTAAAAGAAGTTGTTACGGCCTATGTCACAGAAGTTACTCCCTGTGTTCTCTTTTAGGATTTAAAAAAAAAATTTAACATGTCTATTTATTTTTAAGAGAGAGAGCATACAAGTGGGGTAGAGGCAGAGACAGATACACAGAATCTGAAAAGCAGGCTCCAGGCTCTGAGCTATCAGCACAGAGCCCAACGTGGGGCTTGAGCCCACAAACCATGAGATCATGACCTGAGCTAAAGTCAAACGCTTAAACGACACAGCCACCCAGGCGCCCCTCTCTTTTAGGATTTTTATGGCTTCAGGTCTCACATTTAGGACTTTAATCCATTTTTTAAATTTATTTGTTTAGAGAGGGAGAGAGAGAGAAAGAGAGAGAGAGAGAAAGGGAGAGAGAATCCTAAGCAGAGCCTGATGCAGGGCTCAAATTCATGAAACCATGAGATCATGACCTGAGCCAAAACCAAGAGATGGACGCTTAACCGACTGAGCTGCCCAGGCACACCAATTTTGAATTTATTTTTGTGTATGGTGTAAGAAAGTGGTCCAGCTTCACTATGTTGCCTGCTGCTGTCCAGTTTTCCCAGCACCATTTGTTGAAGAGACATTCTTTTTCTCATTGGATATTCAAATTAATATAAACATTTTTAAACCAAACCTTCTTGTAGTTTCCTTGCCAGCAGAAACTACCCTTCTTCCTCCCAATTTGAGGAAGCTAACTTTCTCCTGCTTCACACCTCTCTAAAGACCTCATCTGAAGTGGTTAATTTTCCAGGCAATTTCTACTTTTCTCAAGACCCATACACATCAGCATTATTACATCCCAACCTGTAACTATAGTCAGATTCTTGCAGGTCTCAGGAGGAAAATACAATGTCCACCCTGTTAAGAGTTTGCATATGCACCAAAAGAAATGCAATATCTTCCTAATTTGTATCAGCAGAACCCAGTAGAATATGTGTGTGGCACATATTTTATGACTGTTAGACTGAAGAAGAAGAAATATAAATTTGGAAGGAGTTGAATTTATTACAGAGAACTCACCTGAGATTTCAGATTTAAAATATTAGCTCTAGCTGATGAAATTGGCTCTAATCATTGGCTTGTTTGGCTAACTAAAATATGGATTCAATAGTCATCAACATTCAATGAAGGCAAGATGCCATAACTTATCTGACAGAATGTGGAGGAAGGAATCCATGTACTCAAAATGAGGATGTTGGAGTGGATTAATTATGTACAACACACTCAACTGTTTCATAGTTATGCCCCTGTAGAGGTTCCAGATGACATTATTCTTCAAGACATTAAGATACCCTTTGATGAAAGAATTATAAGCATCCTTGAAAACCTCTGTGGTACCTGTCTTCAGTGGGCTAAAGATGACAATGGGGGATGCCACCACTGAAATGGTTCCCTCATTTTTAATAGGAATGATGGGATTATGAAGTAGCAGAGGTTAGGTAACAGCATTTAACATGAAAAACAAGGTAAATGCAATTACCACAAAAGTCAGCAGGGGAGAATGGCAGAGTGTTTTTACCCAAAGTGATTTCTAGCAGTAAATGATCAATCACATTTATACTGGGAATCAAATTGGTGAGCAGGCTTGAACTACATAAATGAAAATAAAATTCAAGCACAATAAGCAGAAACCTGTATCAATTTGGCAGGAAAGAAAATTATGGTCTCACTCAGACCTAATGCAGAGATCAGGTGGCTACAACACCTTCAGAAAGATTCTCATAGGGGTGTCTGGGTGGCTCAGTTGATTAAGCATTCAACTTAGGCTCGGGTCATGATCTCATGGCTGGTGAGTTAGAGACCTGCATGATGCTCTGTACTGCTGGTTCAGAGCCTGGAGCCTGATTTGGATTCTGTCTCCCTCTTTCTCTGCCCCTTCCCCACTTGTGCTCGCTCTCTCTCTCTCTCTCTCTCTCTCTCTCTCTCTCTCTCTCAAATATAAATGAACATTTAAAAAAATTTAAAAAGAAAGAATGATTCTCATAATGCTCAAGAGTACACAGTGTGAGTTTTTCCCCAGGTCTACCTCCAAGGGACTTATAATTTTCCAGAGAAAATGTTTACACAGAAAAAGAGAAAACGCAGAGTTTTTCAGAGATTATTTTCAGAGCTAAATTTACACACCTGAAGATCCAAATGGTCTTCAGGTCGTAATACTGCTTATGGAGGTTATGTGATAGTCTTGGCACAAGTTCACCTCACTAGGACCTCTGTGGGATCAATAACCTACACTATATTTACTTCACTATATCTGAATGCAGTTTTGGAGTAGACATACTTGCAAAATGACAGAATTCTGAACCAAGGTAAAAGCTATTAAGTAAGATAAGAAGGGCCACCACTTCATACCCATTAAGATGGCTATTAATAATAATAATAAGTAATAAGTGTTGGCATGGATTTGTAGAAATTTGAACACTTATGCATTGCTTGTGGGAATATAGAATGGTATAGCCACTGTGGAAAAATATGGCAGTTCCTCCAAAAATATTAAACATACACTATCATATGATCCAGCTATTCTACCTCAAGGTATATATCCAAAACAATTGAAAGCAAGGGCTGTAACAGATGTTTTTATACTCATGTTCTCAGCAGCATTATTCAGAAAAGCCAGAAGTTGGAAACAACCCAAATGTCCATCAATAGAGGAACGGATAAATAAAATGTAGTCTATATATACAATAGAATAAAATCACTCTTAAAAGGGTAAGACATTCTGGCACATGCTCCAATATGGATAAACCTTGAAAATATTATGGTAAGTGAAATAAACCAGAACCAAAAGGACAAATACTGTAATTCCACTTACATGAGCAGTCGCATTTATAGAGACCAAAAAGAGAACAGTGGTTGCTAGGGGCTGGGAGGAGTGATGCATGGAGAGTTGTTTTAATGGGTAGAGTTTCAGTTTGGGAAGAAGAAAAAGTTGTGGAGACGAATGGTGTGCAACAATGTGAATATACTTAATGTCATTGAGTGGTACACCTAAAAATGGTAAATTTTATGCCATGCATATTTACCACAATTGAAAAAATATATAGGAAGGGCCAAATAGAAGCTTCTGGAATCTGCCCTGCAAATGAAAAATACCAAAAAATTGCAATAACCGATATCTGAGGAATTTGCAGAGGATATTCTCCATTACCTTCCCCATTTAAGAAATTTGTTTGGCTTGTGAAAAAGGCAACTGGATCATGGACAACGACTGTTGATTATCATAAAATAAAGAGGTGGTAATTCTAACAAAGCTTCTGGGTTTTATGTTTTTGCTTTTTCTCCTGGAGCCAACCAAAACATCTCCTGACAGATAGATATTCATATGGCAAATGCTTTTTTGACTGCACAGTAAACAGTAAGTAAGGATGATGAGGCAGTTCACTTTTACCTGACAGAAACAGAAGTACACTTAAACTTTGTCTCAGTCAAGTGCTAGGCCAAGTCTACTGTTGTGTATCACATTATAGTTCATAAGGAGATTAATCATCTAGGTACCACAAAAACATGACAGTCCATTATATAGATGAGCTTATGGTGATTGGATGTAATGAGAAAAAGGTAGGAAATGCTCTAGCTATGTCAGTAACATTCACAGATGTCAAAGGGTAGGAAATAAACTCCACAAAAATTTAGAGTGTCCAACATATCACAGACTTAGAATGATAATGCAAGCAAACAGAAACCAATCTTCAGAAAGCACTGAAGATCATGTGGAGTTGTCTTAAAGGCAGGGGTATTACACAGCACACTGCTAGGCTTCCAAAAGATTTTGTGTACATCCCTTTTCCCAAATCTCACTCCTGATAATTAGTGCTCTTTCCTTTTAACTCTTCTCTCGTGTCCTCACCCTTCCTTGGTGGTTTCCTATCCTTCTTACGCATCTGCCCTTCTTTGCCCTTTCTCATTCTTTATACCAGCCTCTCTCCCCTACCTATCCCACCCTCCAACAAAGGCCTTGTGCTAGCTAAGAAAGAAAATATTTCTACATCTGAAAATACTGAAAGGGAAAAGATTGTAGGTAAATAGCAAATCTTGACAGTTTAAATACTGTCTATATATCACATTAGTACATCTTATAATGAATTCATATATGCAATAATGATAGAAATTGAAAATATTCACAAGCTACCAGAGTACCAAATTCAACATGACATGCCAAATCACATAACCATACTATCTGCTTTTTAATTTATAATTAAAACCCTGTCTGATAACAGAGTTTTAAAATATCATTTCGATAACTATTAAAAATTACAAATTGCATCAAAATTTAAAATTTCTGCACTTTTAAAGACAATTAAAAATAAAAAGGCAAGTCACAGACTAAAGAAAATATTGATGAGACATGTATATCTAACAAAGACTGGCATTCAGAATATATAAGATACTCTCAGAACTCAATAACGAAGTGGTATTTGGGGGAAAGTATACTGACATCAGTAACTTTGAAATATATCAAAAACATAACAGGGATAGATGGAAGAGGAGAGAGATGTGTAGATGAGAAAATATGTAATAAAGTACAGAAAAATGTTAATAGTAGCATGTATATAGTGGATATATAAATGTCCACAAAAAATTATTTCAAAAATTATGTTTTAAATTTCTCATAATAAATTATTGGAAAAATAGCTTTTTGTAAAATGCACATAATTAGTTTGCAAGCTGTACTTCATCAATCTAAATTTGAAGTAACAGGATATTGTCATTGTATTCTTTTTAAAAAATGGGTAAGTGGCTTCTAGAATTTCCAAAACCTGTAATAAGCACCTTCTTCAGTATCTGCAGACAGAACAGATGCTACCCTGACCTCTACTTGGTAAAATCTGACAGTCTGTTATACATTTTCTCACCCTTGAAATGACTCTGTAAGAGATTTTGGCCAATGGTTCATCTTTAAATCAATCATATTAAATCATATTAAAAGGAAATCATCTACCTGTCCTCCTCCTTAGGAAGAGTTCCATGGCAAGGGTCAGACATGGAGATGACATTCCTACAAAGCCTGTGTCTTTTTCTCTGTAGAGCAAAATAAGATAAATTTTTAATAGAGAGAAATATGTAAATACATCCTTGTTTTCAAAGAAATTAACACTGGCTTACTAGATTTAAAGCCTATAAGAGTAGGGCTTTAAAAGGGTAAATGTTTTTCTTATCAAACTTTCCCTCTTCAGAAATGGAAAAAAAAGTCAGCAAGATTGGATCCGTAAGTAATAGGTTTTTATGTTTATGTTGAAACTTAGTATTTTCAAAGTTTACTGAATGTTGTAGCTCAACAAAATTCTCATAAAAGGAAATAAGAAAAGACAGAGAAAGAACCAAACAGTGTAAAGTAGAACCAGGGAAAAATATAAATTGGAGGGATGAATTAAATGAACCAGAAGAAGAAAGAATGGGGGCGACTGGGTGGCGCAGTCGGTTAAGCGTCCGACCTCAGCCAGGTCACGATCTCGCGGTCCGTGAGTTCGAGTGCGTCGGGCTCTGGGCTGATGGCTCGGAGCCTGGAGCCTGTTTCCGATTCTGTGTCTCCCTCTCTCTCTGCCCCTCCCCCGTTCATGCTCTGTCTCTCTCTGTCCCAAAAATAAATAAATGTTGAAAAAAAAAGTAAAAAAAAAGTAAAAATGGAAATCTATCCCACTATATGACAAGAAATTAAAACTCTACTTAGGATTTTCATCAGTTGAAGACATAAAAGGGTCAATCCATCAAGAAGATACAACAATGGGGTGTCGGTTGACTGCCCGACTTCAGCTCAGGTCATGATCTCACAGTTCGTGACTTCGAGCCCTGCGTCGGGCTCTGTGCTGACAGCTCAGTCTGGAGCCTGCTTCAGATTCTGTGTCTCCCTCTCTCTCTGCCCCTCCCCTGCTCACACTCTGTTTCTCCATCTCTTAAAAACGAATAAATGTTAAAAAAATTTTTTTTTAAAAAGAAGATACAGGGGTGCCTGGGTGGCGCAGTCGGTTAAGCGTCCGACTTCAGCCAGGTCACGATCTCGCGGTCGGGGAGTTCGAGCCCCGCGTCAGGCTCTGGGCTGATGGCTCAGAGCCTGGACCCTGTTTCTGATTCTGTGTCTCCCACTCTCTCTGCCCCTCCCCCGTTCATGCTCTGTCTCTCTCTGTCCCAAAAAAAAAAAATAAATAAACGTTAAAAAAAAAAAGAAGAAGAAAGAATAGATTTCTAGAATGAGACTGTATATGGCCAGAGTCAGATCAGTGGCCTCTATAAGAGAATAAAAGACAGTTGTTTTGATTCTTCATCCATAGTTGAGGCTGTTTTACAGAAAAGTAATCTACCATGACCTTTAAAACTTTTCTATTATGTTAGTGATGCTGTTGCTAACCCATTGCAAGAAGAGTGATATTTCCAACAGAGCTGCAAATCAGTAGTTTAGAAAGCCCCATGGAAAAAGAAACACATTTTCTGTTGTGAGATCATTGTGGTTATGTATAGTGCCAATACCTGGTGCTTGTACATAGCTATTTGATGCTGAGACTGCTGACCTGCCTGGCTCTTGAGTCCATATTCATATGGGTGAAAGTTAAAATAAACCTCAAGGAAAGTTTTGCTTGGAAAAAGGAATTCATAAAGAGGCAACATGTGGTCTGAGACCTAAGAGTCCAACTGGAAAAAAATAATTCTGCCAGTTTTTCTTCAATGTTAGGTGTAGAGTTTATCACACCAATAAAATTCTGAGAATCTTTATTTTGATTAAAAATTCCTGTTATGTAAAGTCTTTATAGAGAGTATATAGAGGTGCCTGGGGGCTCAGTTGGTTAAGCATCCAACTCTTGATTTCGGCTTGAGTCATGGTCTCATGGTTCGTGAGTTCAAGCACCACATCAACTACCACTCTCCCTCTATCCGTGACCCTCCCATGCTGTCTCTCTAAATAAATAAAATAGACTTAAAAAAAAAAAGAAAAGGAAAGTATACTGTAAAATAGGATAAAAAAGGAAGAGGTAACTGGCAGGTAACTAGACCACTAGAATGAATTAAAGCATTCAGAAGTGTTTACCAGTTAATAACTGTATGTCAAGCATTGTGCTTTTTTTATTTTTTTAAGTTTATTTATTTATTTTAAGATAGGGGGACATGCAGGAGGGTCAGAGAGAGGGGGAGAGAGAGAGAATCCCAAGCAGGCTTCACACTGTCAGCACAGAGCCCAACATGGGGCTGAACTCAAGACCCTTGAGATCATAACCTGAGCCAAAACCAAGAACTGGACACTTACCCGACTGATGTGTCCAAGTGCCCCTGTCAAGCATTGTTTTAAGCACTCAAGAAATAAGTGAGCATTTGTTTGAGTCCTTACCAAGTTCATCTGGCATTCATAATATCATCATCTATGTCAGTGGTGACCTTTGAGTTATGCAGTACACAAATATACAGCCATGCATGGTGGCCTTGCTGAGTAATTAGTAAGGAAAGAATAATAAACAATACAGACAAGATCCCTGTTCTCATGGAATTTACTATATATTGTCTAGATTGGATAAAGGGAGAATAAATGAGTAAATTAAACATAAGTTACAGATACTGATGACTCATAAATCTAAGAAAATAGAATATGCATGAAAGAATGGCATACATCAGGATAAGGGTATAGTTATACTACAGATAATATGATCAGAAAAGATCTCTCCAAAGAATGTATCTTTGGACTGAAACTACTAAATAAGTAGGATCCAGCCATATGGAGATCTACATGAAAAAGATCCAGGCAGGGGAAAGAACAACCACAAAGTTCATGAAGTAAGAATAAGGTTGGGATATTCATGTTCTAAGAACTGACAGAAAATCAGTGTGGCTAGAATAGAGTAAATGGGAGGAAAGTTGCACAAACTGAGAATAAAATTGTTATGGACTGAATGAATGTGTCCCCTCCAAATTCATACATTGATATCCTAACCTTCAATGTGGTATTATTAGGAGATGGGGCCTCAAGAGGTCTTTTGTAAAGGACTTTCATTTAGCATAATGTTTTGAAGGCATATCTATGTTGTAGGATGTATCAGTACTTCATTTCCTTTTATGGTCAAGTAATATTTCATTATATGGCATATCACATTTGTTTATCCATTCATTGGTTGATGGGCATTTGGGTTGTTTTCATCTGTTGACTATTATGAACATGTTGCTATCAGCATTCTTGTGCAAGTTGTTGTGTGGACATGTGTTTTCATTTCTCTATGAGTGCAATTGCTGGGTCATATGGTAATTTTATGTTTAATTGTTGGAAAAACTGCTAGACGGTTTTCAAAGCAGCTAGCTATACTAGTTTATATTCCCACAAGGAGTATGAGATTTCTAAGTTTTTCCACATCCTCACCAACACTTTTTGTTATCTTTTTTATTCTAGCCACCTTAGAACATGTAAACAGGATTTCATTGTGGTTTTGATTTTTAATAAGCATTTCCCTGATGAAAAATGATATGGAGTAACTTTTCATGTGCTTATTTTCCATTTCCATATCTTCCTTGGAGAATCATCTATTCAGATCCTTTGCCCATTTTTAATGTGCTACTCATCTTTTTATTATAAAAGATCTTTATAAATTTGGATACAAGTCTCTTACCAAATATGTGATTTGCAAATATTTTCTCCCATTATGGGGGTTGTCTTTTCATGTTGTCCTTTAGAACAAAAACATTTTTAATATTGAAGAAGTTCATATTATTGATTTTTTATTTTCTTGCTCATGCTGTATCATATCTAAAAACCCTTTTCCCAAATCTAAAGTCATGACGATTTACTCCTATGTTTTATCCTTGTTTATCTGTTTGTTTTTTGTTTTGTTTTATTTTTGGTTTTGGGGTTTTGTTGTTATTGTTGTTTTGTTTTTGTTTTGTGGTGCTGAAACCTGGAATCGAATCCTATGTTTTATTCTAAGAGCTTTATATGTTAGCTCTAACATTTAGTTCTGTAATCCATTTTCAGTTAATTTTTGTGTATGGTGTAGAATAAGGATATAATGTCATTATTTTGCATGTGGTTATATAGTTGTCCCTGTACTATTTACTGAAAAGATTTTTCTTTCTACCACTGAATGGTGTTGGCACCCTTATCAAAAAATCATTTGGCTACTTTTCCAAAGAAGACATACAGATGGCTAACAGACACATGAAAAGATGCTCAATGTCACTCATCACCAGGAAAATACAAATCAAAAGTGCAATGAGATACCACTTCACACTTGTCAGAATGGCTAAAATTAACAACTCAGGAAACAACAGATGTTGGCGAGGATGCAGAAAAAGAGGAACCCTTTTGCACTGCTGGTGGGAATGCAAACTGGTGCAGCCACTCTGGAAAACAGTATGGAGGTTCCTCAAAAAAATTAAAAATAGAATTGCCCTACAACTCAGCAATTACACTACTAGGTATTTATCCAAAGGGTATAAAAATGCTGATTCTAAGGGGCACATGCACCCTGATGTTTATAGCAGCACTATTAATAACAACAAATTATGCAAAGAGCCCAAATGTCCATCAAGTGACGAAATGATAAAGATATGGTGTGTGTGTGTGTGTATATATGTATGTGTGTGTGTGTGTGTGTGTGTGTATATATATATATATATATATATATATATATATATATATATAATGGAATACTACTCGGCAATCAAAGGGAATGAAATCTTGCCATTTGCAACAATGTGGGTGGACCTAGAGGGTATTATGCTAAGTGAAATAAGTCAGAGTAAGACAAATATCATATGATTTCATTCATATGTGGAATGTAAGAAATACAAAAGATGAACAGAGGGGGAAGGAAGGAAAAATAAGATAAAAACAGAAAGGGAGGCAAACCATAAGAGCCTCTTAAATACAGAGAACAAACTGAGGGTTGCAGGAGGGGGGTGGGTGGGGAGATGGGTTAAATGGGTGATGGGCATTAAGGAGGGCACTTTTCCAGATGAGTACTGGGTGTCATATGTAAGACATGAATTACTGGGTTCTACTCTTGAAACCAAGACTACACTGTATATTTACTAACTTGAATTTAAAAAACAAACAAAAAAACACAACACTAGGCCTCAGGGATTCAGAAGCAAAGTCGTGCCATGCATAGCAGAGAATGACTGTGATGGCTAATTTTGCATCACCTTGCCTGGGCCATGAGGTGTCCAGATATCTGGTCAAACATTATTCACGATGTTTCTATAAGGGTGTTTTTGGATAAGATTAACATTTAAGTTGGTAAACTGATGAAAGCAAATTGTTCCCCCTAATATTGGTGGGCCCCATCTAATCAGTTAATGGCCTGGCTAGAATGAAAAAACTGATCCTCCCCTGAGTAAGAGAGAGTTCTTCCTCCCTGGCTGCCTTTGAACTGGTACATCACCTTTTTTCCTGACTTCAGGCTTGAACTGAAACATTGGCTCTTCCTGGGTCTTGAGCCTGCCAGCCTTTGGACTAGAACTACACCATTATCTCTCCTGGTTCTCAAGCCTTTGGACTAGACTTGGACTTACACTGTCAGTCCTCTTGGATCTCCAGCTTTCCTACTCACCTTGCAGAACTTGGGTATTGCCCACCTCCATAGTCATGTAAGTCAATTCCTCATAATAAATCTCTTTCTATGTGTAAATATAAAAAAATCAGTCGGCCATAGATATGTGGTTTTCTTTCTGGACTTTCAACCCTATTTTATTGATCTCTGAGACTAACCTTTATCAGCACCATATTGCCTTGATGATTCTCTTCTACTAAGTTTTTAAATAGGTAAGTGAAGCTTCTTGCAAGTTGGAGATTGTTAATATTCCCTACTGTTTATTTCCTGTTTGTCTTATTTGTTTTTATTAATTATTCCTTCTACCATGGCCCAATTTATTTAATTCTTGTGTTGCAAAATTAGCTCATTAATTTTTAATAAGTTTCCTTTCAAGTATACATATATAGATCTAGACTGCAAGTATTGATTTACAGGTTTCCAGCAAGGTGGGTTTTTTTTTCAGTTCTCAATATTTAGTAAATTCTGAATTTTTCATTAAATAATGAAAACAGAGTTTACAGCTTCAAAATTAATAAAGTAAAAATAGACTACTATAAATATTTCATGAATCCAAAGGAAGGAAAAGAAAAAATATGAAAGGATGTAGAAAAGACAAATAGAAAAAAAGGGAGAAGATTTAAACCAAAAGATATCAGTAACTACATTAAATGTACATAGATTAGGGGCGCTAGGTGGCTCAGTCCATTAAGTATCCGAGTCCTGATATCTCAAGGCTCATGGGTTCGAGCTCTGCATCGGGCTCTACACTGACAGTGCTGAGCCTGCTTGGGGTTCTTTCTCTCTCCTTCTCTGTCTGCCCCTCTCATGTGCTGTCTCTCTCTCTCCCTCAAAATAAATAAAAAATAAACTTAAAAAAATGTACATAGATCAGCTGCTCCAAATAATGAGAAAAGAAGGGTCAGACTATAAAATTACATGTAACTACGCACTACCTTCAAAGACATACCCAAAGAAAGCAGAAGCAAATAATAAACACAAGAGCTGAAATTAATAACATAGAAAATAAACAACATAGATCACAAAGCCAACATTTGGTTCTTTTGAGATATTCATGAAAATGACAATCTACTTGAGAGTCTTCTGAAGTCAAAAAAATTAAAGTACAAAGAAAGAATATCAGGAATGTAAGTGGGTAATATAGTACATGTGTGTTACAGATTTTACAAAGGAAAAAATACAGAAAGTGTTTTTAAATAAATTTTAAATTTTAGGGGCACCTGGGTAGCTCAGTCTGTTAAGTGCCCAACTTTGGCTCAGGTCATGATCTCACAGCTAGCTCATGAGTTGAAGCGCCGTGTAGGACTCTGGGCTGATAGCTTGGAGCCTGGAGCCTGCTTCAGATTCTGTGTGTGTGTATGTGTGTCTCTCTCTCTGTGCCCCTCCCCCACTCATGATCTGTCTCTCTGTCTCTCAAAAATGAATAAAACTTCAAAAATTTTTAATAAACAAATTTTAAATTTTAGAAAATCACAATCCTCTAGAAAAATATAACATCAAAATAGATTCACAGAAAAAATAGAAATGTATACAAACATTTTTACATTATAGAAATTGACAATGCTCACTACTCTTACCATGAAGAAAGTTGAAATCCAAAAGAATTTCAATAGGTGTTCTGATAAACATTCTAGAAAAAAATAATTTCAATTCTATATAAACTCTTCAGGAAACAGAAAAAGAGGAAACACTAGTCAATTGTTATTTTTTTAATCTTCCTCATTTCAAGACAGGAAAGAACAGTATAAGATAATTAGAGGCATTCTTACCATGGAAAATAGATGATAAACATAATATAAGCAAAATGAATCCAGCATAAAAAGCTAAGTTTATGTCAAAGTTATTTTGTACAACAAAATTAATAAAATTAATCTTGCAAAAAAATTAAATAAACGGTCTCTTATAATTTCAAAGATCATTCATGAGTTTAAAGAACCTTCAGTAGGTTGACTCTTAGTTTTGTTGACTGTTTTCTTCGCTGTGCAGAAGCTTCTTATTTTAATATAATCCCAAGAGTTTATTTTTGCTTTTGTTTCCCTTGCTTCAGGAGTAATATCTAGAAAGAAGTTTCTATGGCCTATGTCACAGAAGTTACTGCCTGTGTTCTCTTCTAGGATATTTATTGTTTCAGGTGTCACATTTAGGTCTGTAATCCATTTTCAATTTATTTTTGTGTATAGTATAAGAAAATGGTCCAGTTTTATTCTTTTCCATGTTGATGTCTACTCATATATGAAATTTAAGAAACAAAACAAACAAGCAAAGGGAAAAGAATAAGAGAGAGAGAGAGAGAGAGAGAGAGAGAGAGAGAGAGAGAGAGAGATCCTGAAGACTCTTAATTATAGAGAACAAACTTATGGTTACCAGAAGGAGGTGGGTGGAGAGATGGGTGAAACTGGTGATGAGGATTAAGAAGGTGTGATGAGCACCAGGTGATATATGGAAGTGTTGAATCACTATATCGTACACCTGAAACTAATATTACACTGTATGCTAATTAAATGGAATTAAAATAAATACTCGGGGCACCTGGGTGGCTCAGTAGGTTAGGCATCTGACTTTTGATTTCAACTCAGACCATGATCTCACAGTTTGTGGGATCAAACCCCACACTGGGCTCTGTGCTGGGAGTCAACAGCCTGCTTGGGATTCTCTCTCTCCCTCTCTCTGTCCTTTCCCCACTCACTAGCTCTCTTGTTCTCTCAAATAGAGATACACATTTATAAATAAATTAATTAATTAATCCTAAAAATTTTAAAAATAAAAAACCTTCAGCAAATCTTACCAAAGTAGACATAGAAACTATTAGTTGAAATGTAGATATCTATCATACAGTAACATCATAGTTATTATTGAGATAACTAAAGATTTAATTTAAAATTAGGCACAAGACAAGGATACCCTTTGTCACCATTTCTTTTGATTATTGCACTAGAGATCTTAGCCAATGCAGAAACCAAGAAGTTGAACTATCAAAATGCCTCAGGATTAGAAAGAAAAAAAAACAACAACAACAGAGCTTCTGCTATTTATATACGATGTGTTGTGTACAGAGAAAAATACTAAATAATATACAGGAAATTGCTAGAATTTGTAAGAGAGTTTAATAGGATTTCTAGATAAAAATAAAAATAAATTGCATTTTTATATAATAGCAGCAAACAGAAAATGATATTAAAAGAGATAAACCCTTCCAGATAGCACCAAAAGGCTGAAGTAGAAATAAATCCAACATGTGCCAAGTCTCTACAGACAATATTATACTTTTTCAGAGACCTTCAAGAAATAAAAAATGAATAGAGATATATTCCATGTTTATAAATTGGACGTCTTATTATTGAAAAGATATTAATTCTCTAAAGTTTAATTTACAGAGTAAGCAAAACCTAAGTAAAATACCAAAGATTTTGTTTTGGACCTGAAGATCTTATCCAAAAATTTCTACAGAATTACAAAAGCCCAAGAATAACCACCACACATTTAAAGAATAAGATAAATGTGGGAAGACTCATTCTACTGAATATTTAGATTTCTGATAAACCTTATTCAGCTAGAGTAAGATGGTGCAGTATTAACATGGAGATCAACAAATGGACCAAGAGAAGAGCATAGAGATGCAAAACACAGACCAAAACATATATTAAAATAAAATCATATAATACACACACACACACACACACACACACACACACACACACACACACACACTTGCCACACTCTGCATCTCAGAGGTATCGCAACAAATCGACAAAGAAATAACAAACTTTTGAATTAAAAATGGTGAGCAGTAGGTTATCCATAAGGAAAATAGTAATTAAAATTAGATCATACCATCAACAAAATTATTTCCAAATGGATTAATGACCTAAATGTGAAATGTTCAAATATATTTTAACAGACAATATAGGAGGATATCTTTATGCCACAAAGTAGAAAGGTATTTTTAGGATGAAGAAAGTACAAGTTTTAAAGGAAAAGATTGATGTATTTGCTCATATTAAATTAAGAAATATTTTCCACCAAAAGAAAACATAAAGATAATTAAGACAAGCCATGCCACAGAGTTTTAAAATACTGTTGCAACATATAAAACCAATAAAGAACTGCCATTCAAAAAATGAAAAGAACTCTTATAAAGAAGAGAAAAAGAGACAACCTGATAGAAAAATGGCAAAAAATTTCAACATACCCTTGGAAAAACAGCAAATCCCCCAAATCAATAACTATATTTAAGATTACAACCTCACCAGTAATAATGAAAACTAAAATTCATACCATAATGAGTTACTACTATACACCCATTAGATAAGAAATATTAAAATAAGTGATAACAACTAATGTCAAGGAATTTAAATATGCAAGACTTACCACTACTGTTGGAAGTATGAACTGATTTGACCACTTTTATTATCTTGTGGTTTAAAGATATATTTTCCCTATAACCCAGCATTCCATTGCCTAGAGAAATGTGTTCTCTGCACCAGGATGTGTATGTGTGTATATATACGTATGTGTATGTGTGTGTGTGTGTGTGTGTGTGTGTGCGCGTGTGTGTGTGTGTGTGTGTGTGTATATATATATATATGGCGGCATTATTCATGACAGCCACAACTTGAAAAGAACACAAATTGAAAATAACACACTCTGCACAGTGAAGGAAATAGTCAACAAAACTAAAAGGCAACCGATGAAATGGGAGAAGATATTTGTAAATGACATATTGGATAAAGAGTTACTATCTAAAATATATAAAGAATTTGTCAAACTCAACACCCAAAAAATGAGTATTTCAGTTTTAAAATGAGCAGAAGATATGATTAGACATTTTCCAAAGAAGACATCCAGATGGCTAACAGAAACATGAAAAGATGCTCAATATCACTCATCATCAGGGAAATACATATCAAAATTACAATGAGCTATCACTCCACACCTGTCAGAATGGCTAAAATTAACAACTCAGGAAACAACAGGTGTTGGTGAGAATGTGGAGAAAGGGGAACCTTCTTACATTATTAGTGGGAATGCAAACTGGTGTAGCCACGGTGGAAAACAGTATGGAGGTTCCTCAAAAAATTAAAAATAAAACTACCCTATGATTCCATCAATTGCACTACTAGGTATTTATAGAAAGGATACAAAAATACTGATTCAAAGGGATATATGTACTCCAATGTTTATATAAGCATTACCAACAAAAGCCAAATTATGGAAAGACTCCAAGTGTCCATCAATTAATGGATAAAGAAGTGGTACAGACACACACACTGGAATATTACTCAGCCATAAAAAATACTGAAATATTGCCATTTGCAACAACACCTATGGAGCTAGAGAATATCATGCTAAGCGAAATAATCAGAGAAAGACAAATACCATATGATTTCACACATATGTGGAATTTAAGAAACAAAACAGATGAATATAGTGAGGAAAAAAAGAGAGACAAACCAGGAAACAGATCCTTAAGTATAGAGAACAAACTATGGAGGTCAGTGGGTGGACGAATTAAATACGTGATGGGGATTAAGGAGGGCACTTGTGATGAGCACTGGGTGTTGTATGTAAGCGATGAATCAGTTACTACATTCTACGCCTGAAACTATTATTATACTATATTTTAACTAAATGGAATTTAAATAAAAACTTGAAAAAAAAGGAAATAACACAAACATCCATCAGCATTATAGAAATGCACACATAAGTAGTAAATCTACAAAGTAAAACAATGAATGGATTAACATAAAAGTTATGTGAGTTGTTATTGCTTGAGCTAAGAGATAATTCTGTAATGATGCAAGGCATAGAGGGAATTTTTGGGTGTTGGCAATATTCTATTTCTTGGCCTGTGTGATAGTATCATTCACTTTTGCTTCATAATTATTCATTAATTTTTCTAATGTTTATTTTTGAGACAGAAACAGAGCACGAGTGGGGGAGGGGCAGAGAGAGAGGGAGACACAGAATCTGAAGCAGGCTCCTGGCTCTGAGCTGTCAGCACATAGCCCAATACAGGGCTCAAACCCACAAATCATGAGATCATGACCTGAGTCGAAGTCGGACACTTAACCAAGTGAGCCACCCAGGCACCCGAATAATTATTCATTAAATGCACATATATTGTATTCATCTTCTGTGTAAACTCACCAAACTAATCAACTATTGTACCTACTGCCTAGGATCTAAAGTACACAAGAATCCTGCTACAGAAGAATTCTTATGTCTCCACAGTGACACTTATTAGCTGCAATAGCTAAGTCACTAGGATGACTGCCTTTCCAAATTTCCAAATTCCGAAACTCACATAAATGCATTGACATGTGGAACTTCTTTCACATCAGGTTCCCAAGATGAGAGAGCATCTGAGACTGTTTTTAAACTTTCTGGCCTGCAGTTTAAGAAAGCACACTAGAAAGTAGACCAAATAGATGGTGAATGCCAACCCACTTATTCCACCGTAGGAGTGATCTTGGATGAATCAATTACAATACCACCTGAACTCTCCAAATGTCTTTAGTCCTTTACGATTGGTAAGAAATGGGTTTGTTGATGAGATAACTAATCGTCTTTCCCCTTGTCAATAAGCATTATGGTGACACACTTAAGTGTGTCAAACTCCCACCTGTTAAATGTTATTTTCAAACTGACTTCATTAAGGTGATCTTGCCCTTAAAGCAATGATTTTTCTTGCTTTTTTCAGAGCCTTTAAGTCCTAGACCCAATTTTATTATTTATATATACCCATAATTCCCAATACTCCTATCAGTAGCCAGTCTCCCCATTAAGCACCTGTAAGAGGTGTTCTGAGACATTTACTCAAAGGAAAAACACACACACACACACACACACACACACTCTCACTGGAAAAAAGAATCTGTATTCTGAGGCACTTGGGTGGCTCAGTTGGTTAGGCATCTGACTCTTGATTTAGGCTCAGGCCATGATCTCATGGTTCATAAGATCAAGTCCCATGTTGGGATCTGTGCTGACAGTGTGGAGCCTGCTTAGGATCCTCTCTCTCTCTCCCTCTCTCTCTGCCCCTACCCCACTCACAGTCTCTCTAAATAAATAAATAAACCTTAAAAAAAGAGTTTGTATTCTTAGGTTTAGTATTCCTAAGGGTATCAAATAATATTCACTTCTTCCTTAAATCTAACACAAAAAAATTCTTGACTCTATGCCCTGCCAGCTTCTGAATCCTACATTTTGGGACATGATTAATTAATAAATAATAGTTTCTTCTTAAATGTCCTATAATACAATACATACATACACATAGCCTAATTTTCTCAGTGTTTTAAAACATATCAATTGACTAAGCCTATTAACTTGGATATTATGTTAACATGATGCCAGATTTCCCACTATGGAACCATAAACCACTGATCTCTGATGCTTCAGTCATACTGAAAATCTCCATAAACTCTAGGGTTCTATACGTATCATTCTCCTTTTGCACAGCTCCTACCCTGCATGCAGGAAAAATAATATTTTTACTTATAATATGTAACTTCTCTTTAAACTTCCCTACCCTTCCTAGATTACTTGAGATTTTATAAATTCAAAGCTGCCCACAAGGTGGAGTCAAATCTTACCTTGATATGTGATTAGGTATTAAAATCAGTGGAAAATATTTAAGTGAATAAGTTAAAATTACCCTCAAAAACTTCTTAAATCATAACATACAGTGTCCACTATATAACTTTTATCAGTTTCTCTAAAGCTTCTTTAATCTCCCTTGCCCATCCTCTCTATTAATTATTCAATGAATTACTTGAGAATGGCAAAGAATCATGAATTCCTATGCATTCTCCTTCTCCTCAGATACCTACATCTGTCTTTTCACTGTCTAGTTTCAAGACAGGTTTCAAATGTACCTGCAACCAAATATTATATCAACTGCAATGTCCCTACCAATTTTGCCCTATCTTTCAGGGATCCTTCCCCTTTTCATAAACAATATAATTTACCTTTTGTCTTCTCTAAACTCCTTCCCTCTGTTTCAAACTTGGCCTAATAACAGCTACTCAAAATTTCCTATGGGAAACTAATAAACTCGCAAGAAACCATTATCCTAGGCATTCATGTTAAACCATGCATTCGCAAACTTGACACTCAGCCAAGTGCTTCCATGCCAAGATTACTACTTTTCTCATGAAACCCTCCTGCTAAAGAAAAGTACTGATTGCATCATTTGCAGAAGCTTTGAGCACTCCCCTTCCTCAGCAACAATCTGGTAAATAATTTAGATGAATGGTGGAGTGTTTCCTGGTTGATTTTTATGTTATTCTTAGATGGTAGTACAGCCATATGTTATGTCATAGCACAACAATATCAGACAAACCCACAAGTATGTAAATCCTCATTTACATAGATTTCAATGTTTACATGAGTTTGAAAGTGTGTTACTAGAAGAAAACCCTACTTCTCAATACAAAACAGTAGAGAAGAGTGGATGGCACAGATAACGTTCTTTCCTCTTTTCCATTTAAAGTTGATTCAGGTTTTAGCTTAAATGTGCATCCCTATAGGTTCTCCCTAACTTTCCTCTTCTTCCATCATGATCTTGGTTTCTTTAATCCCCTTCCCATTCTCCAAGGTTTTGACTATCAACCAGTAGGTTCCTTTCATCTTTCTTCTCATGAAGCTAGGTATGTAGATAGGCTGACTGTGGGAAAAGTCAGGTATCTTAAAGGTCCTCTAGAAATGTCTTTAGATCTCTCAGTTAATATCTACAACCAAAATTTTCCTGCAAATTTTAACAGCCTTTATTTGATGTTATGATAAAAGAAATTTTCTCTTTTCTCAATTATTTAAGGGTCTCTTTTAGGAAGAGGAAATAAGAAAGAAAGAAGAGTTTAAGGAGGAAGCAAATCTTGTCTCATTACATAAAACTGAAAAGACAGAAGAAAACCACATGACATTTTTTCTTGAGGAGGTGATGACAAACCCTGTAGTATTCTAATGAGAAAAGTGGAAACAAACAAAAAAAATTAACAGAGGTCATTTACCATCATTGTGGTGATCTGACTTCTCTTGTGTCTTAAATTTGGGCACCTAAAGCCATTCAGGAACTGTCTTCTTGGTGTTCTTGAAACAGATTGTAGAAAATATAGACCTTTCTCCAATTTATTAGCCAGTTATTAAGCACAATTTAAAGACCGTGTTTCAAATAAATCAAGGCACTATAGTCTCTAAACTTTAAACATTCCTTCAGTTCCATTAGTATTCATTTCCAAAGATACTTTTTTAAAGTCCACAATGCTGTATTTTCCACATAAACTATATGTTACATTAAAATGAAAGCATGGGGGAGTGCTAATTGGGCCAAGATCCTCTCATGTTATAACATATATGTCATAAAAATAATTTAGATAACCACAATGCCATGTTTACTATCAGATTATATGTCTGTTAGTAAATAAACACCAAAGGACCAGGTTATTATATGTGGTATGACTGAGAAATTCAAACTTGATAAATTAAAAAAAATTAAAATATTTAATTTTTTCAGTAACTACTATAAGGGAATTTAATTCCATTCTAGTCTCTACCAAAAACATTTCAATTACTTATAATTTTAAACAATTCATTTAAGTAAATATACAGACACTTCATGTGCTATAATTATTATGCTGTTATTATTATTTGGGAACTACTTATTCAAGGCAACCATACATGCTCTTCTCTAAGTCCCTATTCTATTTGATTTTAAACCTAAATTTAAAATTAAAAAAAGACAAAGCAGAGACCCTACTCTTTTCATTACAGGCATAATTGGTTGCTCATTGGTAGTCAAGAGATGATCCTCATCTTGTCCCTCTGATATCAGTGGTCTCTAATAACACAGGATGTGTTTGTTCTGTGGCTTCACCATGGGAAGAATTTATGGTTCATCCTCATTCTTGCCTCATTGACCCCAGAAGACCCCCAAAGTGGAAGCCATATCTTACTTTAGCCACTGTTAGCAAAAACCCCTTCCAACTCTTTTCTGGTATGGGTTCTATAACACTGAGTCCTCTGGTTTTTTTTTTTTTTTTTTTTTTTTTTAATTTTGAGGGAGGAGGGGCAGAGAGAGAGGGAGAGAGAGACTCTCAAGCAGGCTCCAGTTTCAGCACAGAGCCCAACAGGGGGCTCGATCCCACCCTGAGAGATCAAAACCAGAGCCAATATCAAGAGTCAGACACTTAACCAACAGATCCACCCAGGCATCCCACACTGAGTCCTCTTTTAAGCTCTCTGAGAGTGACAGTGACACTGAAGGGTTGGGACTTCTACCATCTCTTCTCCAAAAACACTGTTTTTTCTGCCAGATCTAAATTTCTGTTAATCCCACCCAGTGATCTGTTTATATTAATCTCAAGCACTGTAGCTTTCATCTCTAGAAGTTCATTTTTTTTCTATTTTCCATATTTCTGTGTAACTTTTTGAACATGAGGTAAAATTATAATAGCTATTTTGATTTCTTTGTCTTCTAATTCTAACATTTGGGTCAGTCCTGGGTGACTTTCAATTGGTTGTTCTCATCTTTCCTGTCTCTTTGTATTCCTGGTAATCTTTGATTAGATGCCATAAATTACTAATTTTACCTTGTGGTGGTGATGAATATTTTTCTATTTCTTTAAAGATTGGTGAGTTTTGTTTTGGAACACAGTTAAGTTACTTAGAAAGGTTTTCATCTTTTTACGTCTTGTCTTTAAATTTTGTTTTGCTCTTAAAAACTTCACTGAGGGGCGCCTGGGTGGCTCAGTCGGTTGAGCGTCTGACTTCGGCTCAGGTCACAATCTGGCAGTCCATGAGTTCGAGCTCCACGTGGGGCTCTGGGCTGACGGCTCAGAGCCTGGAGCCTGCTTCCGATTCTGTGTCTCCCTCTCTCTCTGCCCCTCCCCCGTTCATGCTCTGCCTCTCTCTGTCTCAAAAATAAATAAACGTTAAAAAAAATTTAAAAAAAACCGTCATTGAGTGTTTTTTTATATCTATTTTTTAGATGATGAAAATTGACTTCCCAGAGAAAATGTAAAAGCCATATACCTGGATGTGAACAGGTCCTCAAAAATTATCACATAATTTGATTCATATCCCTCTGATTCTAAACATACCATGGTGCCACTCTTCATGAATTTCCTCTGTTTTTTTTTAAGTTTAGCTCCACATCCAATATGGGGCTTGCACTCATGACCCCAAGATCAAGCATCCCATGCTCTACCAACTAAGCCAGCCAAGTGCCCCAAATTTCCTGTTTTAATTAACTCACTTATTAGCCAGATGAACAGTCCCTCAAAAATATCTTACATATAAAATTAAAATACTGTACTGAAATAAAAAAAATAATTTTCTTGCCACTAACTCTAACAAACTTACTACTCTAACCCAGGATTTTCACTTAACACTAACTAAATATTGGTTATCATATGTAAGAATACACAAAAGTTATGTTGAAAAAAATCCATTCTTATATATTAAATTATAAAAAAATTTTCACTATACCAGGAATAGCCAGACATATTCTAAAATATTTATTTGCAGTAATGTCTAGAATACATATTATCCATTAATAATTAATAAAGCCAAGAACTGACTGCACCACTGATCAAGAAGTGTAATTTTAAAGCTCCTGCCTCAGAGATTATGCTAATTTTCATGTTCACATTTCATTTAGTTTAATTCAGAAAGAAATGTTTTTATTTTCCTCTTTGTAACTAGAAGAATCCCCAATCTGTATTCAAAACAGTAACAGTAAAAAACAAAGGCCCACTTCATATAAAGCCAGAAACTGTAAAACAACACACATTCATAGTATACATATATAACTTCCCTACTGTTGTTTGTAAAATATTATTACAGAGAAAACAATGACTTATGTGGTACTTATTCATGAGTAAGTTCTAACAGATAGTTCTCACTCCTCATTTTTGTCACCCAGCATGTGAACACCGTACATAAGTTACGTAAATCTCCATCTTATGAGGAAGAACATGTCCTCATTATAGAGAATGAAAATGCCAGCTACTTGATCTCTGAGTATTCCTTAAAGCTATGGGCCAGCATATGACCTTGCCTCCACCAGTTATATCCACTCTGGAGATTGGACTGGAAGCTATTTACAAAAAGGAAAGACTGGTTAGAATATATTCTAGAAATGGGAAGCAGAAACTACTTTCAGCATCCAGAAGAAGCTTAATAGAGATTCACAGGACAATATTTAGCATCCCATATCACTGATATTTGTAGTTCCAGCTGCAGTGTCTTGCAGTAAGTTGTTTCCTAGACCAATTGTACAGTGTGAATCCTGGGCATAATGTTCAGCTTTTAAACTGTAATCTTGGTTCTTGAACCTTCCAGAGATTACATAAAGTTCCCAATATCTCTCTAATAGTTTATTTTCTTCTTAAGCCAGAATAAGTCATAGTTGCTCTAATGTAAAAATTAATACCAAGAGATGGGGTGCCTGGGAGGCTCAGTCAGTTGAGTGTCTTGACTTCAGCTCAGGTCAGATCTCAGGTTGTGATCTCACAGTTCATGAGTTCAAGCCCCCCATCAGGCTACATGCTGACAGCTCAGAGCCTGGGGCCTGCTTCAGATTCTGTGTCTTGCTCTCTCTCTGCCCCTCCCCCACTAGCATTCTGTCTGTCTGTCTGTCTCTCTCTCTCTCTCAAAAATAAATAAACATTAAAAAAATTTTAATTAACACCAGGAGAGATCAGAAACAACAGATCATTGAAGAAATAGGGAAAATTGCTACCATGTATCTAGCCTGGTTGGCACTGAAAGCAATAAATCTCCATTTGGCAGTAAGGAACAAGACTCTGGAATCCCACAGCACAGAATGAGAAAGTAATTTAAAAAAATTATGCTTGGAATCTCCAAGGATTTAGTGCCCATTAATGACCTGAGAGGGAAAGTCAAGTATTAACTCACTTAAAAAAGTATGAAGGTCAAGAGTACTCCAAATTCATAGGGTGGCATGGTTGCTTCTAGAGGCACTGGGAGATTATCCTTTCTCCATTGTATATTCTTGGCCCTTGTGTCAAAGATCAACTGATTATGTATGTGTGGATTTATTTCTGTATTCTCTATTCTGTCAGGTCTATATGATTTTCCCTAGTCAGGTTTGCTAATGGACAATAAATCACAGGAGACTTTAAGGATAATTTACTTTTTGCCACTACCATACTGTTTTGAGTACTGTAGCTTTGTAATATATTTTGGAATCAGAAAATTCACAAATGGTGCTGAGAAAACTGGATATCTACATGTGAAAAAATAAAATTGGAAACTTCCTCATACCATACACAGAAATAAACTCAAATTGAATTAAAGACTTAAACATAAGACCTGAAACTGTAAAATTCCTAGAAGAAAACGTAGGCAAAAAGCTCCTTGGCATTCATCTTAGCAATGATTTCTTGGATATGACACCAAATGGACAGGCAACAAAGTGGAACTTTGCCAAAAAAAAAAGGCACATGTAGGAGTGCCTGGGTGGCTCAGCCAGTTAAGTGTCCAACTCTTGACTTCAGCTCAGGTCATGATATCATGGTTTGTGGATTGGAGCCCCACATCGGGCTCTATGCTGACAGCATGGAGCTTCCTTGGATTCTCTCTCCTCCCCTCACTCTGCCCCTCCCCTTCTCTCTTTCTCTCTCTCTCTCAAAATAAATAAATAAAATAATTTTAAAAATGTATTTTAAAAAATTTTTAATTAAAAAAAGGCAAGTGGAACTATATCAAACTGAAAAGCTTCCACACAGCAAAGGAAACAACAAAATGGAAATGCAACCTATGCAAATCATATATCTGATAAGAGGTTAATATCTAAAATATATAAAGAACTCCCATGACCTAATAGCAAAAAAATAAACATCTTGATTTAAAAATGGGCAAAGGACTTTAATAGACATTTCTCCAAAAAAAAAAAAAAAAAGGCCAATAGATATATGGAAAAGTGCTCAAGCTCACTAATCATCAGAGAATTGTAGATCTGAACTACTATGGGATGTCATCCCAAATATGTTAGGATGGTTATTATTTTAAAAAAAGATAAGACATGTTGATGAGGATGTCAAGAAACTGAAACTCTTATAAACTGTCGGTGGGAATGCACAATGGCACAGCTGTTATGGGAACAGTATGGAGTATCTTCAAAAAATTAAGAATAGAATTATCACATGATCCAGCCATCCCACTTCTGGATATCCTCAAATCCTGAAGATTTGAAATCAAGATCTCAAAGAGATAACTGCACTCACATGTTCACTGAAGCATTATTCACAATAGCCTTATATGGAAACAACCTAAATTTCCACTGACAGATAAATGGTTTAAAAAATGTGGTACGTACATACAATGAAATATTATTTGGCCTTCAAAAAAAGAAGGAAATCCGGCCATATGCAACAACATAGATAGATGTGCCTGGAAGATTTTATCCTAAGTGCAATAAGTCAATCATAGAAGGACAAATTCTACATGATTCCACTTATATGATAAGATATCTAAAACAAATGAACACACAGAAACAGAGACTAGAATGACAGTTGCCAGCGGCTGGTAGGAGGAGGAAATGGAGAGCTGTTCAATGAGTATATAGTTTCAGTTTTGTAAGATGATTAAGTTTTAGAGGTCTGTGTATAATATAGGACGTCTCTCTATTTCACACTATTGTATTATACACTTAAATTATTTTTTTAAATTTATTTTTGAAAGAGACAGAGACAGAGTGAGAATGAGGGAGGAACAGAGAGAGGGAGACAAAGAATCCAAAGCAGGCTCCAGGCTCCAATGTGTCACCACGGAGACCGATGCAGGGCTCGAGCTCAGGAACCACGAGATCATGACCTGAGCCAAAGTCAGATGCTTAACTGACTAAGCCACCCAGGCATCCCTATACATTTAAATTTTTAAGAAAGTAGATTTCATGTTCAATTTTCCTGTCACAAGGCAATACCAAAATATTATTGACTTTCTGTGAATGTGGTAAAAATGTTATTTCTCACACTCACACATTGAGATAGAAAAACACTCAACATTTAATTTTGAGGACTGCCTCATTATAAGAGTTAACTGGAATTATGGAACAGGGCACTGATGGAAAAAGAATTAGAAATTCTTTATAGTGGGAAAAGCATACAATAGTAGATTCTAATAACGAATAAGTGAATCTCCAACCCACGCTTATCTACTTTTGTAAGAAGTACATTTTACAGTATATGTTGTAAATATTTTTCACTATAGTTGGAGATATGTAATAACTTTGCCAAGAAGAGTTACCTAGAAAGTGGTAGCCAATTTTCCCATCCCAACCTCTTCATCCTTCAGTGTATTAACTCTTGGTACCTCCAACGCCACTATTGCCCACTGGTCAGGGTGGAGACTTATGAAGATGAGATAGATAATAAATGGCATTTTGGCTTAAGTATGCCTCACAGTCATATTAATAGGATCCCAAAATTCCATGGATATTTCATTAGTTTCATAGTATATCAGTCATTAAAGAGGAACACTCAGCCACAAGCAGAATCACCATCTTGGCTACATGCCTTAGGGAATAATGTTCATTATGAGGAAGGGCCCTATAGAAGCCCCTAGAGCTTCCTCTATCTACTATAATGTATCAAAGGCATGACTACATCTCTGGGAGAATCACAGTGATTAGTTTCACCAATGAAGATGTGACAGATTCAGGGTTGGTGATTTCTATCATATTCCTTTTTAACTAATTTCAGTTTGTCTAGTGCACAAGTCAAGGTATTCAGGAGTATAACAGAGGATTGTTACAAATTTGATCACCTAAAGACAGCAAATCAAAGTCATTGTTCTATATGTGGTCTTTTCACTAGAACAAATCAATAAGGATCTAGGAAACCTGCCTTGCTTTCTAAAGAATCAATAGCTATTGATTAGGCACATGCTTTTATTCTTTTACTCTAAAAAGCTGAGAACATCAGGACAATTTGCTTGCAACTCATAAGGCGACAGTATTACTTCACTGTCTTGCCTCAACTTTTTCACTCTGATACAGCTTAGCTCATAGAGACCTTGAACTTCTAAAATCACATTCAACTTCTATTTTGATGATATCGTGCTCAGAGAAACTAGAGATCAGCAAATAGACTTTACCCTAAGTATCTTGGCAAAACCCATGTGTGCCAGGAAGTCAGAGATAAAGTGCATGAGCCAAGTCCACTCCCTATGTTTTAGGAATCTCCCACTGTATGAGGCAAATCCACCTCCCACTATAGAAGCTAAAGATCCCAACTACATGTTTTCTCAGCTTCCTCTGAAACTAGGGCAGTAGCACAGGAACCAAATTCTATCAGTCTTGTGCACATAGCCCACATTTAGAATTAGACACTGCCAGTGAGTGAAAAACAGCAATTGCAGATTCTATTCTGGTCACATAAAAGAAGAGTAGTGGAAGCAACATCCATTTTCCAGAAGCAGCAGTATCTATCGTTCTGTGGTTGTGAGTTCAGCATTACAATCTACAGAGTAATCAGGTATTCCAACAGTAACAGCACTCATATTTTTACCAGGTGAGACTGCTAAATGAATTTTGACATTTCTCCTGGCTGGAAGTTCAGGCCCATGATTCTCTGATTCTCCAAGAAATTCTGTAAACTACTCTGTATCATTATGATGAATTTATTTTCTTCTTCAAGGTGTCAAAGTCAAATTAAGTTCCTTAAAACTAAGAGAACTATCTGATATACTCAGTTATTTCATGGACATATTCATTTGACCTTATCAGACCCTAGAGGAAGCTAGATAAATATGGACACAGACTTTGTTAGTGCATGCACTTTTGAGGGAAAATGTGATGAGTGTCACAGTACATACATGTGCAAGAAGCTATAAGAATACAGCTAAAAATTATTTTCTTAAACTCACTGTGATTTCTTCTTTAGTTTGTGGATTTAAGTAAAATGCTTAATTCCTGAACATTTGGATATATTTTTTAATGTTTTTATTATTTATTTTTGAGAGACAGAGAGAGAGAGAGAGAGAGCAAGTGAGGGGCAGAGAGAAAGGGGGACACAGAATCCAAAGCAAGCCCCAGGCTCCAAGCTGTCAGCACAGAGCCCAACACAGAGCTTGAACTCGTGAACTGTGAGACCAGGACCTAAGCCGAAGTCAGATGCTTAACTGACTGAGCCACCCAGATGCCCCTGGATATATTTTTAAATCATATTTGTTAATTGATTTCTAATTCAATATCTCAATGGTCAAAAACATATTTTATTGTATTTCAACCTACGAAATAGGTTGAGACTTATTTTAAGTACAACCACACATGAATTTTTGTAATATAATCTATATGTACATGAAAAAGTGTGATTCTGTCATTACTGAGCAGAATGTTTGTACACAGGTATCTTCCTCCCCATGCTTTTCACAAGTTTGTGCTGTAACACCTCAGTTTTACAAAAGACCTACATAGTATCTGTTTTCACTAAGTGAAAGAAATCCGAAAAGGATTTTCACTTCTACAGAAAAAAAAAAAATGCAAAAAGAGTACTCGGCAATTGTTTTGCATTGAGCTACCATAGAGGCAGTGTGCACCCAAGCAGCAAGAGTGGAACTGCCCAGCTCCTTCCCCACCCGCTGCCCAAACTACACTCACCTTTTCAGCATTAGGCTGCCATACCTTTGAACTGTGTCTGTGAGCATCTCTGCTTTATCTCAATTTATTTTGTGCATGCATTAGCAAGATGTGTCCTAAGGTATCAGAAAAGCCTAAGAGAGGTTTCTTTTGGGTCTGGGAATGCCCCAATATTCTTCCATCTTAATTGTTTCTTTACTTTATGCCATTTTGGCTTAGGAAAGATTTCACAAGAATATGCTACTTTTGGATAGTGGGAGAAACCTGTATTTCAATTTGATCAAGTTTGATGTTTATGTTTAAATCTTCTACAGGCTTTTGGCTGATTGTTCTACCTACTGCCGAAAAAGTTATGTTAAAATTTCACACTATAATTATGGATTTACATACTTTTTGCTAAACATATTTTTAGAGACATGATTTATACAGACTTATATTACACTGTTTTGGAAAATTGATCTTTTAGTCATCATGGAATATGAACAAATTCTATAGGTAAGCTATTTGAATTAATAAGATAATTTAACAAGATTGCTGACTATTTTCTAAAAATCAGTTGTATTTGTATAGACCAAGAGCAAATAGAAAATGAAATTCAGGATATGATACTCTTGACAGTAATATCTAAAAAATGAAATACATCAGAATAAATCTACAAAGAGATATGAAGAACTGTATGTATAAACCTGTGAAATGTTATTGAGAAAAATTAAAGAATACCTAAATAAAATAAGGGATATACCATATTCATGCACTGAGGGACTCAACTTATTGAAGAAGATAATACTCCATAAATCGATCTTAGTTTCAAAGCAAGCAAGGCCCATTAGTTTCTGTGTTTGTATTTGCGTTTGGCTGTTATATTTTTTCTGTGTTTGTTTGCTTATTTGTTTTTTATTTCTTTGTGCAAACTGACAATGGTTTTAGAAGCACTAGGAAATTTGTCCTCCTACAATTTATGATTGCTATTCTATTCCTAACTGATACCTGAAATTCATCCCACATTTAGGTATTTATTCTGTAGCTTTACTTTTTCTTTCCCCCTCTTGAATCTTTTTTTTTTTTTTCAACGTTTATTTATTTTTGGGACAGAGAGAGACAGAGCATGAACGGGGGAGGGGCAGAGAGAGAGGGAGACACAGAATCGGAAACAGGCTCCAGGCTCCGAGCCATCAGCCCAGAGCCTGACGCGGGGCTCGAACTCCCGGACCGCGAGATCGTGACCTGGCTGAAGTCGGACGCTTAACCGACTGCGCCACCCAGGCGCCCCCCCCCCCTTGAATCTTACTCCTCCCATTTCCCTCAAAGAAGCAGCACCTTAAGACTTCTGAACCATTTGTGTTTCAGTATGAGTGACTTTCAGATAAGTGTCCTAGAAGTAATTTTGGTAGGGAGAAGGATAGAACAGAGGCAAGAGGCACCTAAAAGAATAAAGACAAAGGAAAATGAATTCAATAAAGACAACCACAGACTCCAGAAAGAGAACCTTTTATCTATTTCTCAATCCTACTATAGCAATTCTGTTAATTAAAATTCAGAAAAGCAAATGAGTACAGTATTTCCGCTTTATCCATTTATTTTCTATTCCAGTATTAGCCACTGCCAATCAATTGGTCATCATGTGCTTAACCTAAAATTTTAATTTAAAATTGTCTTTTATGTTATTTTTAAGTTGAAATGTCATCCGGATTCCAAAACATGACATTCTGTTCTCTTTGGGACACAGGAAAAAATGTTTTGATATCTGGAACTATATAATTAATTGGCCAAATGGTGGAAAGAGAATTAAATTGGGAACAGAAATTTTAATACTTATTAATATCTAATATTTAACCATTTATCGTTGATAAATTGTTTAGCTCTGCAGGCTCATATTTTTCTCATTTGTAAAATGAAAGCACTAAAATATTTCATGAATTTGTTCACCTCCACACTTTTAAGAGTATATTACTTTTAATCAGATGGTCATTTTATGATTCACGAAAATCTTTCTAAGAATAAGACAGGGCTAAATGTGCGATGAGCATTAAGG
>NW_024420586.1:12534479-12558558 GCF_014898765.1 Herpailurus yagouaroundi
TGCGCTGAGCATTAAGGGGGGGGGGCACTTGGAAGAGCACCAGGTGTTGTACGTATGTAAGTGATGAATCACTAGGTTCTACTCCTGAAACCAATACGACACTGTATGTTAACTAACTTGTATTTAAATATATTAATTTTTTTAAAAAGACTGAGACAGGATAGTTTTAGATAACACTTTTCTTTCTTTAATGTTTACTTTTTTGAGAGAGCGAGAGCGAGAGCGAGAGAGAGCGAGAGAGAGAGAGAGAGAGAGAGCTGGGGAGGGGCAGCAAGAGAAAGGGAGCCAGAGGATCCAAAGTGGGCTCTGTGATGACAGCAGAGAGCCTGATGCAGGGCTCAAATTCACAAACCATGAGATCATGACCTAAGCCAAAATCAAATGCTTAACCTACTGAGCCACCAAGATGCCACAGTAACACCTTTTTTTTAATGATTCAAATGAACGTTTTCTTTAAAAATTCCAGTAAAGGATTAGAAAGATATATTTTTGCTAGAATGGTGATATCAGTAAAATGAAAAATTTCACTAGTCTTAGAGTTGAAAAGCAAATATTAATGCCAACATTATTATTTAGAAAATATATTTTATATCTCACAGTTTCAGTTCAGAAAATAATAATGTTTTAAATCATCTACAAATATTCAAAGGGCAAACAAATTATTCTGTGTATGAGCTATGATAACACAATACTTTGATTGCTTAAATATGATTTCCAATTCAAACTTCTCCCCCATTCTCTCCAAAAAAATATTAAAAACTTAGGTTTATTCCTTTGATCTAAATTAATTTACCAAAAGACATGTAAATTCTCTGTGCTAGATAATCTTTTAAAATATAACTCCCTTGTGCTAGAATGCCCTCACTTGACACAGGCAAATAAGTAGATGAATTATTAAAATGCCTGCTGTTTCTACAATCTGGTGGTTTTAGACATTATTTAGTCAATCTGTCAAAAGTTACTTAGACCAATGGTTTCATTTTTTAAAACATTTTTTAAAATTGTTTTAAGTTTATTTACTTTGACAGAGAAAGAGAGACAGAGAGAGTACATGAGTAGGGACAGAGAGAGAGGGAGAGAGAGGATCCCAAGCAGGCTCTGAACTTTCAGAACAGAGCCCACTGTGGGGCTCAAACTCATGAGCCATGAGATGATGACCTGAGCTGAAAGCAAGAGTTGGACGCCAAACAAACTGAGCCACCCAGGCACCCCAGACCAATGGTTTTAAATTATAGTACTTGGAATTTTGTCAAGGAGACTTATGGGCATATGAAAGAGGGGAGTGTACAAATTGTCAAAGCACCACTGATTTTTTATTTTGTAATTTTATTGCAACAAGACATAATTTTTTTTAAAAAAAGATGGGATATGTTGTTTTAAACATTTGGATATCAAACTTATGCATAAAAAATATTTTAAATGTAGAGGTTAACAAGGTAATAATAACTAATGCATACTGAACATGTACTAAATACTGGGTACTGTTTGAGTGCTTAAGATGCAGTAACTCATTTCATCCTAACATCAATCTAATTATCATTACCTTCATTTTACGAATGTAGAAATCAAGGCACAGAAAAACAAAAATAACTGTCCCAATTAGTAAATTAAGAAACTGTAATCAAACTCAGACTATTTAACTCCAGGGTGCTCACTCTTATACAAAACATTAATTCACTTTCTTAGGACCTCCTTAGGATAGGATAATGGGCACTCTTGGACGCTAGACAAAAGAGACAAAGTAGATTAAATGGAGCTCCTGATAAAAAAAAAAAGCAGTGATTCAAAACTGGCATTAAAAATATTCATCTGGGAGGCACCAGGGTGGCTCAGTCGGTTAAGTGTCCAGCTGTTGATTTAGGCTCAGGTCATGATCTCACGGTTCATGAATTCAAGCCCCACATTGGGCTATGCACTGACATCAAGGAGCCTGCTTGGGATTCTCTCTCTTTCCCTCTCCCTATGCCCCTCCACTGCTCTCTAAATAAATAAACAAATAAACTTTAGAAAAAATATTCATCTGGTAATGAATGTAAAATATATTAAATAATAGCAGAGCCTAGGTTTGAATATTTGGGCTCATTCATTTAACAAATATTCATTGAGCTAGTCACCATCTTGTAAGCTCGGACTACATTAATGTACAAAGCATATAGAAAAGTCTGCCCTCTTGAAGGAATGATTCCAAATGCATTCTGTGAGGCCAGAATTACTCTGTTACCAAAACTAGATAAAGATACTACAAATAAAGAAAACTACAGGCCAATATATCTGATGAACATAGGTGTAAAAAACCTTAACAAAATATTAGCAAACTGAATCCAACAATACAGTAAAAGAATCATTCAAGGGGTGCCTGGGTGGCTCAGTCAGGTAAGCATCTGACTTCGGCTCAGGTCATGATCTCAGGGTTCATGGGTTTGAGCCCCGTGTCGAGCTCTGTGCTCACAGCTCAGAGCCTGGAGCCTGCTTCAGATTCTGTCTCCCTCCCTCTCTCTCTGCCACTCCTCCACTCATGCCCTGTCTCTCTCTCTCTCAAAAATGAATAAACGTTTAAAAAAATTTTTTAAGACAATCATTCAAGTGGGATCAAGTGGGATTTACTCCTGGGATGCAAGGGTGGTTCAATATTTGCAAATCAATTAACATGATACATCACATTAATAAGAGAAAAGTTAAAAATTCTATGATCATCTCAATAGATGCAGAAAAAGTATTTGACAAGGTACAACATCCATTCATGACAAAAACACTCAACAAAGTATGTTTAGAGGGAACTTATCTCAACATAATAAAGGCCATACATGAAAAACCCACAACTAACATCATTCTCAGTGGTAAAAAAAAACTGAGGGCTTTTCCTGTAAGATCAGGAATGAGACAAGGATGTCCACTCTCAGCATTTTTATTCAACATAGTACTAGAAGTTCTAACCACAGAAATCAGACAAGAAAAAGAAATAAAAGGCATCCAAATTAGTAACGAAGAAGTAAAATTTTCAGTATTTGCAGATAACGTGATAGTACATATAGAAAACCCTAAATACACCACCAGAAAACCACTAGAACTGATAAATGGATTCAGGAAAGTCATAGGGTACAAAATCAATGCACAGAAATCTGTTGCATTTCTATGCACTAATAATGAAGTGGCATAAAGAGAAATTAAAAAAAAAACAATCCCATTTACAACTGCACCAAAAACATTAATAAAATACCTAGGAATAAGCTTAACTGAGGAGATGAAAAATTTAGACTTTGAAAACTATTAAAATGTCAATGAAAGAAATTGAAGATGACATAAACAGAAATATATCTCATGCTCATGGATTTGAGGATACTGTTAAAATATCCATACTACCCAAAGCAATCTGCAGATTTAATGCAATTTCTATCAAAATAAGAGCATTTTCTACAGAATTAAAAAAATAATAATCCTAAAATTTGTATGGAACCACAAAAGACCCTGAATAGCCATGGAAAACTTGAAAAAGAAGAACAAAGCTGGAGATTTCACAATCCCAGATTCCAAGATATACTACAAAGCTGTAGTAATCAAAACAACATGGTACTGGCACAAAAGTAGATACATAGATCATGGAACAGAATAGAAAGTCCAGAAATAAACCCATGCTTTAAGGTCAGTTAATCTACAACAAAGGGAACAAGAATATACAGTGAGAAAAAGACAGTCTCTTCAACAAATGATGCTGGGGAAACAGGACAGCTCCATGCAAAGGAACGACACTGGACCACTTTCTTACACCATACACAAATACAGAATAGATTAAAGACCTAAATTTGAGACTTGAAACTATAACATTCCTAGAAGAAAACATAGGAAGCAATTCTTTTGACATAAGCCATAGAAACATTTTCCTAGATTTGTCTCCTCTAGCAAGGGAAACAAAAGCAAAAATAAACTGTTGGGAGTACACCAAAAAATCTTTGTACAGCAAAGGAAACCATCAACAAAATAAAAAGGCAACCTACTGAATGGGAGGATGTATTTGCAAATGATATATATGATAAAGGGTTAATATTCAAATTATATAAAGAAGCTATACAACTCAAAACACAAAAAAAATAATAATCCAATTTATGAATGGTCAGAAGACATGAAGACATTTTTCCAAAGACATACAGATGGTCAAAAGACACATAAAAAGATGCTCAACATTACTCATCAGCTGGAAAATGCAAATCAAAACAACACTTAGATACCACCACAAACCTGTAAAATAAAAAAGACAAGAAATAACAAATGTTGGTGAAGATGTGGAGAAAAAGGAATTCTCATGCCCTATTGATGGGGATACAAACTGATGCAGCCACTGTGAAAACAATACAGAGGTTCCCCCCAAAATTAAAAATGCTATTACCATACAAGCCAGTAATTCTACTACTAGGTATTTACCCAAAGAAAATAGAAACACCAATTCAAAAAGATATATATGCACCATGATTTACAAAAGTCAAATTCTGTGTCTACCCATAGACGAATATCAAGAGGATATGGTGTGTGTGTGTGTGTGTGTGTGTGTGTGTAGATACGTATATATGGTATCTATAATGAAGTACTATTCAGCCATAAAAAAGAGTGAAATCTTGCCATTTGCAACATCAATGGACCCAGAGGATATAATACTAAGTGAAATAAGTCAGTCAGAGAAAAACAAATACCATATATCTTTCACTCATATGTGGAATTTAAGAAATAAAACATATGAACAGAAAAAACAAATACAAACAAACAGACAAAAAACAAGGCCTTAAATATAGAGAACAAACTGATAGTTACCAGAGGGAAGGTTGGTGGGGAGAAGGGTGAAATATGAAATAGGTAAAGGGGTAAGAATATACTTATTGTGATCAGAACTAAGTTATATATACAATCATTGAATAATTATACTATACATTTGAAACTATTATAACACGGTATGTTAATTATACTTAAATATAAAATAAAGTCTGCCACCTTGAACTCTAATGAACTCAGACTAGTTACCTGGATAAGGGCATGGCATAGGAGGGTAGCAATGAGCCTGCAGAGTAAAGAGTAAGTTAAAAAATATTCAAATAAGTTTAAGCATAGGTACAACAATGAAAAATCAGAAAAGGGGACAAGTTTTGGATAAAAAATGATTTTCAATAGCTGTCTCTGAAGGAAAAGCAAAACACCCATTTGTAAATACTTACACATCAGTGAGCAAAATAAAGCTGAAGCTATATAAATATGTAGTAAACCATATAAATACCAGAGCCATTTGTCATCGAGGCAATATCCAATCCAATGACAAGTTTTAGTTGGAACCATAAAATTGAATAAATACTCTGAGGAAGAAGGAGAAGCAGCAGGCAAAATATCGAAGTTTGCAGAACTCCCAAAATAATATAATGGGAAGAGTCAAAAAGAAGCACTCAAGGTAACAAACTCATTTCTTAAATGTGTAAGAAGAATAACAAGGTAGTATACAGTCATAATTCAAGGGAAAAGACAGGCAACTATGGACAGCAAATTATCAAAGGCAATTGAGATTTTAAAGTAAATGAGACAAAAAAAAACCCTGTGAATTGGGGAATTACAAAGTCATTACTGATGAAGATAAAAACCTTGGTAGAATGTGAAATGAAAGCAGGGTGAGGAAAAAATGTAAATAGTGCATATAGGGGCACCTGGGTGGCTCAGACAGTTAAGCGTCTGACTTTTGGTTTCAGCTCAGGTCATGATTTCATGGTTTGGTTCATGGGTTCAAGCCTGCATTGGGCTCTGCACTGACAGTGTGGAGACTGCTTGGGATACTCTCTCCCTCCATCTCTCTGCCTCTCCCCTGCTCTCTCTGTCCCTCTGTCTCTCTCTCAAAATAAATAAATATATTTTTTTAAAAAATAGTGCATATATGCCATTTGTTTTACACATATCATAGTACAAGGGAAGGAGCAAACTATTAGGAAGAAGGCCAGCCTTCACTTTGGTAGTAATGACATCAACAACAATAAAGGATCTTGAAACCACAAATGAGCTGATGATTAGAGAAAACTTTACTTAGCTTTGTAAAAGCTGTGTTTCAAATAGCTAATGGATATCCCAACTAATTCCGAGTCTTTCAACTAATATATGCTACTTCCAAGATAGTAACAAAAGCTTGTCACTTGTTTTTAACACAGCTTCCTCATTTTCCCACAAGTTTTCTCTTAATCTATTATCTTTTACTTCCTTGCCTCAGACTTAGAATAACATTTTAATGCAGGTGAATATAACAATAATGCCGGGCTCATTTATAATTCCATTTCTTCAAACACATTTCCCACATGTAATGCGATTAGGATTAAGTAAAAAGCAAGCAGAGGGACAAATAAGAAAACCTTCTTTTAAAAAGATAAAAAAAAAAAAAACAACAACTTTGGTCTGAAAGGTAGATAAGAATCACTGACAGCCCACATTTAGGTGATTAGCTAGGTGTGTTTTATTAATAAAGTTCTCAGTCTTTCATTCATGCTTTGTTCCAGTATAATTGTGCCCTCTACAGTCTTATCAAGTGAATGAAGGGGACTTGAGCTTGAAAGGAATTAGAGAAGTTTCTGATACTCAGTCCACACTGATTTACACGGGAACGCAATAGTTTCTTTTTCATTAAAAATATCCTTGATTTATTTAATTTGGGGAACTTTCTAAGACAAAAGGTAACTAAATTTAGCAAGTGGACACATTATTGGCTTTGTGATGACCGCTGGAAAAGAAAATGAAGTTTTGTTTGGATCTAATTTTGTCCTATGATACTGAAAACTTTACCATTGTTGACAATGTTGAATTTTACCTGAACCCTGTAATCCCGGAAAATAGCAAAAGTGAAAATATCCCCTGTCCTTTGTGCTGTGGAAAACAGCTTATTGCAAAGATCCATCCTTCCACATTTGACATAAATAAGACTCACAGATGCCTCCTCTTGTATTTCTATGGCAAGGCCAATGATCCTCCAAATTTCTATTGTTTGGCCTCATAAATCATTAGGTGAAAAGCTGTTCCTACTAATCAATTGTGACAAAATCTTTGTTAATCAAACTTTAGGAGTTAAACAAACTTTAGGAGTGAAATCAAAATTTCACTCCTTCCTCCAAGCTCCAGAACTCTGATTCAGTGTCAGCCTGAGTCAACATACAATCTCTCCTGAGAACAGGCTGGGTAAAATATTCTGATCTACTATCCAGTCAAGCTACTCATTTGTCCCACTTCCCCACACCCTCTTCTTCCTAACCTTCTTTACCCCTCCCAATAAAATAAAATCCCTTTTGCCTAACCTTTGAAAGACTTGCAGATCTTATGGTCACATGTACTCTCTTTTGCAACAGTCCTCTCCCTCTATTGCAAGAGACCCCTCCTTGCAATTATATTTTCAGATAAAGTCTCTCCTTACTAACTTAGGATTTGTTTTTTACTTGACACTGATAAGTGGTAGAAAGAAGTAGATATTACTGCATTTGGATATAAGTGATAATGGGGAATTGAAAACTCAAAGTATTAAATAATTTGACTCAGTGAATTATGAATGTTACAGAATACAATAAAGGGTTCACAAAAAGATAGCCATTTAAGCACCTGCTATATGCTAGGGTCTCCTCTAGTTGCCCACAATTAGACAAATTTGTTTGCTCAAAGTGCACACAGGTTAGTACAGAAGACTAACATAAAACCATTATGAGATGAGTTGATAGAAATATATACCAAGTATTATGCATACATTTGATTAAGTCATTTACTATGAATGCCTATGGTGGGTGGCAGGAAAATAATGTAACAGAAAAAGTTTTACAGTAGAGGTGATATCTGGAGAAGAGCATTAAAGGATGAATAGGACTTTGGCAGATGAATAAACTATGAAGAGTCTGTATTTGGCAGTGAGAAGAAGGTAATCACAAGAAGACCAAGTAATGCCATGGCCTGTCTGGATAGTAAAAGTAGCTGTAACTGACTCAATTGTAGAGCATACAGTATGGATGTAAGACAACTGAATGAGAGCTGTAAAGATAAGCAGATGCAAGACAGTCTTTTACAGCTATGAAGGCTAGGCACTGCACAACTCCAAAGAGTGCCATTCATAATGATGTCAAGTGAATGGCATTTTCTGGAGATGTGTACAGCCCTGACCAATAGCTCTGAGCAGATACCAAATTAGTAGTGTATTTTTATACCAAGTATATATGTTAGGATGTCCTGGTAGCAAATTATGAAAACCAAATCTATCTTTGGCCTCAAGGGGACTTGGGGATGAACACCAGAGGTTCATAGTACTGCTGTGGAGCTAGAGGAAAACCAGAACATTTCAGCAGATGACAGAACAGAACGTTAGAGAGCCTTCCTTTAAAAGAAACAGTTTGGCCAGAATGTTACTGACCAAGAGGCAGGATACTACCAACATAACTGATGTGAAATAATCTGAGCCATCTCTCATCATTGCAGCATTTTGCTCCATATTCAATCTTCTAGGCGAGAAGCTTTGATAAAGCATGAGCTGGGGTCTTTTCAATGGAACAACCACACAAAAGTAGAGATTATCCTCAAAATAGTTAAGAGGAAAGAAGTACTGGACAGGCAAATTTAACAATTTTTTTAAACAAGCTGAGGAGTTTGGATTTGTTTTCTAAGGCAGGGGTTGGCAAACTTTCTTAAAGGCCAAATAATAAGTAGTTTAGACTTGCCAGCCTTCTGATCTCTATGGCAACTAATCAACTTTGCCCTTGAAGGCAGCCATGCACTAAATCACTGGGCTTGGCTACGTTCCAGTAACACTTAATTTACAAAATAGATGGCCATGCTATTGATCTTAGTTTGTCAAAAACATCTGTTCTTAGGGATGGAAAGGCCTGGAAGGATCTCAAGACTTTGTCATGTCTAAATAATTGGCCATTTCCTCCATGACTATATGAGGTGGCAGCTACAAAGTTACAAAATTCATAATCTTTCTCCTTAATGAAGTTAAAATGAAGTAGATGAGGCCAAAATATAGCATAAAATCATCATAATAGTTCACAGGACATAACAAAAAAACTAATATGGCAACTGTTTCCACTTCCCAAATTTGCCCCCCAAATTGTATCATTTCTGATCCAGTTTATCATCTCTTTCTATCTAAAATATAAATGAAATGCTTTGGAGGAAAGACATGAAAACTATCTTAATAAGAAAATACTGGAAGATTTGTAGCAAAGAATAAGGGAAAAAGCCAGATGGGTAATAGTGCTGGATATAATTGGGAATTTCTGTGTAAGAAATTCTGCAATATTATGGAATGTAAGAAAATTGGGCAGGAGGATAGAGATTTGAATAATGTTCCTTTTTAAGGGAATTAAGTTCCCTTTTATGTTTTTTCATGAGAAATGGTTAAAGTCAAGATTTTTTTTCTAAAATGATTTGGACACTGTACTTTTTAAAAGGCATCTCAATGCTAAGACTAAGCTACATTCCCTCTCCAATTTATTATGTATGCCTAAATAACTTAATACATCTTGAAGTGCTTAGTGGTAAATCACCATAACTGATTTCTATAGAATCTAAAAGATAAGGAAAAAGTCAGCTTCAGAAACAACAGCAAGGACCTGTTACTTAAGAAAAATTTGAAAGATGAGCAGCTACAAGGATATCACCATATTTCACCTGATGAACTAACGAAAATGAATTTTGCAAATTTTCAAAGTATTTAACAGCCCTTTCTTCTACTAGATTAAAAAAACACTTTAATAATCATAAATCATGATTTTTCCCCAATATCCTCTTTCTACTCACCTGTATCTCCCTCTCTTACTATTATTGTATTATTATAAATGAGTTCCTTTATGCTTGGTATTAATTGTTTTATATATTAGAGTGCTCATACGGTGGTGCATAAATATTTACAATTGTTAGATTTTCTTGTTGGACTGTCCCCTTTATTATGATTTGGTGCCCTTCTTTATCTCTTGTTAGTCCTTGTTTTACAGTCTGGTTTTTCATACATATACTGCTACTCCTGTTTTTCTTTTCACATTCATTTGTGCGATAAATGCTTCTCCATCCACTCACTTTCAATCTACATGTATCTTTAGGTCTAAAATGAGTCTCTTATAGGCAGCATATAGTTGGTTCTTGTTTTTTTATCCTTTCTGACACTCTATTTCTTTTGATTGGAGCATTTAGTCCACGTATATTCAAAGAAATTATTGATAGATATGTATTTAGTGCCATTTTATTACTTGTTTTGTTGTTGTTTCTGGAGATGTTCTCTGATTCTTTCTTGTCTTTGTCACTTTTGGTCTCTCCTTTCCACTCAGAGTCCCCCTTAATATTTCTTGCAGGGCTGGTTTAGTGATCAGGGACTCCTTTTGTTTTTGTTTGTCTGGGAATCTCTTTTCCTCTCTTTCTATTCTGATTAATAGACTTACTGGATATTCTTGGCTGCAGATTCTTCTCATTCAGCACTTTGAATATATCATGCCACTCCCTTCTGGCTTGCCAACCTTCCATTGAGAAATCTCCAGCTAGCCCTATTGGTCTTCCCTTATAATTTAAGGACATCTTTTGTCTTGCTGCTTTAGTTTTTTTCTTTATCACTATACTTTGCAAATTTAACTACAATACGTCTTGATGTCAGCTTGCTTTTGTTGATTTTGATGGGAGTTCTCTGTGCCTCCTATAACTGAATGTCTGTTTCTTTCCCTAGATTAGGGATGTTTCCAGCTATTATTACCTGCAAAAAAGTGTTCTGCCCCCTTTTCTCTCTCTTCTTCTGGGATTCCTAGAATATGAATATTATTACATATGATGGAGTCACTGAGTTCCCCCAGTCTATTCTTGTGTTCCATAATTCTTCTTTCTCTCTTTTGTTCAGCCTCATTATTTTCCATTATTTTGTCTTCTAGGGCACTAATTCATTCCTCTGCTTCTTCCAGCCTACTGTTCATTGCATCAAATGTATTTCTAATCTTGTTTATTGCACTCTTCATCCCTAATCAATTCTTTTTTAACTCTATTATCTCTGTTGTAAGGGTCTCACAGATGTCTTCTATTCTTTTCTCAAGCCCAGTGAGTATCCTTATGATTATTCCTTTAAATTCTCCCTCGGGGATGTTACTTGTATATGTTTTGCTTAGGTCTCTGGTTGTGGCCTTATTTTCTTTTTTCATTCGGGATAAATTCCTCCATCTTAGCATTTTGTATGTCTTCTTCTCCATGTTAGAAGAGCCAGTTACGTTTCCTGTTCCTGTTCCACTTATGTTCCTTTTGCCTTATGAACAAGAGGTCATGTAGTGTCCAGGGCCTAACACTATGGGGAGTGTCTTCCATGTGTGCTGTGCGTGCTCTGCTGTTGTGTTTTGGCTTCAGGCCTGCTATGAGAAGTGTTGGTCTTTGACCTGAATTTGATGAGTCTTAACTAGGTGTGCTCTGGTCTCCTTGTGAAATGAGATCTGACACCAACTCCACTAAAACTGAGGCCCTACAGAACTTTCTTGTCAGGAGACATAGTGTGGGCAGGGATTTATGCTGATCTTCTGGTGGAGGGGCTGGCTGTGCTGGGAATGAGGCAAGCTTGACTGAGAATGGCATTCTTGCATGTGCACAGGGAAATGGGGCTTGATGTAAGCAAGTTAGGCAGCCAATGTGGGCTCTGTGCTGCTTCCTGCAAGTATCTCTGTGTTTATACTGAGAAGCAGGCAAGGGAAATGGTGCCAGTTAGCTCCTTTGTTCAGGGAAAGGCTTCCCTGTGAATACTGCCTTTTAGGGAAGCACTCAGAGAATAGCAAATAACCTTCCTTGCGAGCCACAGGCACTTTTCAGATCACTATTTCCATGCTATCTGCCCCCAGGTTGCCTGGCCTCCCTCCAGGAGCAGTGCACTCTATCCCAGTTAAGTCCACTGACCTTTAAAACTCCAGATTCTAAGCCCAGCTGGTCATAAGAACTAACAAAATTCAGCCCCTGTCATTTTCCAAGACAATGGCTATGGGGAAATGTACTCCTTGTGCATTCCCCTGTGTGTTCCTCTCTCTCTAGCCCTTCTACCTGACAACAGGTCCCTCTCCTCTGCAGCACCTTTCCATTTCTCCCCTAAACCACATCTCCACACTTCCTACCTTCTCCAATGTGGTTTCTTCTCTCTCGTTAATTATGGAGTTTGTTCTGTTAGTCTTCAAGTTGATTTAAGAGGTATTCAAGACAATTTGATAGTTATCTAGTTGTGTTTATGAGACAAGACAAGCCAGGGGTCCTCCTACTATTCCACCAACTTCCTCTCCCACTTGTACCTGTTAATTTTTCCTAGCATATTTCATAACCTTAATTATTTAATATGTTGGAAGTACAAATGTATTTAGCACCTACAATATACACAAGATACTATGTTTTAAAGCTATGTGTTAGTTGGTCCATTTGTGCTTGGTACTGGAAGATAAAGTATTGGAGGATTCAAACCCTGCACTCAATTTTCTCACAGACCAAAAAGATTTAGACAAGTAAATCCACAATTCAACGTCTTGCTAAAAGAGGTATGAGAAAGCATGACCAGGAGTTTTCACTATAAAGAGTGGGGGAACCTATCTCTTCCTGGAGAGGAAAGGGCTGGATATTCAAGGAAGGATTCCTAGAGGGATATTATCTGAGAAAAAGCAGATGAACAGAAATTACTACATAAATAAGGGAGATTTTTAATCTTTTAGTTCTATTCAATTCTCACACACACAAAATAACTCCAAAATCAAAAAGAAAAAGAAAACATAAAGGTATATGGCTTTTCAGGGCTTCTTAGACTCTTTGGTACCTAAATTTGTAGCTGGAGATACATTTGCCACAATTATGCTCTAAGCTAAGGGAGGCTGTATATATCATACATCAAGTGTGTAGTAAGATCATGTTAGTAAAAATCATCATTCAAGAATAACTGAGGTAGAAAAGTAACAACTCACCACATCATCTCCAATACCTTTCCTCTAGTTTCCTCTACTTGTGTTCCTCTCACCTACTCAAACGCTTCACCATGTAAGGCTTCCTCTCAGAACACTGGAGTCCATAGCATGGCCAACTGAGTGTGAACAACAGATGAAGTCCCTAATGAATAGTAATACTGAGTTAGAGAAGACTAAACAATTCCTGGAACCAGGTGAGAGAAACAGTGTTTGCATCACTTGCTCTGAAAAGTTATCTGAAAGATTCAATCATATTTTTCACATGGTTTCTCTTCTTTTGAAGAGTTAAACCTGGATCTTTGTAAGTGGTTCAATGTGAAAAATGTGGGGGAGAAACATAGTATGATAGAAAGAACATTAGTCCCAGAAACATAAGTTTGAAGTCGTATTTCTGTCACTGTTTTGCCATGAGACTTTTTTTTGAAAACTCATTTAACTAGTCAGCTGTTGTTTCTGACATTTGAAAAAGAATGAAGCTTTTTACAACTTTGAAGTTCTATGTTTTTATAGTAATTTTTAGTTTCAGCTTTTTAAGACTCCCCATCTAAATTCTTAGTTATTTGTAAACTTGCAAGCATATAGAGAGAGCCGATTACTTGTGACCTCTCACTGATGGGCCTATTCCATTCAAACACAGCCGAGTACTTCACAGAAATATACTCAACCTGTGTAGAAGACAATTCAAAATATGTATTCATTCACTGTGCAATGATATATATACTTAGTAAAATGCTCTGTAAGATTGATGACTGAGGTCTTTATTGTCCCATAAACCCAAAAATGTTGGTTAAAGGAATAAAATGTGGATTTCACCATCTGCTTGTTATTTACATGAACCTTATTAAGATCACTGCCAAGAAAATGTTTCTGCAAATAGTATGTATACTATATATCAAAAGTGAAAGTTATTATTTTGTAAAAGTAAGATTCCTGATAGCAGTGCTGGGTAGACTTTCAATATTAGAATTCTTTGTGGATATATTCATGATATTTTTATTATTCACTGTGTATGTTTGTATCCACTAAGAAGCATTTTTACAATACACACATATCAATATTTATGGATTAATTTAATAGTATTTTTCATAACCTAAAGGTATCTTTCAAGTCTTATTTGCTGTTAAGAGGCCTTACTTCTTCAGTAACAGATTGTGATCAGAAGAATTTTTAGATGTCACTCTACATATATACATATGCATAAAAGTAACTGCATGTATGTATATACATACACACATATACATATATCCATATATATACATGTGTATAATTATAGATGCCTGTGTGTGTATATATATATACCCACATTTGTCTTTCTAACCACCCATAGATACATACATTAATCTATCTAGCTGTCTTCCCGTATACAGTATCACTACAATGATAAAATAGGATCAGAGTATCACAGAAATTTCAAGCCCAAAAGATATTTAGAGATCACTTAAAGACAGAATTTTAGTCCCAGAGCTGTAACTTTCTAAAACAGTACTGGTAATAAGAACTCAACAGGAACCTAATGCACATGTCCTGATTACAAGTTCAATTTTCATTCCATCACATTACACTGTCTTGGCACAAATATTTGGTATAAACTGAACCTTAGGAGACAGTATCAGTGCAGAAACTATTTTCTATACTGAACACCCTGCTGTCAACAAGACTCTCATTTGAGTTCTGAAATTTACTGATGGTTACTCTCAGCCCCATCTCCTCCTAGGGGTCTTTAAATGTAATCAATCTGAGGAGAACTTCCTGCCAGGTACCAATCAATTCTTTCAACCACACTTATCTATGAAACTATTGTCTTTGAGTCAGAGAACATGAATGTTAGTGTTAAAAACACCTTTGCCTTTGCTCGCATGCATGAGCGTGTGTGCGCGCACGCGCGCGCGCGCGCGCACACACACACACACAGGCAAACACACAAATTACAATTACAATCTGATTATCTTTAAGCTATTCTGTAACTAGATAAATGGAATATTCTGTCTGCCATAATCTTTTTACTTAGGAAGATGCAAACACTAGTTGTTTCTTATAGTTCCTGACCTAATGCAAATAAATTTGCAATAAAGAGTTAATAATCACCAGCACAGTTAAACATTTTTTTAAGATTTTATTTTAAAGTAATCTGTACACCCAATGTAGGACTTGAACTTACAACCATGAGATAAGAGTCACATGCTCTACTGACTGAGCCAGCCAGGCACCCCACAGTTAAACATTTTAAAGAGATTTCTCCTCTAGTAAGAAATTTATATTTTCTCCAAGCAAAGGGCAGTTACTCCTTCATCCCCAGCTGAATTCGTTCTATGATTTCCCTCCTTTCTCAGTTTTCTGCTTATCTACTCATCATCTCTGATGACCTCTTAGTCTATGAGTATTAGGGAGGAGAGGGCCTATAATTAGAATGAGGTTGTCTACAACCACTTTATATGTTGCTATGAACTTATTTTAAACACCTCTAATAATAAACTTGGAAAGAAACCATGGAAACGGTTCACATGTGCATATGAATATGACTATTAACTAGGAAACATCCAGATTTTTTGGAAAACCCTAAAAGCAGACTGACTCACTCAGGATATATAGAAATACAAGTGAGAAAGGTGGGCTGGAGTGGATATCATATTCAGTATAAGCTGTAGATATATTTTTGCATAACTGAACTAAATTCTTAAATAATAACAAACAGAAATGTTTTAACTGAATTTAAGAAATGAAGTTTAAGGGGTGCCTGGGTGACTCAGTTCGTTGAGCATCGAACTCTTGATTTCAGCACAGGTCATGGTCTAGAGGTTTGTGACACTGAGCCCCATGTTGAGCTCAGCTCTGACAGTGCGGAGCCTGCTTGGGATTCTTTCTCTCCCTCTCTCTCTGTCCCTCCCTCACTCGTGCTCTCTCTCTCTCTCAATATAAATAAATACACATTTTTTAACTTTAAAAAAAGGAATTAAGATTAAATTTATTTTTTTATTTAAAATTACTTTGAGAATGGAAGTTAGAAAGTAACATTATGACCTACAGTGTTTAGCAACACCTATAATAAGATACATCCCACAAAATATCTTCTATTTACACTGTTTCCTTGATAGAGGAGTTCTTTGTTTTAATACCTACACTATATGGTTATTTCTCAATCAAATGTTCTTCAGCCAATGATTATACAGGAATAAAACTTATTTACATATCCACACTCAAGATAACTTTTATAATAACCACAATGGTAGGAAAAATCTTGAGTTATATTTCAAATGCATTGGGTAAAATTTCAGAATCATATGTAGACATTTTGGACAGCTTGCAAAATGTCACAGGAGAGGATGTGCATGTCTGATATTACTGGGGTTAAGAGAGGTCATGTCACTGCAAACAAGCAAGATTTGTTAACATAAGGAAGACTTTATCCAGGGAGACTACCACAATGGGGTATTGTAGTAGGAGAGACAGACTGGATTCAATCTTGAATACAGTAAGAACAAATGGAGATTAACAGCCAAGGCGTAGAGTGTGAGTTAGTGGATAGAAAATTACTAAGAGAAAACATAGGGGTAAGGGGAATTCTGGCTAAACCAACTTGACAGTAGTTTTGCTGAGGTAGGGCAGGGGATAATAAGATATGGAGGGTGAAAGATAAAGAAATTGATCAGTAATCAAGGGTGGAGGTTTTCTGATAAACTGACCAAGGAGGATTTTGGCTAAAACTGGTCTATGGGCCAAGGACAGAGCCCAAGGTCAAGGACTAGTTACAAAGAGGATTCAGGGGAGCCTGACTCAAGTTTGTTCAAAGGAGAGTACTATGGTCTGAATGTTTGTTTTCCATCAAAATTGAAATGGTGAAATCCTAACCCCCTAAAGTTGATGGTATTAGGAGGTAGGACCTTTGAGAGGCAATTGGGTCATGAAGGTTGAGCCCTCATGCATGGGATTAATGCCTTTTTTTAATTGAAGTTTAATTAACATAGAGTGTTATATTAGTTTCAGGTATATAACATAATGATTCAAAAATTTTATGTATTACTCAGTACTCATCAAGGGTACTCTTGATCCCCTTAACTTCACCCATCCCCCCACCCACCTCTCCTCAGGCAGCCTCCAGTTTGTTCTCTGCATTTAAGAGTCTATTTCTGTCTCTTTTTTTCTTTGATCATTTATTTTGTTTCTTAAATTCCATATATGAATGGAATCATATGCTATTTGTCTTTCTCTGGGAATTAATGCCTTTTGAACAAGGCCCAGAGAACTTGCAGACTCCTTTCCACCATATAAAGACACAGCAAGAAGGCACCAGTTACAAACCAGTAAGTGGGCCCTTGCCAGAATATGACTGCACTGGCATCTTGATCTTGGACTTCCCAGCCTCCAGAACTTTGCAAAATAAAGTTCTGATGTTTACAAGCTACCCAGTCCGTGGTATTTTGTTAAAGTAGCCAGAATAAACATAGACAAAAAGCGCCTTTGCCAAAGGTCCACCCTCTCTCTCTCCTTCCGGCTTTCCCTCCTGTCTCCCTCTTTTCTTCTTTCTTTCTTTTTCTTCTCCATTCATTTTATTTCTCTAACACATGATCGTTTAGTACATACATTCAGAAACCAAACAGACAAAAAACAGACTGAGCTATAAAAAACACTATTCTTACAGTATACAGTTTACTGGAGAATAAGATAAGGCTCTGTGATAGAGCAAAATGTGCACAATTTTATTTTAGATAAGCTAGTCAGGAAGGCCTTTCCATGGAAGTGACATTTAAACTGAAGCTTAAAAGAGAAAAATTCAGTAATGTTAGCAAATTTAGAGTGATTTTCATAAGGACTTACAGATTTTACTTTATTCTATATTAAATAAGCTGTCAAAGGTGTTTGAAGAGAGAGATTACATTCTAGTGTATAGGAACTTGTGTTTAGCCTGAATATTAAAGAGGCTTCAAGAAATCTCACCATTATGAAGCCCAAGCTCTCCTCCCAATACAAATGACACTTTTTATTTTCATTTATGACATAAAAGTTTAATATCTAACATATAAAGAGGTCTTGCAATTAAGAAAAAATAAGCAATCTAATAAAATCCAGAAAATGACACTACCAGGCAATTTTTTAAAAGATATAAAAATGACAGGGATACTGTGTGGCTCAGTCAGCTGAGTGTCTGACTCATGATTTCAGCACAGGTCATAATCTCAGTTGTCACATCCAGCCCCATATTGGGCTCTGCACTGGGCATGGACCCTGCTTAAGATTCTCTCTCTCCTTCTCTCTCTGCGTCTCCCCCGCTCTTGCACATGCATGCATGCACTCTCTCCCTCAAAAAAAAATTGGGGTGCCTGGGTGGCTCAGTTGGTTAGGTGTCCGACTTTGGCTCAGGTCATGATCTCACAGCTTGTGAGTTCGAGCCCCACCTCGGGCTCTGTGCTGACAGCTCAGAGCTTAGAGCCTGCTTCAGATTCTATGTCTCTCTCTCTGCCCCTCCCCCACTCACGCTCTGTCTCTCTCTCTCTCTCTCTTAAAAATAAACATTAAAAAAAACTTTAAAAAAACTAAAATTTAAAAGATATAAAAATGACCAATAAAGTAAGAGATGTTCAGGCTCAGTCCTCTAAGGAATGAAGATGAAAACATGCACAGAATCATACACAGGGAAGCCCCCCAAACCTTTCTTCCACAGACCCTCCCATAGATATATACAATCATATTCACAGACAGACACACACAATGTACTCTACATACAGAGACTCAATACACCCCATAGGACACCGACACCTGCTGCTGCATGCTCTGCAACTCAAGAAACCAGTGTCAGCCAGGGATGCTATCTTGAGCATTTCAAAGGAACCATTCCTATTAGAAAGCTAATGACGTGGTATAGAACCTCAGCAAAGTGTCTCAAGATGTCATTTTCTGTAAATCCCTGCCCACTGCTCTGCCCTCAGGCTCCTGGGAGCTGAGTGTAGGTAGAGGCAGTTCCTGGAGCCTTCAGAACATAGAATGGAGGAGGGCCTTTCTTCCCCCTATCTGGCCCTGCTCCTTTGGGTAGTTCCTGAAGATACACTGAGACCCAAAAGTATCCCAGATCATGGTGCCCAAGTCCTTAACTGACTTAGAAACAGGCCCAAAGCTGGATGGCACTACCTGTGATCATACAGAAATCAGCTGCTGATGTGGTCCCTTACCCATGCCAGAGAGGTTGTCAGAAGACCACAACACTCCCCAATTATCCTGGTTCATGAGCATCCTCTAGTTGGGTCTCTGCAGTCCTGGATCCCAGCAGGTTCTGGCAGTTTTTGTGTTGTGGCAAGATCAAGGCAGGGATTCTAGAAGGGCCAAGAACCACTAAGGACACAACCGAATGTTCAGGACCTGCTACAAATGTCCTGTGTGACCATGGTCTCTCTGGGTCTCAGGCTCTTATCAGCGCAGTATGGGGGGTTTGCCCCGAACTCAAGGCCCTTCCCACCCAGATGGTCCCTGAGGATTTCTCCCTCTCTGTAGGTTTGTTACCATCTGGGAAGGTCCTTTGTTCAGATCCCCTCCAAAAGTTTCTCACTCTATCTTGCCTCCTGCCAATACTTTACTTGGCAGATCCCCATCTTATCCCTCTTCCAAGGACACAAGAGTTCATTGGAAACGGCAGCCTAGCAGTGACTCTGAGGAAGGCTGTCTACAAATGCCACGATTTAGAAAATGATTATTTATTTTGGAGAGTGGTGGGGCAGAGAGAGAGGAAGAGAGACTCCTCAGCAGGCTCAGCACTGTCAGTGCAGAGCCCAGTGTAGGGCCCAATCCCATGAACAGTGAGATCATGACCTGAGCTGAAATCAAGAGTCGGACGCTTAACCAACTGAGGCACCCAGGTGCACCAAAGGCCACTTTTTAAAAGACTATCTTCACTTGGTCAACCTGCTGTCCACTAAATTAGCTGAGGACTGTGGGCATTAAGACCTAAACAAGAGATGCAAATTGATCATAGTAGTTTGCTTTAAACAAAATTCAACAAAATTCAACAAAATTTAAACCAAATGGTACATCTGAAATGTAGGGACCTTTTTGTAATATAATTTAAAAATTGAGGAGGTTGCTTTGGATAGGTAAGCCGAGACTCTGAATATTCAGTGACTCTCCAGAAGACTAATTGCAACACCCAATTAGCACCAGAAAAGGGAGAGAAAAGAGGTGAACAATTACCCATACCAGAAACTGTCAGTGTTGTTATACCTACTGGTGTCAATACTGTTCTTCACCTTGGTCAAAGAGGCAACACACCTCCCTGTGATTGCAGGCTGCTGAACAAAATCACAACCTTCCTTCAATGTGCACATGTAATTTACTAGGCCTGGAAAAGAACAAATAAGTAACATTTACTCTCCCTTGAGCTCATTATCCTCTGGTGTTCTCCTTAATGGTCTAAGGAAAGGAGAAGATCACATTGAAGCTTGCTTTCAGAGCCTCCATGTACAGTTGTACAGGCTATGTACTGCATATATCTAGGAGTGTCATTCACTTTATTATTTCCATAAATGGTGCCCCCCTGGGGTTTTATAGTGAGTGCACAACCTATGAATCTGTATTTGGCAGTCCTGTTTGATTTGGTTTTATTTATATATTGTAAGCCTTTGTGTTGCTCATTCATTTTATGTTCTCCGTGTTCATTCATTTTGAGAAATAAATCTGATATTAGTTTTATCATTGGAGCCACAAAATTCATCTTTAATTATATCTATATAGGCAACAAGCAGAAAGTTACTTATGTATGTAATTTTATTTATTTCTTACAACAATACTAGAAGGTGAGATTTTATAAATAAAGAGATTAATTTTAACAGATATGAAGTAACAGGCTTTTGAATAATAGAGCTAGACCATGGCTCAGAGAGCAGTGTGAGATTACTCAAAATTGGAAAAAGCCTAGAAGCAAATTATCCACTGATGCAGTAGTAATTAAAAAAGCTATGAAAGGTCTAAATCTGGGCAGAACCAGGAATAAAGGAAGTCAGAAAGATGAGATCTTGCTAAATAAACACATTTTTATTTCCATAATTAGAAGTAAGAATAAGGAAGGGAGGAAAATAATTCCTGTCAAGCCAAGGTAAATGGAAAGATTTTGATTTCAGTTGATCAGTTTCACATTTAAATTTCAAACAAGTATTTGTATCAAAGAACCAATTCTAGTGGATTCCATGAGACATGCATATATTACCAGTAAATAGCTATTAATGATACTATTAGTCTCTGCTGTGGGAAAGCTATTACATAACTTTAAAAAATCCTTAATCCATTACCCTAAAAATCAGGTTGAATGTAAAGTACTTCAACTTGTATGCCCTCCCTTTTTTATTCTCAGCCAGAGAGTATTGCACCTAAGACAACAGGAGAGATTAATTTCCACTTCAATTAAAATGTCATCATCATGAGACTTTTAATGTGCTATATAGCACATTAACTATAACCATAAAATCTTCCCCCCTCCTCCCAATGAAAAGTAGACTGTGATATCCCTCTTAATGACTTTAGGCTGACCTAGTGACTTATTTGATCAACAGAATACAACAGAAAAGTTTTTGCACTTCTGAGGCTGGGTCATAGGAAGACTTAGATAGTTCCACCCAAGCCTTTTGGAATGTTCACTGCAGGTGAAGCCACTCATTACATAAGAATTTCAACTATTTTGAGATTTCTAGGTTATGAAGAATCCTAAGATACATGGAGAAGTTTCATAGAGAGAGAAAGAGAGAGAACCAGCCCCAGCTTTTTCATCCAGTCCAGCCCAGCTCAGGCACCAGATACGTGAATGAAGATGCCATCTTGGACATGCCAACTCCAAAAGATGTGACATAAAGAAAACCTGAGCCAGAATCATGGCCCCCATACATATGACCTCATCAAGTCATCTAATCCCCAGCCATTCAAGCCAGGACAGACAAGGTCCCAGTCATGATGGAGCAGAGATGAGCCTTCCCCAGGATGCTTTATTTTTATTCTTAACTCACAAAGTCCTGACTATAACAACATGGTTTCTGTTATATCTACCACTGAGTTTTAGAGTGGTTTGTTATATTGCAATAGATAACTGAAGCATATGCCTGGATCATTTATTATAGTTCTAAAGCCACAGAACTCCCTTCTACTCATATTCATGGGGAATGCAATTCCTTGTTTATTTTGATTCTCCCTTTGAATCATAGAATCTGTTCAGAAACGTCCTTAGACTGACTCAGTAAAAGAAACTCTTGAACAGCTAACTATGTTCAGACATACCCCATTTTTTCACCAAGTCATAAACAACAGATGGACCAAATTTTCAAGTGCTTGAATTTAACTGATTAAAAGTAGGCAACTTTTCATCTTCAACTCCTTCCCCTCCAACTCAACTTACAGTAATACTCTAGTTAACTTCCAAACTTTCTGATGTACTTCCTATCTCCTAAATGAAAAGTGAAGAGAAACACCTCAGAAGACTTCAGATATTAACCAAATAAGTGATCAAAGACCAAAGCACCAAGATTATTATCCAGAGAACAAACTAATGGGCCTACACTGTAGCATTCAGAAGGAAAGCCAAAATGTGAAAGAACTAAGTGTAAAGTAGTTATATTGATGACTCCTATTTGAACAATTAAGGTCGATGAATAGGTTTCCATAATGATGAGACCTGTATCATGTTACCTACACCAGACTTGGTATATAAACAAGGCTAAAATAGTCCATGAAGCCAGAGTCATTGAACATGAACCCAGGTCAGGGAACACCAAATTTCTGGGGCTATTAGTTCATGCGTTTCTATACGTAAAGTTACAAAGACTATACAAGACCATCTGAATCCTCAAATAACTTGCCTAATGTTCTAAACATAAGCAGTCTTGCTCCCTCTTCGGCTAAAGCACATGGCCTCAAAGTCAGGTGCTATTTATTGCTGGTGCCTCTGTACAGTAAGCAAAGACAAAAATACAGAAGCAATCCTGACTCCTCCTTTACCTCACAACCCTCCCCCCTTCACACTTCTCCCTCTATCCAGTATATATCACCAGGTCAGTCAATTCTGCTTCTTAGATATGTCAAGTCCATCATTTTATTTTATTTTTTAAAATATGAAATTTATTGTCAAATTGGTTTCCATACAACACCCAGTGCTCATCCCAAAAGATGCCCTTTTCAATGCCCATCACCTACCCTTCCCTCCCTCCCACCCCCCCATCAACCCTCAGTTTGTTCTCACTTTTGAAGAGTCTCTTATGATTTGGCTCTCTCCCTCTCTAACCTCTTATTTTTCCTTCCCCACCCCCAAGGGTTTCTGTTAAGTTTCTCAGGATCCACATAAGAGTAAAAATATATGGTATTTGTCTTTCTCTGTATGGCTTATTTCACTTAGCATCACACTCTCCTGTTCCATCCACGATGCTACAAAGGGCCATATTTCATTCTTTCTCATTACCACGTAGTACTCCATTGTGTATATAAACCACAATTTCTTTATCCATTCATCAGTTGATGGACATTTAGGCTTTTTCCACAATTTGGCGATTGTTGAGAGTGCTGCTATCAACATTGGGGTACAAGTACCCCTATGCATCAGTACTCCTGTATCCCTTGGGTAAATTCCTAGCAGTACTACTGCTGGGTCATAGGGTAGGTCTATTTTTAATTTTTTGAGGAACCTCCACACTGCTTTCCAGAGCGGCTGCACCAATTTGCATTCCCACCAACAGTGCAAGAGGGTTCCCGTTTCTCCACATCCTCACCAGCATCTATAGTCTCCTGATTTGTTCATTTTGGCCGCTCTGACTGGCGTGAGGTGATACCTGAGTGTGGTTTTGATTTGTATTTCCCTGATAAGGAGCGACACTGAACATCTTTTCATGTGCCTGTTGGCCATCCGGATGTCTTCTTTAGAGAAGTGTCTATTCATGTTTTCTGCCCATTTCTTCACTGGGTTATTTGCTTTTCGGGTGTGGAGTTTGCTGAGCTCTTTATAGATTTTGGATACTAGACCTTTGTCCGATATGTCATTGGCAAATATCTCTTCCCATTCCGTTGGTTGCCTTTTAGTTTTGTTGGTTGCTTCCTTTGCTGTGCAGAAGCTTTTTATCTTCATAAGGTCCCAGTAATTCACTTTTGCTTTTAATTCCCTTGCCTTTGGGGATGTGTCGAGTAAGAGATTGCTA
>NW_024420586.1:12558958-12569269 GCF_014898765.1 Herpailurus yagouaroundi
TGTGGGTCTACTTCTGGGGTTTCTATTCTATTCCATTGGTCTATGTGTCTGTTTTTGTGCCAATACCATGCTGTCTTGATGATTACAGCTTTGTAATAGAGGCTAAAGTCTGGGATTGTGATGCCTCCTGCTTTGGTTTTCTTCTTCAAAATTACTTTGGCTATTTGGGGCCTTTTGTGGTTCCATATTAATTTTAGGATCGCTTATTCTAGCTTTGAGAAGAATGCTGGTGCAATTTTGATTGGGATTGCATTGAATGTGTAGATACCTTTGGGCAGTATTGACATTTTAACAATATTTATTATTCCAATCCATGAGCAGGGAATGTTTTTCCATTTCTTTATATCTTCTTCAATTTCCTTCATAAGCTTTCTGTAGTTTTCAGCATACAGATCTTGTACATCTTTGGTTAGATTTATCCCTAGGTATTTTATGCTTCTTGGTGCAATTGTGAATGGGCTCAGTTTCTTTATTTGTCTTTCTGTTGCTTCATTATTAGTGTATAAGAATGCAACTGATTTCTGTACATTGATTTTGTATCCTGAGACTTTGTTGAATTCATGTATCAGTTCTAGCAGACCTTTGATGGAGTCTATCGGGTTCTCCATGTATATCATCATGTCATCTGCAAAAAGTGAAAGCTTGACTTCATCTTTGCCAATTTTGATGCTGTCATTTTCTTTTGTTGCCTGATTGCTGATGCTATCACTTCTAACACTATGTTAAACAACAGCAGTGAGAGTGGACATCCCTGTCATGTTCCTGGTCTCAGGGGGAAAGCTCTCAGTTTTTCCCCATTGAGGATGATGTTAGCTGTGGGCTTTTCATAAATGGCCTTTATGATGTTTAAGTATGTTCCTTCTATCCCGACTTGCTCCAGGGTTTTTATTAAGAAAGGATGCTGAATCTTGTCAAATGTTTTTTCTGCATCAATTGACAGGATCATATGATCCTTATCCTTTCTTTTATTCATGTGATGTATCACGTTGATTGATTTGCGAGTGTTGAACCAGCCCTGCATCCCAGGAATGAATCCCACTTGATCATGGTGAATAATTCTTTTTATATGCCGTTGAATTCGATTTGCTAGTATCTTATTGAGAATTTTTGCATCCATATTCATCAGGGATATTGGCCTGTAGTTCTCTTTTGTTACTGGGTCTCTGGTTTAGGAATCAAAGTAATACTGGCTTCATAGAATGAGTCTGGAAGTTTTCCCTCCCTTTCTATTTTTTGGAACAGCTTGAGAAGGATAGGTATTATCTCTGCTTTAAATGTCTGGTAGAATTCCCCAGGGAAGCCATCTGGTCCTGGACTCTTATTTGTTGGGAGATTTTTGATAACTGATTCAATTTCTTCACTGGTTATGGGTCTGTTCAAGCTTTCTATTTCCTCCAGTTTGAGTTTTGGACGTGTGTGGGTGTTTAGGAATTTGTCCATTTCTTCCAGGTTGTCCAGTTTGTTGGCATAAGTTTTCATAGTATTCCCTGATAATTGCTTGTATTTCTGAGGGACTGGTTGGAATAATTCCATTTTCATTCATGATTTTATCTGTTTGGGCCATCTCCCTTTTCTTTTTGAGAAGCATTGCTAGAGGTTTATCATTTTTGTTTATTTTTTCAAAAAAACAAATCTTGGTTTCATTGATCTCCTCTACAGTTTTTTTAGATTCTAGATTGTTTATTTCTACTCTGAACTTTATTATTTCTCTTCTTCTGCTGGGTTTAGGGTGTCTTTTGTGCTCTGCTTCTATTTCCTTTAGGCGTGCTGTTAGATTTTGTATTTGGGATTTTTCTTGTTTCTGGAGATAGGCCTGGATTGCAATGTATTTTCCTCTCAGGACTGCCTTTGCTGCATCCCAAAGTGTTTGGATTGTTGTATTTTCATTTTCGTTTGTTTCCATATTTTTTTTAATTTCTTCTCTAATTGCCTGGTTGACCCATTCATTCTTTAGTAGGGTGTTCTTTAACCTCCAAGCTTCTAGAGGTTTTCCAGACTTTTTCCTGTGGTTGATTTCAAGCTTCATAGCATTGTGGTCTGAAAGTATGCATGGTATGATCTCAATTCTTCTATACTTATGAAGGGCTGTTTTGTGGCCCAGTATGCGATCTATCTTGGAGAATGTTCCATGTGCACTCGAGAAGAAAGTATATTCTGTTGCTTTGGGATGCAGAGTTCTAAATATATCTGTCAAGTCCATCTGATCCAATGTCTCATTCAGGGCCCTTGTTTCTTTATTGACCATGTGTCTAGATGATCTATCCATTGTTGTAAGTGGGGTATTAAAGTCCACTGAAGTCATCACATTCTTGTCAATAAGATTGCTTATGTTTGTGAGTAATTGTTTTATATATTTGGGGGCTCCCGTATTTGGCGCATAGACATTTATAATTGTTAGTTCTTCTTGATGGATAGATGCTGTAATTATTAAATAATGCCTTTTTTCATCTCTTGTTACAGCCTTTAATTTCAAGTCTAGTTTGTCTGATATAAGTATGGCTACTCCAGCTTTCTTTTGACTTCCAGTAGCATGACAGATAGTTCTCCATCCCCTCACTTTCAATCTGAAGGTGTCCTCAGGTCTAAAATGAGTCTCTTGTAGACAGCAAATGATGGGTCTTGTTTTTTTATCCATTCTGATACCCTATGTCTTTTGGTTGGCCCATTTAGTCCATTTACATTCAGTGTTATTATAGAAAGATACGGGTTTAGAGTCATTGTGATGCCTGTAGGTTTCATGCTTGTAGCGATGTCTCTGGTACTTAGTTTCACAGGATCCCCCTTAGGATCTCTTGTAGGGCTGGTTAAGTGGTGACGATTTCTTTCAGTTTTTGTTTGTTTGGGAAGACCTTTATCTCTCCTTCTATTCTAAATGACAGATTTGCTAGATAAAGGATTCTCAGCTGCATATTTTTTCTGTTCATCACATTGAAGATTTCCTGCCATTCCTTTCTGGCCTGCCAAGTTTCAGTAGATAGGTCTGCAACTAGTCTTATGGGTCTCCCTTTGTAAGTTAGAGCCTATTTATCCCTTGCTGCTTTCATAATTTTCTCTTTATCCTTGTATTTTGCCAGTTTCACTATGATATGTCGTGCAGAAGATCGATTCAAGTTACGTCTGAAGGGAGTTCTCTGTGTCTCTTGGATTTCAATGCCTTTTTCCTTCCCCAGTTCAGGGAAGTTCTCAGCTATGATTTCTTCAAGTACACCTTCAGCACCTTTCCCTCTCTCTTCCTCCTCTGGGATACCAATTATGCGTAGATTATTTCTCTTTAGTGATCACTTAGTTCTCTAATTTTCCCCTCATACTCTTGGATTTTTTTATCTCTCTTTTTCTCAGCTTCTTCTTTTTCCATAATTTTATCTCCTAGTTCACCTATTCTCTCCTCTGCCTCTTCAATCTGAGCTGTGGTCATCTCCATTTTATTTTGCAGCTCATTTATAGCATTTTTACCTCCTCCTGGCTGTTCCTTAGTCCCTTGATCTCTGTAGCAAGAGATTCTCTGCTGTCCTCTATACTGTTTTCAAGCCCAGCGATTAATTTCATGACTATTATTCTAAATTCACTTTCTGTTATATTGTTTAAATCGTTTTTGATCAGTTCGTTCGCTGTTGTTATTTCCTGGAGGTTTTTTTGAGGGGAATTCATCTGTTTCGTCATTTTGGATAGTCCCTGGAGTGGTGTGGAACTGCAGGGCGCTTCCCCTGTGCTGTCTTGAATAACTTGTTTTGGTGGGAGAGGCTGCAGTCAGACCTGATGTTTGCCCCTAGCCCACCGCTGGGTCTACAGTCAGACTGGTGTGGACCTTCTCTTCCCCTCTCCTAGGGGTGGGATTGACTGTGGGGTGGTGTGGCCCCTCTGGGCTACTTGCACACTGCCAGGCTTGTGGTGCTGGGGATCTGGCATATTAGCTGGGGTGGATCCGCAAGGTGCACAGGGGCGGGAGGGGCAGGCTCAGCTCTCTTCTCCTTCTGTGATCCACTTCGGGAGGGGTCCTGCGGCACCAGGAGGGAGTCAGAATCATCGCCGGAGGGATGGATCCGCAGAAGCACAGCGTTTGGTGTTTGTGCAGTGCAAGCAAGTTCCGTGATGGGAACTGGTTCCCTTTGGGATTTTGGCTGGGGGATGGGTGAGGGAGATGGTGTTGGCGAGTGCCTTTGTTCCTCACCAAGCTGAGCTCGGTCGTCCGGGGCTCAACAACTCTCCCTCCCATAGTCCCCCAGCCCTCTTGCTCTCTGAGCAGAGTTGTTAGCTTATAACCTTCCAGATGTTAAGTCCCGCTTGCTGTCCGAACACACTCCGTCTGTCCCTTCCACTTTTGCAAGCCAGACTCAGGGCCTCTGCTTGGCCGGCGGGCCACCCTTCCACCCCGGCTCCCTCCCACCAGTCCGTGGAGCACGCATGGCCTCTCCGCCCTTCCTACCCTCTTCCGTGGGCCTCTCATCTGCACTTGGCTCCGGAGACTCCGTTCTGCTAGTCTTCTGGTGGTCTTCTGGCTTATTTCGGCAGGTGTGGTTGGAATTTAAGTGATCAGCAGGATGGGGTGAGCCCAGCGTCCTCCTACACTGCCATCTTCCCAGAAGCCTCCTCCTAAAGTCCTTCATTTTAATCAATTTCATTTTCTTGATTCAAATCCTTGTCATCATTAACCTAGGCTGCCCTCCATTCATGTCTGCCCCTCGCATCTCAACCTTTGCTGCTCATATTTATCAACACTACCAATGTTATTTCTAAATTGCAAATTACATCATCAATTATCTGCCTAAAAATTTCAATGTCTTTCCATTGCCCTGAAGATAAAGTCCAAATCCTGAACATGTTATAAATGATCTCCATTTCCTGGCCTGGTCTGTCAATTTAGTTAATCTCTTCTTCACTCTATAAACCAATAATTAAAGTATATTTTTGGAGGCACCTGGGTGGCTCATTTGGTTGGGCTCTTGATTTCTGCTCAGGTTATGATCCAATGGTTTGTGGGATCAAGCACCTCATTGGGCTGTGTGCTGACAGTGCAGAGCCTTCCTGAGATTCTCTCTCTCCCTCTCTCTCTGTCCCTCCCAGCTCACAAAGACATGTGCATTTTCAATCTCTCTCTCAAAATAAATAAACTTAAAAACTCTATCTTCACAGTTTGAAAACTGTTAGTAGTTTCTATTCTATTGAAAATATTTTCCCCTTTTATTCATTTGGAAAACTCCTATTCACCCTTTGAAACCCAAATGCACAAATGATCTCATCCCTAAAACCTATTTTTTCTCCCATTCAAATTGAATGAGTTTCTCCTAATAACTATAACCACACACATAAATTATCTGTTTAGCTCAGTTGTTTGCTGCACTCTAATGACACGTAGATTGTCTAAAATATATTCATTTAGTATCTTCATCATCTATAAATATGCCTGACAATTAACACTAAATACTTTAATTGACATTTAAGTTGAATTGACTGACTGGATTGAATTGAATTGACTACTCTCAAGAACACTAATAACTGTTAGAGTTTCCTGTACCAAGAATACAAATCCTTGCTGAATTTTCATAACACTGGTAGTTTTGATTGAGGAATGGGGACCATCAAATTTCTAAGAGACTTCCTTCAGTGAAGAAAATAAATGCAGTAAAAGAGAGCAAATACAAAATACACTCAGAAGTCTATAAAGAAGATGGGGTGGTCTAGTGATTCTGCTCTCATCCAAAGATTTGCTGAGATTCAATTCTGAGGGGGAAGATTGATTTTCCAGCTTACGTGAAGCGAAGCATCGAACAAATGTCAAAAGCATGACATAAACTTAGATTCTTCACTGTCACACTAATCAAGCTACCATCCTTCCATCTCCTTTAGAACAAATGCAAGAAAGCCTGCTGTAGACCCTGAACAAAACAGCAACTGTAAACTTAAATGATTTATTAAGCTTTCAAATTGTGCACTAAAAGTGAATTTATACCCCATGATTAAAAAGACATATGCAGGGCGCCTGGGTGGCGCAGTCGGTTAAGCGTCCGACTTCAGCCAGGTCACGATCTCGCGGTCCGTGAGTTCGAGCCCCGCGTCGGGCTCTGGGCTGATGGCTCAGAGCCTGGAGCCTGTTTCTGATTCTGTGTCTCCCTCTCTCTCTGCCCCTCCCCCCTTCGTGCTCTGTCTCTCTCTGTCCCAAAAATAAATAAACATTGAAAAAAAAATTAAAAAAAAAAAAGACATATGTAGACAGAGGATTTTTTCATTGGTTATAGTTTTATTTTTTAAGAGAAGTAATGTTTTTTATCCTAGAATTTAAATGCAATATCTTATTCCTGAAAGATGTTTAAATATTAACATTTTATTATTAAGAATGATATTAGTGGGGCGCCTGGGTGGCTCAGTCGGTTAAGCAGCCAACTTCAGCTCAGGTCATGATCTCGCGGTCCGTGAGTTCGAGCCCTGTGTCGGGCTCTGTGCTGACCGCTCAGAGCCCGGAGCCTGTTTCAGATTCTGTGTCTCCCTCTCTCTGACCCTCCCCCGTTCATGGTCTGTCTCTCTCTGTCTCAAAAATAAATAAAAGTTTAAAAAAATGTTAAGAATGATATTAGATAGAAAGCCTTACAGTATTAAGGTAACTCTCTGTAAAGTTATAAGGATACATAGTATCACTACACACTAAACTTCTAGGACTTCAGAGGTAAAAATGCAAAATATGGCACAAAATTCAAAAGACATGTGAATTTTCTTTTCATTTGTGAGACAGAGAGATACAGCACAAGTGGGGAAGGGGCAGAGTGAGAGGGAGACAGAGAATACCAAGCAGGCTCCACATTGCCAGCACAGAGCCTGACGCAGGGCTCAAACTCACAAAACTGTGAGATCATGACCTGAGCAGAAACCAAGTTTCAGACCCTTAAAAGACTGAGCCGCTCAGGTGCCCCAACACATGTGAAATCTATAAAACAAACAAACAAACAAACAAACAAAAAAACACTTTATTGTCCAGTCCAAAGGCAGTGAATTATCTTAATTGATTGTTCACAGTTATAGATCAAACTCGTTGTTATGCTCTTTCCCCCTTCTCACTACTGCACTTGACTAGTCTTAAAAAATAAAAATAAACCCCACTTTATTAAGGTATAATTGACATATAAAAAATGCACATACATAATGTATACAACCAATGAGTATGGGGCTAGGTATCAACTGATGAAACCATAACCACCATCAAAGCCACAAACATAAACATATCCATTACCACCCAAAGTTTCCATTTGCCTCCTTTATTATAAATTTTTGTGTGTGGTAAGAACACTTAACATCAAACGTACCCTCTTCACAAATTTTAAATATACAATACAGTATTGGTAGCTATGAGCACTCTGCTGTATAGATCTCCAGAACCTATTTATCTTACATAACTAAAACTTTGTACCCATTACAATCACCTAACCATTTCCTCCTACCCACCCCACCCAGTCCTTGGTAGCCACCATTCTGTTCTGCTTATATGAGATTGACTCTTTATTTTCCACATATAAGTGAGATCATATGGTATTTGTCTTTACGTGAAATCTTTATTCTACCTCTATATCACTGAAGGTCTGTTGTACATAATTTAAGATTGAAATAAGCAAAGAAATGAAAGGACAAAACTTTTTAACAAACACAACAAACTTTCTATTATTCTGGTTAAAACCCATTTATAAATCCTATTGTGCATTTCAACTGGATGAGATAGACTCATTTCAACATTGTTACCATTGATTTTGTTAGATAAGACTGAAAAAGCCTTCATTAAAAAACACATAAATTGGGAATTGGGAAGCTTCTTAAAGTGCATATTCCTGGCCCCTATCTCCAGAGATTCTTAATTAGTTGGTACAGGTTAAAAGCCAGGAATTTGCTTTTTATAAACTCCATTGAAGATTCTGATACAATAATTACTCACATAACACTTTGAGAAACTTCCTTAAGTAGGAAAATTTTTGTATTCTGGTTTGAATAGAATACACCTGTTTTATTCTTTTTATTTTTTTTATGTTCATTCATTTTTGAAAGACAGAGAGAGAGACAAAGCACAAGCAGGGATGGGGAAGAAAGAGGGGGACACAGAATCTGAAGCAGGCTCCAGGCTCTGAGCTGTCAGCACAGAGCCCGACTGGGGCTCGAACCCACGACCGTGAGATCATGACCTGAGCCAAAGTCGGATGCTCAACCGACTGAGCCACCCAAGTGCCCCTACACCTGTTTCATTCTTATTGTACTATTGCTCTAGATAGTTATTAATAATGTCTCTTTTTTTCGTTCTCAAAAGTTGCATAGCTTGGTGATCAACTACATGGTCATCTTATGACACAAGAGTACTTTTAGGTTATCCATAAATTTAAAGATTCTGTAGAGTTGAGGCCATCTCAGGAACCAAAGAAGCAGTTGGGGCTAAAACAACCTGATACAATTACAAAGTTATCTAACCTTTTAAATTTTTTTTTCAACGTTTATTTATTTTTGGGACAGAGAGAGACAGAGCATGAACGGGGGAGGGGCAGAGAGAGAGGGAGACACAGAATCGGAAACAGGCTCCAGGCTCTGAGCCATCAGCCCAGAGCCTGACGCGGGGCTCGAACTCCCGGACTGCGAGATCGTGACCTGGCTGAAGTCGGACGCTTAACCGACTGAGCCACCCAGGCGCCCCACAAAGTTATCTAACCTTTTAGAAGGACCTAAAATATTGCCACTTTCTCCTTGGAATCCAGTGTGCCAAAAAGACCTCAGTAAACCACTTAAAACTGTTCAAATTGGAATCCTTACAATCTACTCACATTCTTGGAATCTGACTTCATGTGAGCTAGCCTTTCATATGTGAAAATTAGAAAAGCCATTAGAATCACATTCCTGTTTTCTTACCTCTTTTCATCATAGCTTTAGGCTTTTCTGTCTTATGAGAAAAATTCTTACACAGAGGAACCAGGACATAATTTAATATGATTTCACCATCCCAGCAATCTCCATTCTGATCCCAAGAAATCCATGAGTGCTTTGGAATTAGTGTAATGAGAATGTTAGCCCGTACCTGCTCCTATCATTATACTGATAAATTCTATGCCTATAAAAATAAACATATTGTTCAAATATCTGCAGATGATTTTGTGATTAATAAAATAACTGTATCTGATATGTCCCACTTTGCCCACAGTGGGGAAAAAATAAAACCACATAATCATTTAAATTCTCAGTAAACAACTCAACATCTCTTCTCATTATCATGAGAATATTTCTGCTTCCCCCTAAGTACCATGTTAAAGCCAAAAAGTAGCCAGAGAGCTTTGATTCATTTCAAATGGTAAATACTGGTGGCTCTCACCCATTACTGGAGTGAAAACTCAGATGTGACAGAAACACTCTGTGACCACCACTGGCAGCTGGTAGGCCAGAGAGAGGATTTATATTCCAGTGAACATCTGGGAGATCCAAAGAGGTTCTCTTCCTTAAGGCTGTTTTACCTGTCTTTATTGACTGGGCTTTGCAAGTTTCTTCAAACCCAGTATCATTGAGAATAAGCTCAGCCATGGGGAGGGTATTCCACACCAAAAGTGACCTAAGGATTCAAAGTTTCAGCTCTTTAAATGAATTCACACAACCCTTTCACCAGAGTGCAATCATTTCCCCTAGAAGATCTAGGATGGGATATTTTCTATTACTTCACTAAACCATAATTCCCACTCTTTCTGTTTTACCACTCAAATCATGTCAAATAAAACCTTTATCTTCTGGTGGACACTAGATAGCTGTTTACCAAGCCCAATTCCTTTTCTCCTGCAGGCACAGTAAGATTACATTTCCCTGACTCCTGTAACTATGTTTGGCCATGTAAATAGTTTTTGGCCAATGGACTATCAGAAGACATGATATATGCCAATTGTTCTATGAGGTCGTACACCTTCTCTCATTCCCTTTGTGCTGTCTGGATATTGGTACCCAAGGTGAACTTGGAATTCACATTTTAAATATAAAGAAGCTGTATAATTGCAGGAGGCCTGATCCTGAACCACGAGTTATAAGAGACTATCTGATCAGAAACACCCACATTCTTTATTCTGTGAATAAATAGATTGTATTGTTTTAAACTATTGAGATTTTGGTATTTATCTGTTACACATCTATTGATATTTTAACTAATACATAAGCCAGTGGAGATGTTACTTTAAGGATATTGGGCAGGGATAACCATGCTCACGACAACAAGATTTTTTTAACTTTGAATCTTATGGAAAAGAAAAGTTTGGGATCTCAGATCTCTCCCTTCAAGAAGTCTTCTAATCATAAAAGAATCTGTCATACCCTCTCCAA